>NC_056743.1:455797159-456172159 GCF_019279795.1 Protopterus annectens
CAAAATTTGTGGTCACACAAGTTTTCCCCCTTTGACATGCCACACAATAATAATTAGCTCATTTGCATGACAAGTGGTGGAACACCCTAGTGGTTCTAGATAACTGCTAGAGGTGTAAAATATGACAGACTAGCCTCTTGCTCTATGATGAGGAGTAGAAGTGCTTGCCCCTTTTCCTTTGCATTGACAGTGTTCTACTCTGTGGTCTCTGCACAGTAGCAGCAAGAAAGAAAAGTTTTTGGAAAGCCTTAATAACTACAAGTGAGGTGTATTTCTCTATTTTGACCAGATTTAAGAGTGGAAACATTATAGGAAACAGATGAAAAGGGGATGCTAGCAGAAGGTAGTGCATATGTTAAAAATCAAAAAAATGAGCAGAATGTAGGTCAGGAAGGTGGGGTAAAACATTTTTAAAGGACAGGTGCATATTTTTCAAACATGAAGAGAAAGTAATTTGGGGAAGGAAGTAATAGAAGTAAGAAGAAGGTAAGAGAAAGATAGTAGGTAGCAGGGGAAGATAGATAAGGCAGATGGGGTGTGGTTACACAGTGAGGGAGGGGAATGCAATGACATCAGACAAACAAAGGAAAGACAATGGTGAGGAGAGGATTGTAGAACAAACAGGAGTGGACATAGACACAAAAGGGAGGAGATCACCAGGATGGGAGATAGGACAAAGTTTCACAGCTGCTGTCCTTGCTAGCTGTGATCCAGTAGAAGTTCACTTGCCACCCTGGGAACCATCACCACTGGGCCATGTGCCATATGGTAGAGGTACTGCTGATGTGACTCAATGAGTTTCTGGGAGAGGTTCTCTGTAAGGCTAGTTTCGGCATCTAACCTCCTATCAATTAATCGGTCATCTCCCCCACAATGTCTGCAGGCAGTAAGTAGTCAGTGAAGGTGGCAGCTTCAGTGCTACTGCTACTGGTGGGTACAGTGGTCCTAGCATTTGGTGCATGACTAACTGTATCAGGTGGTGCAGCTAAGGAAAAAGGTTTGTAAGTGAGTGTGTCACCCAAATTTTGTGGGGGTTTCTGATGGTGGTGGTGATGCCGCTGCTGCCACCTGTCGGGGGCCTACCAGAACTTAACTGAGGGATGGGTGCATGTCTAGATGCTGCTGCATAGAAAAGTAACACAAATCTAGAGGGAGAAAAAAATTAACAAAATAAACATGTAATAGAAAAATTAGCAACAAAGAATGAGGAAGAGAGAATTTACACACAATGAAAAAGTAGAGCTGTTATATATATTTGCAGTGATAAACTTACAAATGATGTAACTGAATACGCAACAAACACACTTCGCAGTTTACAAAGGTTATTAATGTGCATAAGTGAGAAGAACTGAATAAACGGCCATCATTCTTTTCTTTCTAAAAGGCAAAACATTAATGTGTTGAGCTACTTGGAAACATCAACAAGAGGTCTGTAGTTCAACACACAGTAATGTCTGAGAAAAATGTGCACCTACAAAGAAAAGATGCTGCTCACACGTCTTCCCAAGGTACTTTTAATCAAAGGAAACCTGCATTAACAGAGTCTGTCTGGAAAACAAATATCCACTAAAATATTAACTAGAGAGTGATGACAATGCAGCGTCATGTGTAGCAGCCGTGAGAGTCACCTGCTTTACTAGAGTGTTTTAAAAGTAAAAATAAGTTATGTGATTCTGCAAATCATTTTCTGTTTTTAATAACAAACACTGAAGGATTGGAAAGGAGATATTTAGCAGTGCACTGCAGTGAATCTGGGTCTTGCATCTCTACTATATGTAAAGCAGATAGAATTTGTCATGTATCCCCTCTAGCAAGGTTATTGACATGAAGCAGCCGAAGACAAAGGAAGAGAATGTTAAGTCTGAATAAGCAGGAGGTTTACTTTTTGTTTTTTTTTGGAAAATTATTTCTAAATAAAGAACCTAAGACATGCCTTGCTCTGCAATACAGTCCAGACATTTTAAGCACTGAGCACTTTCAAGCAAGACTGTCTCTTTACCATAAGTAAGCTTCTCCAGAGAAGTGTATCATCCTGACCTCATCACTTCAGATTTTTTTTAATTAATTGACTTTTTTAAATACTTTTTGCTCCTTCCCCTAAGCCAGCCATCAGCTAATCCCAGTGCCCCCATCCTTTGCTAGGTATGCATAATACCCCATCCTTAGACTCAATCCACAGGCTTAGAGCCAGTGAGGAACCTAAATGTGTCTTGGAACTGCATGCCACAGGCTGCCATGGAGGATTTATTTTTAATGCTGTTATAGCCGACCCTCAGTTTCCACCAGCCTCACCTGCAATCAAAAGTATTTTGTCTGGGGGTGCAATATAGAAGTGTTGGCATATTTCCCCTTCTAGCTTCATGCACTCCCTAACACATAAGAAACATATATTTAAATGTACTGCAACATGCAACTCAGTGAACATTATTTATTTAGCAACCTGTGATGTGTGCTCAAGTTTTTATGTAGAGAAATCTACAAGGAAATTAAAGGACAGAATTATAGAGCATAGATCTGAGATTAGGAGAAATGTCTCTACTAATTCTTTAGCTAAACACATTAGTGCAACACACTCTTTTTCTTTTAGGGTAATAGACATGGCTACTAAGAATCTAAAAAGAGGAGATTAGAATAATAAACTAGAAGTAAAGGAATATGAATGGATTATCCAGCTACAGGCTGTCTCCACGGTATTAATCAGACTATCACATTAAAACCAATTCTTAAACACAAACAGTTGTTTTAAAATAAATTTTGATATTTTTCTTTAATTTTTTATCTGCTTTCGTTGTCTAATTGCTAGATGAATGTTATTGGCTGTGTAACTTTTTAATTTCTATTTAAGAGATGTTGATTTATAAATTGGTGTAGCACTGAGGAAGGGTTGTTACCGGAAAGCTTTGCTGTTTGCACATATTAAAGTTTTATTTTAGGTACAAGTTGCTCAGTTTGTTTTTATTTTTGGTTTTCTGTATATGACTTTTAGCTTTACCTTGACTCTTGGCATTTTTTTGGTTATATTTCTCCTTCTCAGCAGGTCAGCCAAGATTCTCCACACTTTCCTGCCCTTGGGCCATGCCCCTAACTACATTGTCTTCCTCCACCAGGGATTACATGGGGAAAACCACTACAACCCCTCCCCTTGAATGAGCACACCCATCCATCCCATCCAGTGCCTCAGATGTCCAAGCTTCTAATGACTACAGGTCACCCGGGTGATAGGGCTTTATGTCTTTTCTCTGTGCCATGGTGCTGGCACGTATTACCTCAGATTTAGCAAAGTTGATAATATATTCACTAACATTACTTATCAGTGCTGCAAGAAACATTGAAACCAGATAGCAATAGGTTTCAACTTGATGAAGGCAATTAGAGAAACATGATTGTGCACTTTCTATACTAGAGTTGGTAGGTGACCCCAGTGTAACTTCAAATCCAAGGGGGGGATACCCCTCTTCTTGCCACAGTGGACCTGGAGATGCCTGACTACTTAATCTGTTTGGTTGTTGTTACAAACTTAAAAAAAGAGGGTACAATGAATAGGAGTGATTAGTACTGCTCAAAGCCTTCTGCAAGAGCTCCAACATGCATGATTTTTGCTCTTTGTCTAAGTGTGTTTATGGCTATGTGTTCAATGCAGCTGATAATTTTAATGTACCACTTCACTCCCTGAATTGAGCCTTTTTTTAACTTTATGTAAAAGGTTTTGACTAATTAAGTATCTCATAATAAACATCTTCAGCAACTTTCAGTTATTGGCTTCTCCCCTCCCTCACTTCAGTGGTTCACCAGTTACCTGTCCAACCATCAGCAGTGCATAAACTGGCGTTATAGTTTGAGTACCAAATCAACAAAATTGGTGCACCACAAGAGTCCATCCTTGGACTCGTACTCTTCAATATATTACAAACAACCTACATACCACTTCCCCTCTAAGCTCCATTATCCAATACACTAATGATACTACCATAATCTCACCCTCAAATGGCATACAACTCCTCCATCAAATCAGACAAGATACCTTCACTTCAATGGAAACCTGGCTGAGTGAATCCCAATTACTCCTAAATCCCAAAAAGACAAAACTTCTGCTCTTCTCAGCAAAACCCCTCTCATCTGACTTTTAAATATACTCTGTAAATAACACACAAATTGAAACAGTTCCTACAGCCAAGTTGCTAGGTGTTACCATAGACAACAAACTTAACATTTGAACATCACATTTGTAATACCATAAAGAAAATGGATCTAGGACTATTCACTGAAAGTACATTTCACTGAATAACATTTCATTGAAAGAAATTAGATTCCTAAATATAATGGTAAATTAGTAGGGGGCTTTGCCCCCCCCACACTGCCAAAGTGGGGAGTGGTGACTCCCACCCCACCCTAACTATTTATACTAACTTCAGGGTCGCACCACAGTGGGGAGAAGGGCATACATGTTTCTTTCAGTGAAATGTGATTCAGTAAAATGTGCTTTCAGTGAATAATCCTAGACCCAAAGAAAACACACTCTAAATTAGGAACTGTTTATAGACCTAAACATTTCTTGGATAGCACCACCAAAAAAACCCTCGCCAATACATACCTGCTCCCCTTTCTCCTATACAGTGCCCTCATATTTACCAACTTGCACTCTAAAAAATAAGCTATAGTCCTGCTACCTTAAAATCGCCATATTTACCACAGGTAACTCCTATCACTATCATCACTGCTGAGCCCTAAAAGAACTTAACTGGCTTAAATTCCCTCACCACCTAGTCCTCCTTTAGCTGTCTACAGCTCATAAAATTATATATAACACTGATGGCTGCCCTGCCTTCAAAAGTATTCTAAAACCCTACACCCTCACCTGAGCCCTCTGCTCTGAAAAAAAACAACTCCTTACTGTTCACATACCAAACAAAAGAGATGGATAGTGTCTGTACTCACATGCTATCGCAAAGCTTTGGAACTCTCTTCCAACAAACATAAATACCATAGACTGTTGCAAAAATTTCAAGCTCACTCTTAAACATTTTCTACTTAATAATCATGTCTGTCCCTGCTCCCATCTAAACAGTTAAATTCCAAACATTCTCCTTGAACTCTGTTTCACCCAACCTTTGAACATAACACTTCCACAAAACATTGATACTTAACTCTTTACTCTGATTATCTTAACTTCCTTTAGCTATTATTGTTTTCTTATTTTCATGCTCTGACTTTAAATCTTTGCTTCTATTATTTCCTATAATAATAATAATCACTCTGCTATATCCCTCCTAACTTCTAATTTTTATCTTTCACTGTAATCTTAATTTCAGAAAAAATGTATGATATGTAATATGCCTTGTACTGTATAAAATGAAAACTCCAATCTGTAAGATTCTTTGATATAAATTTTGTATCTACAATGTATATTTTATCCCTACTAATAGAATGAAACTGTACTAAATATTTGTCAGACATTAGTTTTGCACTGAATATTTGTGTTATTGGAGCTTTTCTCACTGGGACTTCACAGAAAATGGGTTCCTCACCCAATTGGACTTTCCTAGTCAACAAATGTGAATAAATAAGCAGCAATGAGCATCAGATAAAATTGGGGTGAAAGTCCTATTTCTGTCATAGGATGTCGAGGGAAAAATTGGGTGAACCTGTAACCACCAATATATTCATTCCTACACTTTTAAGCTGTTTTGAATGGGAAATTGTTGAAATGCATTTATGCTAGTACAGCTGTGACTCATACTTAGCACATGCTCTGCACTTTTCCACAAATCTTAATGTATAGGAGTCAAGGTTAAGCATCTCTAAAACCTGTGATCCAACTAACCTGTGATATATATATATAGGAACTATTCCAAAACAAATCTTAATGTACAGGGGTCAAGGTTAAGCATCTCTAAAATCTGTGATCCAACTAACCGGTGATATATAGGAACTATTCCAAAACAAAATTTAAAGTGTTTAGGGGTCAAGGTTAAGCATCTCTAAAACCTGTGATCCAACTAACCTGTGATATATAGGAACTATTCCAAAACAAATCTTAATGTATAGAGGTCAAGGTTAAGCATCTCTAAAACCTGTGATCCAACGAACACGTGATATATAGGAACTATTCTAAAACAAAGCTCCTGCCGCTAAGTGATAACCTGGCAAAATATTAGGCCTCCAAACCACATGAGCTCCACTGCCTATACAGAATAATTCACAGAAACCCTATACCATTACCTAATCAGCTGTACTGAGGCAACTGTACCCACCCAGAATAAGCAGAGGACTAACGCAAACAAAAAGCCACCCTGGTCGAATCCCAAAAGTAACAAGTTTATGAGAAAAGGAAGAAAACCATGTCCAAGATGAGAAAGTGCGATGTTTAGCAGAGCAGGGAAAAAACCTTCATTCATCTAAGTAAATACAGGAGTGTTAAGTCCAGCAAAGCCAGATACAGTATGAGGTAAAGTTAGCCTCATAGGCAAAGGAAACCACAATTCCATATTCAGCTATTTCTGCAACCACAAAGGTAATACACAAGAGTGTGATTAACTAATTGTAAATGGAACCACCTACATGGAGCTGGAGGATATAATAAACCTACTGGCTGATAAATTTATCTATGGTTTTAACCACTCCCCCACCCCAGCACCTCTTAAGGGATACCTTCGACTGTAACTCCCCTGATATCACTAGCAAACAAGTCATCAATGCAGTGTCCAAGGTAAAGAATACTATCATTGGGGACCATGATAATATCATGGGATGCCTCTTCAGTATCATGAAACATGACCTACTGAAGCCTGTAAAAGTTTTGTTCAGCCTTAGCCTCCTATCTGGCTTCATGGCTAGCAAATGCTGGACTACAGCAGTTATTCCTCTGTGCAAGGGAGGGCCATCTACTGACCCAGGTAACTACAAACCCATAAGTCTGATGAGTCACATATATAAAGTCATAGAAATAATTATCATTAATGAAGACACAGAAAATTAAAAGGAGGGTGACCTAATGGTTAAGGTGTTTGCCTTACAAACAGGAGCTGCATGGTTTGAGTCTCACAAGGGATAATTGGCTAGGCTTAAAATGTCTCACAAGGGCAGTTAGCTTAGTACTAACCTTTGAATTGGATACACCACAGATTGGTTTCTTCAGAGTCAGATTGTGCCTATTCAACTAGTGGACTTTTCTGAGAGAGTCACCAAAACTATAGATGAGGGAAAATTGGTACACACTGCCTTTCCTGACCTGGCCAAAGTATTCAACACTATTCCCTATTCAAGCATTTCAGACAAATTTATAAAACTAGGAGTAAACCCTTATGTCAACAACTGGCTAGTCAAAAGACGCACATAGAGGACACAGGAAGTCATGATGAAGGACTCTACTTCAACATAAAGATCACTAAGGGTGTCCCACAGGGCTCAGTGCTGGGGCTGCTCCATTTTGGTATCTACTTTTTAGAAGTCACTGCTAACATCGAATGTCTCTGGCCGACCAAGAGTGTTTACAATTACAAGCTCAGTATGATCATAGAATCTCCCAAGGATAGAGTTTGTCATAAACTAATAATTGGTGAATGAGCCATGGTAGAAAACTTAATGCCAAAAAATATATAATAGTATCTTCTGGAAAAATAATTGCCACATGGATAATACACACCAAAGAGTAGACCCAATAGTTAGGGACTTGGTAACATATGTGGACAGTGACTTGTCATTTGACCATTTTCTGTCTAATGTTGTAAGGAAATCATTTTATATAGTGTAACATATATGCAAGGATGTAACGATCCAGATCCAAGGATGTTATTGTCCTGCTGTACTTGATCCTCATCAGGTCAGTCATTGAGTGGAATGCCCCCTTTGGTGCATGCCTGACCAGTTATGTGCAACAACTGGAATTCTCCCAGTAGTTCCTCATAAAAAAGAATACAAGGCATAAACTACATGGAATATATAGACAACCACAAAGCCTTAGCTTTATAGTCTGTCTCCTATAGAATACTGAGAGATGATCTATGCCTGGCTTAGAAGGTACTATTTGATTCAGAGTTGATGGACTTGCTGCACATCCGCACATCTAGCAGCATTCAAAATACCCGAATGAAGGACCTAAACCTCATTTGCAACATAAACAAAATATGTTGGAAGGACAGATTTGTAAATCTGAGACCACACCTACTCTGAAACAGGCTTCCCATCCATATGAAGCAGAGTTTATCCCTGACGCTATTCCACCTCATTCTGGGTCACTGGATTGGGAATCAGAAATGTTCCCGTGGGCTGGCACCAATGCCCCTATTGGATAGAGGCAGCTTGTAAATGCTAAACTACCTAAACTTAGTTAAATTCCCCTGGGTAATGTATCTACATATTGTACATACATACATACATTATACATACATACATAATGTATTTACATATGGGAAAATATGGTTAGGTTTAAAAAGGCATCTCAGGGCTGTTAGCCTAGCAATCACCTCTGAACCTATGAACATATCTTAAAATAATACAGTTGAAACTACACATTAGCTAAAAAATATGTACAGAAGAACAACAGAGTACATAATTTTTATTTGGGAAGTTATGGCTGCCAGTCCCACTATGTCTAGTGTACCCAATACTTAATGTAACCAACTGTGAGGTCACTCAACCTTGGGAAAAGGAGGGACCACCCCCCACACACTTAAAAGTGTCATAGCAGGCTATGTTTTTTGGCTGAAATTTAGCTTTGGACATGTTTCTCTCAGCCAGTCAGCTGACTGTTTTTGAGCAGTAATACAGAGATTTTAGCTCAGTAAAATAATTCCTCTAATAATTTCAGGTATCTTCCTCTAGTAACTCTAATATGCCAGCTAGGGAACCAAATTAAAACAAAGTAAAAATAAATATTTCATCTAACTAAATCTGTGTTTTTGTCATTTCATTATTCTCTGTTCTTCCATTTCCACGTAGATTTTAATCATTTGATCCCACAGGATCATAGGAGGTTACTAAGCTAATAGCCCCAGGGCCCTTACAAGCCTAGACAAGTTCAACCCATGTTCCCAAGGGTGTCTAGTTCAAACAGACACTACAATCAGCACCTATTACCCCTGTCCAAGAGGGACACAGGTTGAACCCCTGGGGTGAATTTCCGGTTACCCATCCAATCGTCCAAATTGCACTTAAATAGGGCCAATGAGGGGCTTTATTTAACATGAATAGGAAGCTTGTTCCAGTGGTGGGGCAACCTCTTTGAGACAAATCTGTCTCTCCAGCAGCTTCTGTTGATGTCACATACCAGGTTAAGGTCCTATGAGCGAGTGACCTGTGTGCCTTTTGACTTGCGAATGTGCAGCATTTCTATCAATGCTGGGTTAGAAATTTCTCTATATGCAAGACATAGGTCACCTCTGAGCAGTCTGTATGACAGAGTAAAGTGACAATGACTTCAGTCTGTCCACATGAGAGATCTTGAAGACCCTGAATTTTATTTGTAAGGAACCTTTGTGGTCTCTCCAATTGGTGCAGGTGTTTGGAAAGGGACATACCAAAGGGACCAATGTACTGTCTTATTGGCCTGAAGAGGGAAAAGTGCAGGGAGATTATAACCTCATTTTTCTGGAGGCAATGCCTTTATTTTTGAGCTGGGCAATATAAAATGACCTTCTTACCACTGTGGAGACATGACAAATGAAGTTAAGGTTGCTGCCAACCTGTGTGCCCAGATCTCTCACCACTGACTGTGCTCTTAGCATATTGCTATTGATGTGGTAGTTTGCAGGGACATCACTCTTGCTGAAGGGGATGATAATAAATTTTTGTGCATTAAGTTTAAGACCATGACTTTGGCACCAGTTATTAGTAGTCTGCGTAAGACCACCTTGTAGAATGTTGACATCGCTAGGGGTTTTAATGATCGCTCCCAGTTTACAGTCATCAGCAAACGTTATCAGCCACAGTCCTTTAGTTTTAGCCTGCACTTCTGAAAAGTAGATTCTGAACAGTAAGGGTCCCAGAACCAATCCCTGTTGAACACCATTGGGTCTGCTGAAGGAGATGAAGTCCCCTATTTTGACCGTATGGGTTCTAGCGGTGAGCCAGTTTGCAACCCACCTGACAATATATGGGTTGATACCCAGATGGGTGAGTTTATCAATGATGCCTGAGTGGGGGGTTGTGTCAAAGGCCTTGGCTAAGTCTAGATACACCATATGCACAGATTTGCCCTTGTCTAGGGCTTTTGTAACTGTCTTGAAGAAGTCCACCAAGTTTAACAAGCATGATCTCCCCTTGACAAAGCCAAATTAGGTGGGGTTGAGCATTTGGTGATTTTCTATATCTTGATGATGATTGGTTCCATGGCCTTGCATATAAGGCTGGTCAGGCTAATGGGTCTATAGTTCCTGGGGTCTGTGGATGCACCCCCTTTGTGTAAAGGGATGGCAGTAGCTGTTTACCATTCCACTGGGATGAAGCCAGTGCTTGGGCTGTGATTGAAAAGCATGCTCAATGGTGACTCTAATTTCTATTTTAACCCATGTAGAACACAGCATAGGATGTTGTCTGGTCCCATAGATGCTGTATTTTAGCCTTGGAGGGGGCATTTAAGACCTGCTCCTCAGAGATACTAGGCGGGGGACAGGTGTTTGGGATGCTTTGGGGTATATGTGGTGGGGACAGGTGATTGAAGTTTTCAGTGAACCTGCCAGCCAGCAGGTTTGCTATATCCATAGGTTCTGTATATGTAGTACCATTAACTAGAGGTTCAACGCAGATCTGAGGCTTACCTTTTATTTTAGCAATGTAACTAAAGAACGCCTTGTGGTTATCCTTAGTTAGGGAAGCTAATTTGGACTCATAGTTAGCTTTGGGAAAAGGGGACTGGACAACCTCTAATTAATGTATATGAGAACCTTTTGGAGACTGTTTTGCACAGTAATTTAAAAAAAATCTGGAGATTACATTCACCTGCAAGAGACTGGTGTGGAGATGGAGGCTGTGTGCGGAGGCCTTTTTGTTAATATTGTAATGGTTAAGTGGGAGAAAAGATTCATTTTTAATAATGAATATTTTAGGTTCTGCACCTTTTGTACTCTGTATCTGGATGCTATCTTTATTTTATGGGATGGAGATGCTGTTTCATTCCCCCTTTCCTATCTTGTATGCAACAGACAACAGATTTTCTGTCTTTTACATATGAATATGACACCATGTACATTGCTTATCTTGATATTTGACTTGAGAAAGATTGCATTAATACTCATTTTACCTCAAGGCTAAACAGGAAGGATACTTTTTCTAATTTTTTTTGGATTTCAACAGTTGTCATCCATTGCACCAAAATAAGAGTGGCCAAGGGGCAATTCATTAGAGCTGCCCATATGACCACGGATTGGGAGACCTTCCTGGCAGAATGTGAGAATCTTAGGGGCATGTTTTTGAAACTTGGAGATCCCTTTGGGTTTGTCAGTAGTTTGATGATGAAGATTATTAACAAATGTGAATGTGGCCATTTTATTCCAATACTGGGTTGTCTGGAACCACATCTGAGACAGGTTTTGCCCTTTGCTGCAATGGATGATATTAATGTATGTTTAGAGTGTGACCCACCGATTAACTCAACAGCTTGTCAGGGTGGTTTTGGATACTCTTTCATTACAGTTTTTTTTTCCAACAATAGTTATGAATTAAGAAATGTGTTGGAAAAGAACTAGTGTTTATTAACACAGGATAACTTTAGACATTTGGTGAGTCCTAAACCGCAAGTTGTTTTTAAGCATGGCCAGATTTTAAAATCAATCTTTGAGATTAGAAAGCATATAAGAAAGATTAATATTGGAATGAAGAAGTGTGGGGATACTCATATTATAAATTTGTTCTGGTTTATGATGAAATAATGAATTCTATGCAATTTCCCCTGCTAGACAGGTATACTTGTGATACAAAAGGGGTGGTTTATTGTGCTAATTGCATGCTTTGTACTGTGTTTTATATTGGCAAGACTGAGAAAAAACTTAAAAACTGAATATATGAACACCTGTATGAAATCAGAAATAGAAAGGAAACTAATGCCTTATATAAGCATGTTCATTTAAATAAGGATCACCATTTTTAAGTTTTGTGTTTTAGAACAAGTGTTGGTGGGTGAAAGAGGGGGACAATGGCTGTTATACTTGGAGAAACGTGAGTTATATTGGTAGTTGTTAACCTATACTAATAACTGGCCAGTCCTTAGGTTCATAGGTTCGTAGGTAAGTACTAGGCTATCAGCCCGAGGGCATCTATAAGCCTAGCCAGAATGTGTTGGCTTTCGCCACCCCCTTAGATTAGTTCCCTGTGTCTTGGTCCACCAGAGCCATTAGTTCCCTGTGCCTCTGTCCAGCAGAGCCACTGCAGTGGTCCCTGGGGTAAATTTTCTTTTTCTCATCCACTCGTCAAGGTTTCTCTTGAAGAATGTTAGTGAGGGGCTCTGCCTAATGTATATTGGAATCCTGTTCCAAAGCTTGGGGAGTCTCTGGGACAGGAATCTATCCCTCCAGCACATTCTATTTATCATTGTGGTGAGGTTTAGATCCCTAGAGCGTGTGGCTCTTGGGGATTTGTTTTTTTTTTAGGTGGAGCATGTCCATCAATTCTGGGTTGGACATGGCATTGTATGTCAGGCAAAGATCACCTCTGTGTAAGCGGTATGCAACCGAGTACAGCTGGAGTTTCTTCAGTCGGGCTGCATAGGGCATATATTTGAGGCCAGTAATCCTCTTGGTGAGGTACTTCTGTGGTCTTTCCAGCTGTTGCAGGTGTCTTGTAAGGTACATCCCAATGGGGTGTTGTACTCTATGATGGGTCTGATGAGTGATGAGTAGAGGGGCACAATAACCTCTTTTGTTCTAGATGTGAACCCTTGATTAGGTGGGCCACATAGAAGGATTTTCTAAGCACCTTGGCAATATAATTATCAAAGGAGAGATTACTATCTACTTGGGTCCCCAGATCACTTATTACATTTTCTTTATTTAGGGGACCACCACGTATGTGGTAGTTCGCGGGTACTTTGTTTTTTCCAAAGGGGATGATTATGCACTTTTTGGAATTTAGCTTGAGGCCATGATTTTGATACCAGGTATCCGTCTGAGTGAGACCCTTCTAGTGGATGTCTGTATCAGCTGGAGAGTCAATTATGGCCCTCAGTTTGCAGTTGTCTGCAAACTTGGTCAGCCATAGTCCTCCTGTGCTTGCCTGTACCTCTGAGAAGTATATACCGAACAGGAGGGGTCCCAGGACTGACCCCTGCGGGACGCCACTTGTAACTTGTGTAGAATCGAACCTAGAGCCTGCAACTCTCACCTTGTAGGTTCTATCTGTGAGCCAGTTGGCAACCCATCTCGTGACATAGGGGTTTATGTTCAGGCTGGTGAGCTTGTCTTAATGAACACACTTCCATTTCTTGTTTATTAAAGATAAAAGCATTAGAACGTTACTAGATAATACCCTAACCTTTACACAAGATGCTATGGCTATTGGGTTATTTACACTTTTATGCATGTGCAGTTCATTTATTTATTTTACATTTTAATATGTTTAATAATTATAATATTTATATTTTAATTGGTTACGTAAGTTGATATTTTAGTACATAATATATAAATATACATTTTTATCAGCAATAAATCTGTCTGAAGAAGCACTGAGTGAACAATGCGAAAGCGCTTACATTAAAATTATTGTTTTTATGAATAGCCCTGGTGTATATGCGGTCTCTTGATGGTTCTGATTTGATATAAATTTTTATGTTTATATTTTTTAATAATTTTAAGTTAATTTATTTATACTTATAATTGGATTTGTGTTTATCGGCTTTTTATTATGGTTTAATACTTGCAATCCTTTTAGAGATGCTGTTTTGGCTGTTTTAAGTATAGCTGATTGCTTTTGTAGGCTTGGCTAAATGTAAGAATTTCATTGGTGGTTTTAAATTAATGCATTTATTAAGGACTGTGGTGGACAGTAAGTATTGTCTGATGATGTTTCCAGAGGGGGATGAAAGCACTTACCATTTATATATCATTTTTTAATTTAGTGTTTAATAAATCTTTGTTTCTTACATCCCGGGCCTATGATATTTTACAGTTCCGTCCTGAGTTTCATGTTGCCATTTCTTTTCTGTTTCCTTACTTTTGCTGTTTTATGTGGTTTATATCCACAGGTTCTACATATGTAGTAGCATTAATTACGAGTTCAACACAAATCTGGGCCTTACCTTTGAGGTTACTAAAGGAGGCCTTGTGGTTATCCTTAGTTAGGGTTTTGAGACTGTTACTTCCTGGTCTTAGACACCAATTTCTTTATCCTGTTATAGTGCCTATTAATGGCAGCTGTCCACGAGGCAAGTTTGTTTTTCCTTGAAGATCTTGCTTTGGTTCCATCAGGTACGGCAGAGTCAGTACAATTGTACAGACAGGGGCTTGTTGTATAACTCAGCATAGGTGTTTGTTCCATAAGTGGGGGGAGGGACTATGAAGCTGTTTATACTGTCATGTAAAAGGTTGTAATTAGCCTTGGAGAAGTTTTTAAGTTTAGTTGTTGCTGGGGGGAGTCTTGTGTTATAGTTACATCTAGCAAGACTGATTTGTGGTCAGATCTCAACCAAGATGGCTACACACTGGGGGTGGTGCAGCAGTCTCCCATGCTGGTGAGTACCAGGTCCAGGATATTTGAGCCCCTTGTGAGTGTGTCAACCAGCTGTTCCAGGGAATTGAAGTTAACAAAGTCCTGGAACCTTTGGGCAAGTGAGGTAGAACACACACAATTTATCTAGTCTATGCATCCAAATCCAGGGTATTTGGTTGTATCTTGATGGACTCAAGTAGATCCAAGTATACAGAGTGGATGTCCTGATTCATGGAAAGGGTCCTATAGCTGACAATGACCCGAAGAGGGGTCTTACCTACAGTCAATTGCACCTGAAGTAATTCAAGGGAATCATGCTGTTTAACTAATCGAGAGGTGTATTTATCTTTGAATATTGATACACTGCCTACATTTTTGTAACTGGACAGCAGCCTAAGCTGTCCTCCAAGTGCTTTACCTAATATTATTTTGTACAGTAACATTTTTCTTGTTTCTGCTAAAAGTATATTAAATCCATAAACTCGTGTCAGTATTCCAGTACACCACCATTTTACAACAATTTGCTTTATGTGTGAAATAGTTATATAGTTGTCTAGCGTATATAATTTTCTTACATTTTTTTTAATGTAAAAATGTGTGTGTATATGCATGTGTGTGTGTATATATATATATATATATATATATATATATATATATATATATGGATCTACCTGAAAACATCGGCACACAAAAACACCGACACCACAACACCAACAGTTCAAAAACACGGCAGTTTACATGCCCGACAAACCCCAATCCCGACAGTCAACAAAACAAAACAAATACCTTTTCCGAAAAACACACACACAGCACAAGCACACTAAAAACCTTACAAACCTACACTAAACCTTACATACACAACTATCTATGCATTAACCTTAACCCTAACCCTAAGGTCCGTCACTATCGCATACACTTAACTTACCCGCACCCTAACCCTAAAGTCCATCACTAACGCACACTCACCTAACCCACACCCTAACCCTAACGTCCATCACTATCACATACTTACACAGTCATGTTCACTTCACATGTCGGTGTTTTCAGCATCGGGATTTTGAACTGTCGATCATATCCTTTGTCGGTCTTCTGGTGTCTGGGTTCTCGTCGTTGGCATTTCAAGCTTTTGATGTTTCAAGTAGATCGATATATATATATATATATAGAGAGAGAGAGAGACTGAGACAGACCAGTATAGATATAGGTATAGCTATAGGTGTATATGACTTATTTACAAATGGTTGAAAATTTAAGTTTTTGAAAAGAGAAAAATATGATTGAAAATCTGTTTTTTTTTGTATGTGTGTGATATTAAGGTGCAGTGGGGATCAGGGAATGTGCCTTTTCCCAAAGACAAGATGAGGTGCACCTGCTTTTTTTATTAATTTGTCCTTTTCTCACTAAAGTGCGATCCTGGAGTTGACACGCACACACATGCGCACACACACACACACACCAATTATATATATATATATATATAGATATAGATATAGATATAGATATAGATATATATATATATATATATATATATATATATATATATATATATATATATATATATAAACTAGTGGGGGGTGTAGAGAGAATGCAGCAGGCTCACCCCCCCCCCCCCGTTGGAAAAAATAATTTCCTTTTTTTCTTTCAGTTTTTAATAGGCTGTTGATTGACCAGTTGTGTTGTGTGTGTCACACCTTCAGTATATGGATAGTTTTCTTGGTGTATGTATGTATATGTTGGTGTCTGTAAGTCTGAGACTGTCTTGTTTTGTAGTAAAGAAAGTTTTTTTTTTTAATTAAGGTGTATGATTAGGGTTAGCACACATTACTTAGGTGGTATAGGAGGCAAATCTGTGAGTTTGTGCATTATTATGTATTACAGCACTGCCATTTTAAGAAGCACTGTATCCCATAATGCTTTGCATTGCATCTAGTGACAGTTGCCAGTGAATTTGTGATGAATGAACTATTCACATCTTTCTTCCTGTTCTTCTACTTTGCAAAAAATAAAAGTTGTATATTTTTTATTAAATGTCATTATTGACACCAGAGGTGCGCAGCAGGGCAGCTACAAAATTAGTACTGTCCAATTCAGGAAAATACATCTATCTTGATTATACAGTATAAAGTCTTATAGACAATAAATTAAGCTGTTTTCTGTGAGGTGCAACCAAAGTCAAAAAGGCTCCCTCTGTAGCAAACGTCATTCTCAGACATCTGCAGCAGAGCGCAAGACAGCACTCTACTCTTACATACTTGCTTGGTGAAGTAATTTATAGCATATAATGCTTCATTCTGCACCATAAAAACAAGCCAGGTAGCTCAACTAAAGAAAGTTCAGAGACGTTTAACAAATAATTGAAAGGTTGGAAAATATGCAAGAGCTACCTTACTAAAAGGATACAAGGCTAAACAACATGTCCTACATGGACCGACTCAAAGCCCTGTCAGTATACTCTGTACCATACACAATGCTAAGACGTGATATGTATCTGGTATACAAGGCACCCTCTGACCAACAAGTCAAATGGGCTCTAATCCTCTTCTGTAAGATAAACAGAGCAGTTTGGAGGGACAGGTATACTTCACTGAGAATGCTGCTGCTCTGCTAAAGTCTCTCCATCCACATAAAACAAAGTTTATCCCTGTCCATTTTGAACCACAACTTAGATTTATGGTTTGAAAACAGAACATTTACTCCAGGACTGCCCTCTGTATTACAAATGGACAGATGCAGATCCTAAATGCTTTATCCCATGTACAGGTCCCCTCAAATTATTTATGGTATGATCCCAGTTACTCTCATTAGGTGTAATATATAATGATCGACTATGGAATGGGTCAGTCTATTCCCAAATGGGATAGGTTATTTCAAGCACAAAAAGGGAAATTGTCAAGGCTTAAAATGGCTAGGCTAATACTTGTCTATGAGTTACACTGACAGACCAGAGAATTGTCTTTCATTTCTTTATCCTACAAACTACTTACAGAAGACGTGCTTGGCATATATAGTCACGTTTGACTCATTTCTATTTGAAAACTTGAACTTGAAAATACAGTGAGCAGAGAGCCAAAAGATCTATTTGATGGCTGCTTAAAAATAACATGAATAAAATGGTTATGGACTCTTTTCAATGAGTCTGGCAATAGATCATTTAATCCAAGCCTGACCAAAGCATAGAGTAGGAAAGATCTCGCACCTATGCTGGCAGTTTTGCCTCACTTTACTTAATATAATGACCTCCTAGTTTGCATAAACTTAGGGGAAGTTAGCTGATGTGAAAGAAATTTCCACTGAGGTATGTGAACTAGATGAAACAAAAATAATGACTAAGAGAACAAATAAGAAACCAACTAAAAGTGTGTGCTCACTATAAATCCACTCGCAGTCAATAAACCAAACCCGTGCACAGTAAGGTACGTGTCACAAAAGAACAAATGTATCCGTTATTAGATAAATAAAAGAATTTATTTAACCAAACAATAAACAAACATGTTACGTGCTTTCATCCTGATTTTGAATCAGAAAAGGACTTCATTAAAACTGAAGAATCATGTCTAAATCACATTTAAGTTCCTTATCAGTTGAATGTTACTTAAGTCCTTAGAGACAGTGCCGGAATAAGCTACAAAACTTTCAAAAGCAATTGTAAAAGACATATTGTAATGTTACAATGAAAGAATAATAAGTTAATAAATTTTACACATGTGACCTTTAAAATGCATAAATAAAATGTGGAATGTAAAATATAAAAATAGAATAAGTTATCTTTGTTTATCTAATACCTGATATTTGTTGCTTTTGTGCATGTACCTTACTGCACACCTTTATTGGTTAACAGAACAAACAGGCATAGTCATTATCCATTGACTGTTTAATTTCTAAATAATAATAAGTTCTAAATAAATGACCATGCACATTAACGTTAAATACCATACTTACACTGTTACAGAACAACAGTAACTGGTGCATGGACAATACAAATACCAATATACAGACCAATGGGAATCAAGCTTCTTGAAGGCAAATAGATTATTAATCATGAGAATAAATCCTGTGGACTCATGACTTTTTTACTTTCTTTTTAGCCGTAGTATTCCATTGCATTCCATTAGTAACATTACATGTGATGTTTGTTTTTGCACCTTCTATGGCAATATTCCCCAGACTTTTTACTCTGCCCCAATATCCACAGTGTAGACAGACAGGAAGAGATGGACCCTTTGAATTCTGTACTTGAACAATCTGGCAATCTATCACACACACACACACACACACACACACACACACATATATATATATATATATATATATATATATATATATATGTGTGTGTATATATATATATATATATATATATATATATATATATATATGGTTCCACTTCATATCGTCCAATTATCATTTCATCGAATTTTAAAACATTGAGAGCAAATCATCAAAAACTCAAATCGTCAAACTCATAACATCAAACTTCAAATCATTGAAAACTATAAAGCAGCTAGAAATAACATCCCAGACACTGTTTACTACATTTATGCAGGGGGGGCAAGCCCCTATGCACCCCCCATGTGGATGGCTCTGCCCCCCACACCCCCTATAAATTAAATATACCAACTCCAAGGTTGCACTACAGTGGGGTAGGAAATTACCTTTTTCCCCCCACTGTAGTGCGACCTTGGAATTGGTATATTTAATGTTCAGGGGTTGTGGGGGGTGCAGCCCCCTGCATAAACATAGTAAAAACTCTGTGGGATGTTATTTCTAGTTGCTTTATAGTTTTCAATGATTTGAGATTCGATGTTATGAGTTTTCGACGATTTGGTCTCAGTGTTTTGAAATTCGATGATATGAAGTGAAGCTATATATATATATATATATATATATATATATATATATATATGTGTGTGTGTGTTTGTGTGTGCGTGGTGTACAGATGTTCCTAAGATGTCTTTAGGTGTTTCATTTTAAAAAAAAGTGGACAAAGTTCAGGCATTACTCTAGGCATGAAGTGGGTGCCTTGGTCAGTAAAACGTCCTTTAGGATTTCTTATCTTAGTAGGAAGAAGTAGTAGTCTGTTAAGAACATTGCATTTAACTCTCTGTTGGAGCTTTGGCCTAGGTACACAATGAATAATTAGCACGATATTCTGATGACCCTTATTCGAGTTTAGATGTGGGCACACAGTACTCATTGCTATTCATTCAAATGTAAAATCCATGATGGGTAAGGATATCAGACTGTTCTAAAACCTTGTATTAGGTGCTCTACTTTGATATTCCAGGCAAGCTGCTCAAACGTCCTTTGTGCTCTTCATGATCCCAGGCCAGTAAAATCTAGTTCAAATCTTGCCTTTTGTCTTGTCCATCCCTAAATGACACCCCACGTTTTCCAAAATGCCTTGGAACTAATACATAGTTCATTATTTTGTTCTTTGTACAAGTCTGGCAGTTATGCAATGGACTGAGGCTGTGCGCTGTTAAGAAGCTGCTTCCTGTAGTCTGGGGTTTGCTTCTCTCAGCCTCTGTTTGCAGTTTGAGTCTGAGCAAGTCACTTAGAGACTGGTTTGGGGAAATTGAGAAACTATGCTAGGCTCCTCTGTGATCTTGGCTGCATACCTAATAATTACCTATGGTTACCTTGTAGATCAGTTGTTTCCTAGTTCAAAGTACAAATAGGAAATGGGGCAAGTGTTGGCCTTACACATGATAATTAGGTGGCTTTCTAGGGTGCCATGCAACTATGGACACCTTTAAGGCATGATCATTTATTTTAGGTTATGTACTTGTCTGTGTGAGGGGAAGAGAAAAAAAAAAACACTGCTGCCACAGCAGGGGTTCACTATAAAGGAAGTGCCGTAACTTCTGCGATTCCAGCTTAGTACCTCAAGAGCTGAACAATGAATCAGGATTCACTGTGAAACTCATAAGTGTGATTAAGCCAGAAGCATGGAAGCTTTGAACTAAAAGGGGTGATGATGAAGAGAATTCAAGCACCAGTGGGGTGTAGATCATTCAGGGCAATGTGGACGGTAAGCAGGAAAGTGGTTTTATTATTACTGTTATTAACTTGTCTGCCAACCAGATTATTATGGGCAGAGGACAGCAGTACCAGATGTGCCATCAATATGAAGGGGGTCTGCTAAAAGAAGCTGCAATTTTTCCTCCAATTCATATGGGGGTGAAGCACTGTGCATTTACGGGAAAGTAAGTAGCAAAATTAAATACGCTGTAAACTAAAGAATGTCACTGATTTCACTAGTTATTTTTGGTCTGTTGAGGACTGCAATCAATAAGAGACAGGTATTTGAGTTTCAGACCTCATATCATTCAGAAAATATATGCTAATGCAAATTTTGTTATCCTAGCAATGTATTAAGTATATAAGAGCAATATTTAAACTCTGTCCCTGATTTTGAGCCTTTATTGTTTTTGTTTGGAAATACTTGCACTGTCATTGCACTGTCTGCTAGGCGGTTGTGAACTGTGGCCATAATAATAATAATAATAATTATTATTATTATTATTGTTATTACTGCAGATTGGCATGTGAAGTTTACATGGTCAAAATGTTCCTGTAAGTGTTTGGAACTAGAACAGTCTGTGGGTCTGATCACAGTTGGTCACTGAACTGCCTTGGCATGAGAAGTGTCATACAATGTATTTTGCTGAAATATATATAAAATGATCATTGCTGTGACTTAAACACGCATGTGTTGGGGAATATTGTAGTGCATCTAAGGGGTGCATATTGACTTTAATGCATTTTATTTTCCATCACAGTCAGGCTTCAGATACGTGCAAAATTACCTGTTATCTTTAAGAGGAGCCATGGCAGTGTGTGTGTGTGTGTGTGTGTGTGTGTGAAACTAACTGATCACAGGCATGGTTGGTGCAGTGAGCAGCATAGCACAGTGAGTGGCATTTGGATATCACACATTACAGGGCTCTCTCGCTGAGTTATTGGCTGTGTTTCCTTCTATGTGGAGCTTGCATCCCCTGCCTATGTCTGACTGTGTTTTATCCAGCTGCTTTAGTTTCCTCTAACATCCCAAAGACCTGCCTTAGGTGACTAGGCATTTCTCCAAACCGCCTGTAAGTGTGGGTAAGTGTGTGTAGGATGGTACAGTAGTGCACTGAGTAATGTCTCCACATAGTAAGACTTTCTTAGGTTCATTTCTTATGTGGGGTGCCTCCCCCCAGAATCTGCACATCCACACTGTGTTTGGGTACATTTTCAGTTTGTGGCAGGTTTTCTGCAACATCTTAAAGTCACGTAACAGTTGGATTGACAACTCTAAGTTGTCTGTGGGTGGTGTATGTATGTGTGTGTGTGTGTGTGTTTGTGTGTGTGTAGTACAGAATAAAGTTGTCAATGGGTGTGTGTGTGGTACAGAATAAAGTTGTCAAGGGTGTGTATGTGGTACAGAATAAAGTTGTCAGAGTGTGTATGTGGTACAGAATAAAGTTGTCAATGGGTGTGTATGTGGTAGAAAATAAAGTTGTCAAGGGTATGTATGTGGTACAGAATAAAGTTGTCAATGAGTGTGTATGTGGTGCAGAATAAAGTTGTCAATGGGTGTGTATGTGGTACAGAATAAAGTTGTCAGTGGGTGTGTATGTGGTACAGAATAAAGTTGTCAAGGGTGTGTATGTGGTACAGAATAAAGTTGTCAAGGGTGTGCATGTGGTACAGAATAAAGTTGTCAGTGGGTGTGAATGTGGAACAGAATAAAGTTGTCAGTGGGTGTGTATGTGATACAGAATAAAGTTGTCAATGGGTATGTATGTGGTACAGAATAAAGTTGTCTGTGAGTGGTGTGTATGTGGTACAGAATAAAGTTGTCAATGGGTGTGTATGTGGTACAGAATAAAGTTGTCAAGGGTGCGTATGTGGTACAGAATAAAGTTGTCAAGGGTGTGTATGTGATACAGAATAAAGTTGTCAATAGGTGTGTATGTGGTACAGAATAAAGTTGTCTGTGAGTGGTGTGTGTGTGGTATAGAATAAAGCTGTCAATGGGTATGTATGTGGTACAGAATAAAGTTGTCCTTAAGAGATTATTGGCATATTTCCCATGGGGCAACATTACAGGAGGTTTAAGGTATCACACAGTGAAAACTCTATATTGGTTGGGTTTTTCTTGCAGTTTTTACTGAATTGTTTTTCTATGTCACCTTTTCACGCTTTAGTTTATACACACATATATATATATATATATATATATATATATATATATATATATATATATATATATGTATGTATATATATATATATATATATATATATATGTGTGTGTGTGTGTGTGTGTGTGTGTGTGTGTCTACATGGAGAAGCTGAATTTAATCAAATCCAACCATAGCTTGACATCTGTTTAGTCGCACAATTCTTGGGATATGGAAATATGGCTTTTCCCTGAGATTGTGCAATCTCTGAGTCAGTACATATAATTAGTGGGGGGTGGGGGGGTTGCTGCCCTCCACATGTAGGGTGCGGGGGGCTTGCTCTTCCCCTTCAAAAAAAATATATTGTTTAAGGCTATGTTTTAAAAGGTTATCTTGCATGTGTCAAGATTTTTGCATGACATGGGTAGTATGGTGTCAACATTTGCAAAGTTGAGCTTTTGTGGTAACATCGTGAACATTGATATTTAGGTCACTCATTTTTTTTTATTTCAATAGACATATAGGTCTGACATCTGGAAGCAGAACTATGTTACTGTAGCCATTTGTTGTTTTACTTTAATTCCAATCTGACATCACATATGAGGTAGTGTTTTGTCAGCTATGAACATTAAGCCTTTTCCACAACTTATTTCTGCCGTGAAAGAAAAAAAAAACTGCATTTCATTTTGTTCAAGCCATTATTTGACTAAAAGGTTTGGGAAAATGTATAAAATTCACTTCAGAGTTTCTAGCACCCTGTAGCTTCTGGCAGCTTAGTGGCTCACAGCCCCCAACTTAATTCAGTGATTTGCGCTTTACTTCTTATAGAATGGCCTTTGCCTTTTAGGATGTGTTGAACGGATGCAGGAAAAGGGATGAAGATGAGTAAGTGCAGATCTTGTCTTAGTTATAACTTTTATGCAAACCATCATTTGGTTAAAAGGTTGGGAATACAAGCTCCAAAAATCACTCTGGACCATCAGCAAACCTGATTTATTTGCCTTTGACTTCTCCTCTGAAGTGTGTGTTCTACCTGTATCTGTATGAGATTTTTCTATGTGCGCTGGTTTCCTCAGACACACAAAATACATGATATAGGTGAAAAAAATGGTTCTCCAGCAATGTAGTAGTTTTCTCTATTGTCAGTTATGTTTCTTAAAAAAAACAGTGCCTTCTTCACAAAATGAAAATATAAAAGTATGAGAAAACTAGTCACAAAGTCTGTTTCAGCAATAGCTGATGTAACCTACAAGTTCATACAAAGAGTCTTTTCAAAATTCAGGGGCGTTTATCCAATAAATATCAGTATTTCTAACAAAAGGCTTCTCTTAAGGACTGATTAGTAAAAGCAGCAGTACCACAGTTATGAGTTTTCATACATTATCAGACATAATTAGGACAGCATCATTCATCTCTCCTGAACACAAGCAGGGATAACTCCAAGCATCATCTTTATACTTCATGAAATTTACATACTTTCCAGTTTTCGGTGTTCAAAGATGCCCTTCATAAGTAGTGTAGCAAGTGTAGACTGAGGGGCTAGCTGGTCCAGGTGCAAGACATTAGGGGGCATGACTAGGAGATGCTGATATATCATTAGTGCAGTACCTGTATTTATTTTTGAGTGCTGGCACAGAGATGAATTTTGAAAATTTCCTTTCACAGTACTAAAGCACTCTGTGTGTGATATAAGTGGTAGCAAGCAGCTCGCTACAGTTAAAAACAGATGTTCATTTGGTTGCTACTCAGCTGAATTGCAGGGCAGAACTCAGAAAGAGTAACTGGCTAGATCCTAAGTTTTAAGAGCAAGATTACAGACTTTTTTTTTTCTCATGTATTTATATAGTTGAGGTGTGCCAGACCAAGGAATGGCACAGGACTTTAGAAGAGCTAGCAATGTCCCTGCCCTTTACAGTGCACATGTAACTTTCTTGACATTCCTCTCCATATTCATCTCTGAGCCCAGTGGTTTATTTCCTGGATGCTGGTTGCCCTGATGCAGCACTAGAGGCACATGTCACCTATTAATTGTTATGGGGATAGTTTGTCTGTCTGCTTTATACACTCCGGCACACCCTGTTCTGTATTCAGCAACGTTTCCCTGGCTCAACAATAGTACAATTCCTTAGTTCAGCTAGTGGTATGGCAATCAGTTTATAACAGTACATACGCATACACATACACACACACATACATACTTGCACATGTGTATATTTTCAGCATGACTGCACATCAGAGAAATGGACACATTAAACCGAATTAGTAGCACATTTACTTATCAGTTGAGAGCTGATCATTTTGACACAGTAGAAATCCCAGTGATATATAATTGTGCTATGATTACTGAGGTTCTAGAGTTTATTATTTACTGCCTTAAATACATTTCCGTGCATCCTTTTAGCACCATGTTCTGTAAGAATACACACACATACACTCAGACACATGCATGCAGACTCGGGTGCATGTTCTCACTCATGGACACATGACATATAGTGATCAAAATTCTTATGTACTCATTGCAGCAACACTTTAAGGTAACATCTAAAATGTGCTGAGTGGACCCGAGTGAGCCCTCCTGCGACCATTTGCTTTGAAATAATTTGTAAATAATGTTTGTTGACTGTTTTTCTTTTGAATTGCCAAAAATGTATTTCTTTTCTTGTTTTGGAGATTTCCTTCCTGGGTATCTGCTGAAAGTGGGCATTTCCCTTCCTATACAGACTGTCCCAGTAAACCAAAGCAAATAAATAAAGAAGTCTTCGTAGAAAAAAGGGGGATGAAGAAAAAAGACTTTCACCTTCATGCTTCCTCAATGACTGCTTTCTTCTGCTAGGTATTCAGTTTCTGAAGCTTCTTTTCATACTGGTACCAATCACTCCTTCCCTTTGTTAAATCCTGTAGCTTTCTTTTTCTTTGTCAGGCTTATCTCAAACTCCTTTATCTCAGTTCACAGACATGGAACTAAATCATATGGCTGCAGGTTAAAAAAAGAATTAATTTAAAACTCACAGCAGGGTTCTGTTGGCACAAAGGAGCATATTTTGATAAAAAAAACTAAAAATGTAAGAGTCGGTCACACAGTTTTATAGCACATGTATTTAATTTTTACTGTAACACGTGGACTACTAGACATTTTACTGTATTTTTGAGATCTTTAAAATCAGGATGAGTGACAACAATTTTGTGTTTCCAGGTTAGTGTTACTCTGAGACCTCTTGTGCTTCATTCCATTACTCCTGTCTGATTAGCTCCTTCACGTTCACTTCCTGTTTCATTTTTTCTCTGTCTTCCCTATATCTCTCTCTCTTTTCATTATATCAGAGAACAATTATTTGAGAACACATTGGGTTTTTTCTATTATTAATGCTTTTTTATTTCTGTAAAGTACTATCACTAATACATTCCCTCCTGCCGCTGTACTCCTGGTATACAATCCTCTTGTCATTTCAGTGCACCCCAGGAAGGTGACATTCTTGTCCCTCTGTAGAATAGTCACTCCATGAGATCTAATTGCTGGCCTTCGAAATAGACCACTAGGTTAGCTGCAGGTTTTTGAATGTTCTGTACATTTGACTAAATACAGTGCCTTATGTGACACACTGTAGAAACATTAATGCGATTCTTTCAACCACCTTTTAAAGAGGGAGCCATTAGATTTTGAAGGCATTTGTTTTGCTCAGTTGGATACATGTGGCAATAGGCATAAAAACATATTTGATTTCTTCATCAAGGTCAAAAAAGGAAAATTAAACTATGATAGACTGGTGATATGGTACAGCAAACCTACACTCTTAGGGTTTTTATATTTTCTGTAATTTTCTTTTCCATGATACAGAAAGACTCCTAGTTTGTGAAATATTAACCATAAAAGCACATGCATTGTTATGCAGCCTTGTTTTTATTGAAATCTGCCACATTCCTTACAGGTCAGGTGAACTGTTTTCCTGATACTTCACATTTCGACTCAGACAAAAGAATCCCATATTCAGCTCAGCAGGCTACAAGGAGGTGTCATTCATGATGGGATTGTGTTAAAAATAGAAATGCCATGAAGCTCAGCAGGTCACAGTTCCACAGGACGATTGCTTGCTCTTTCCTTAGTTGATAAGCAATCCCAGCTGCTTTTCTGCAGAACATTGGCTTATAATTTTTAACAGAAATGGCACCAGTTGTCTTAATGTCTGCTGTCTACTCAGTATTCCTGCTTTCTCTTATGCCCCCTCATGCTTATAAACATTTTACGTTCGTACAAGACAGCACTTACGAATACCATATACAGGAATGACAGAGTTTAAGTTATGAAAGAGATATACAGTGTGACCTCAGACACTTAAAGGAGTGCAGACTGTACATAATATAATTTATACACAGTTTAAAATCAGTTAATCTAATATAATGGTATAAACTATACCCTTGCAATATGGAGATGGACACAACTGTAGGGAAAAAGTATAATAATCATAATAATAATAATAATAATGATAAATCAGTATGATGCACTTGAGTGTCTTCCTTTCCAAATAATCAGAAAGGTCCCGTACCATATATTAGCTAGCTAAAGAACCCGTTCTATGACACAAGAAAGGCACAATGCCTATCTACAGGAACTAGAATTTCTCAGTATTAAACCTGATACCATTTTCCTAGGTGATCTAAACTATCCAGCTATAGACTATGAAACCTATACCACAACTAGTGCACAAGCACAGATATCATAGAATCATAGGAGGTTACTAGGCTAATGGCCCTAAAGCCTTTTTCAGCCTAGCGATTAGTGTCTCAAATTTCCCAATCATCAGTGCCCATAAAAAGTATCTTGTAGCTGGATTTGAACCCTTAATAGGCTATATTATTTATCTAAAGTCACTGCATTTATGCCATGTGCCACCGAGAGAGTTTTAAATATATGCTTCTCAGGGGAAGTGGATATAGCACCAAACTTTGCATACATACTGTCACACAGAAGTTTCTCATGTTGTGACTTGAACCTCGTATCTCCTTATTTATACAATGTAGAAAGTACTGTATTAATACCAAGCTCCAAAGGAGATTCCTGGACTTTGTGAATACAGGCTCACTGGAACATTTAGTCAGAGTATCCACTAGGGGGAATAACATCTTGGATCTTGTCACTAATATGGGAGTATCTTCCACCATTCCTTGCATGTCTTCATCACTTGATAGACCTGATCGTAAAACAGTCTCCTTTCAAATAAAACTGAAACCAGAAATACCTTCCACCCAAGATACCTTTAGAAATTTCTTTAAAACAAATGATCTACTTCTAAATGATACATTGGCAACTTCAAATCCTCACCAAACCCAGTTAATTCCACTGAATATGAAAATGTGCACCACCACCAAACTCTAGCAGCAAGTAAACGGCTGCATAGATCCAGCTGTACCCTGCAGGAGCAAGCGCAAGGCAAACACCGGAAACAAAGCAACATGATGGAAACATAATATCAACAAACTTTATAATAAAACTAAAATAATTTTGAGCGAGAGTAAGAAGAGTAATTCCCAGAATGCTAGAGCCCTTGTCACTGAAATAAACAACTCAGGAGCTTAATAAAATCCATCAAAGCCAAGTTTCAGGCTAGAATAGCACCTCAATCCAAATAAAATCACAAGGCATTTTTTAATTATGTTCATAATCTCATAAGCACAACACAGCAATGCACTGAGCTAATTGTGAATGATGTTACCTACACCAAAGCTGAAGATCTAGCAAACCTAATGGCCGATAAATTTAGCTCTAATTTACCCTTCTCTTCCCTCTGTCTCTTCCTTAAACTATACCTGAAAAGCTGTCTCACCTCCAGCTGTCACACTAGACAAAGTCCTAAACATTCTATCAAAAGATAAAAGTACTGCATTGATGGATCCTGACAATATCCCTGGATGCATCTTAAATAGCACGAAGCATGATTTATCCACACCCGCAGTAGCACTGTTCAGTCATTAATCGGAGAACACCTACAGTCATTCCCTTGCATAAGGAGGACATTTAACAGACCCAGGAATTTACAAAACCATGACTCTGACCAGCATCATATACATACTCATAGAAGGACTTATAATGGAACTAATCAGACGGAACATAAGGATCCTCCAAACACTGGACCCAGTTCAGTCTGGGTTTATCAAGAGCAGGTGGATTTTTTGAAAAGGTCTCCAAAGCAACAGATGAAGGCAAAATGGTACATATTGTATATTTCAATAGCAAATTCCCACCTTATCTCCACCCTACTTTATGCCTCTCCAATATATACCAACCTAAGGCAATGCGATCTAAGCAAGCTAGAGACCTGCTACAACAAAATCGCCACAGGGACATCCTACCGTAGTCACCACTGTCTGTCACTTGCTGAACTGGGCTGGCTTGAACTCCCTCACCTCCTTCAATGGCATCAACTATCACTCGCCCACAAACTAGTAAACCATTCAGTAAATGTTCCATCCCTCCAGAATCTACTCCAACCCTATCGCACCACCAGACCACTAAGAGCCAGCAACAAAAATCACTTGCAGTTCACTAAAGCCAATAACTCTGCTGGTGAAGCACTATTCTCTTGCGCCATAGCCAAATTATGGAACTCCCTCCCACCCACAATTACCTCCGTACCATCATGCACCCACTTCAAAACTTTACTAAAAGCGCACCTAAAAACATGCTGGCTATGCCCTTGCAACTCCCACTCTTATATCACCCACCCCGTCCAACCACTACCTTTCTTTCCACCCCACTAACTACCTTGATTATAGCAAGCTCAGATGCTCATAAGCCTAGTACTTATTATACAGCAGGAACTTCTTATTGTATCATTTGTTAATGTCTGTTATGTACTTTGCAGATAAAGATTCTAGTTGTCTACTGATGTACTATGTTCTTCATCTGTAAATATGTTTTTAATTAATTGCTATGTTAAATTGTTAATCGCAATGTAATCCAATGTAACTACTGTCTGTCTGTTTTAACTGTGGAGCTTTTCTCCCTGGGTCTCCACTGAAAATGGACCTACGTCCAGTCGAAAACTCCCGGTCAACAAATGTAAATAAATAAATAAATAAATACTGTATACATCAGCCTGGCTAAAGCTTTTGACACACTTTATTTTATTTATTTATTTTACATTTGTTTACTGGGAGTGTCCGACTGGATACATGTCCATATTCAGCAGAGACCCGGCGAGAAAAGCTCCAAGTCACAGATACAAGCATAATAGACATAAGCATAGCAGAAAATAAGAAGCATAGAAACTACAGAGAAGGTACATTATTCCATAGTCTGTTGACTAAGACAGGGTAGAAGTTACAACTTAGGCATAGTAGAAAAGTTAAGCAAATGAAATAAATCCCTATGCCTCCTGCTGGATTGCCAAATGTCTTATAGATAGGATGCAGGAAATCAGAATAGGGGAATTTACCTCCACAAAGAGGCTAGTCACCAGTGGAGTCCCCTCAAGGTTCTTTGCAAGGATGTCTCCTATTTAGCATCTACTTTTCTGAAGTAAAATCCAATACCAAAGGGCTCTGGCTGACTTAAGTTTGTGGATGACTATAAGCTAGCAACACTGAATACTAAAATGACTTAGCCATTCTGCAGGAAGGTTTGTACCAAATAAATAACTGACTCCATAATCATGGACTGAAACTACATGCCAAAAATTCATTATTGTATCCTTAGGGAAGTCGTCTACCCCAGGGAAGTATCACACTGACAATATACCTCTAAGAGTTGACCCAGTTGTTCGGGATTTGAGAACTTATGTGGACAGTAACCTACTGTAACTTCAGCCGTGTGCCTATTGTAAAAAATCTTTATATATTGCACAGCTTCTAAACAAAGGGATTCTGTCTAGATCTCGGGATATCATTGCCCCCCTTTACTCAGCCTTCATTAGTCTGATCATTGAATATAACGACCCCTTTGCAAGTATCTGTCTAGACACATATAACAATAGCAAGTCCAAAAGCATCAGAAGTACTTGGTCTAGGGATCTAAACCTCTTCTGCAACATCAACAGAACAGTCCGGAAGGACAGGTTTATCTCTCAGAGGATACTGTTGCTCTGGAACAGACTCCCCATTCACATAAAACAAAGTTCATCCCTGCCCATATCCAAGTACGACTTGGATCTATAAATACTAAACAGAAAACATACCCCAGGACTGCCCCCTTTACTGCTACTATGCCATGCATGGGTCACCTCAAGTTTATCTATTGTATGATCCCAGTTATTTTTATTAGGGGTTATATATAATTATCATTATATATATAAATATATATTATATATATAACATTGTATTATGATATAATTATTATAATTATAACATATAACATTATATATATATATATATATATATATATATATATATATATATAAATGTTATATAATTATAATTATAAGATTTACCCATGGTTGGCTTTATTTAATCACTCGGGCTTTGCCGTCATGATTAAACCACACTAGCTGTGGGTAAATTTTCAATATACCTCATTTCTTGATGCACTGGAAAATATTAGGGTACAACTTAACACCCTAATAATGGGCGATTTCAACTACCCCACCATTAACTGGGAAAACTACTCATGTACCAACTCTTGTGCTCAACATTTTCTGGAATTCATAAATTCCAATGCCTTGGATTAACTTATCCACACCCCCACCAGGGGCAGCAATATACTAGACCTGGTCATTACCAACATGGGTAACCAGTGTTCCACACCAGAGGTCAATTCCTCGTTGGTCAGATCCGACCACAAGCAAATCACCCTAGACATCCACATCCCACCCCCACCCCCATTAGGGAAACCACTGTAAAAAAGTTCTCCACAGCCAACTTCACACTTCTTAAGACAGACGTGGCAAACTTCACGACACCCATGCTGATGGACAATAGAGGTACGACTGCTGAATCCTATACAATTGCACTTTATAAGCACTTACACGAGTGCATGGATCATGCAATCCCTAACAGACCCAAGATGCTATCCTCCAAAAAAAAAGAAACCAGTCTGGTGGTCCCCTGCTATAAACAAACTAAACTATATAACAGAAGAAAGAAACTGTTTGCCAAAACGAGTAAAATCCCATGATTGGAGGAACTCCGTGGTCAGCCTCAGTAAAAATCTGAGATCCCTTGTAAAATCCTCCAAAGCTAGTTACAAAAATGCCACTGATTCTAAAGACAACCACAAAGCATTCTATAGCTACGTTCAGCACAATGGCACTAAATATACAGAACCAACTGATATTGTCAACATCCTGGCAGATAGGTTCAGTGCTAACTTTACCCCACTCTCATCCCCTAAAGGGCCCATCTCTATACTGGAAGAATGCAAAGTTCCTGTAATCACGGCTGCACAGGTAAAAAAAAAACACTCTCCAAAACCAAGAACACAGCATCCTGGGACAACATCCCAGGCTGCATTCTACATGAACTACAGAATGCAGAATGAACTGGCACCCCACCTAAGTACCATGTTCAGTCATAGCCTCACCTCAGGCTTTGTGCCCACTGAATGGTGCACAGCAACGGTTATCTCACTCCACAAAGGGGGAGCCACCACGGACCCCGGGAACTACCACCCTATTAGGCTGACGAGCCTGGTCTGCAAGGCTATGGAATGTATCATCATGGAACTTATAAACAATGACCTTGGTAATCTCCAAACTCTGGACCCTACCCAGTTCAGGTTTGTAAAAGGCAGATCATGTTTCCTAAACCTGATAGACTCCTTTGAAGCAGTCACCAAAGCCGTAGATGAGGGCAAGGTGGTTCACACAGCCTATCTAGATCTCACCAAGGCTTTTGACACCATCCCCCACTCTGGAATTATAGATAAACTCACTAAACTAGGTATAAATCCCTATGTCACAAGATGAGTTGCCAACTGGCTCACTGACAGAATCCACACTGGGAAAGTAGCAGACACTAAATCCAGTGACAAGTGGAGTACCACAGGGTTCAGTCCTAGGTCCTCTCCTGTTTGATATCTACTTCTCTGAAGTACAGGCTAACACAGAAGGTCTTTGGCTAACAAACTTTGCAGATGACTGCAAACTAGGAGCCATAATCAAAACTCCTAACGATATGGACATGCTACAAAAGTGCCTCACTGAGACAGATGCCTGGTGTCAAAGCCATGGCCTCAAGCTCAATGCCAAAAAATGCATTGCCATCCCTTTTGGTAAAAACTCTGTATCCATGAACTACACATGAACTAACGCTGAAAATGTGATGAGACCTTGGGACACAGGTGGACAGTAGTCTCTCCTTTGATAATCACATTGCCACAGTAGTTAGGAAATCCTTCTATGTGGCACACCTCATCAAAAAAGGTTTCTCATCCAGGAGAAGAGAGGTCATTGTTCCCCTCTACTCATCACTCATTAGACCCATTATAGAGTACAATGCCCCTTTTGGTATATACCTCAAAAGACATCTACAACAACTGGAAAGGTCACAGAAATACCTCACAAAGAGGATTACTGACCTCAAACAGATGCCCTATGCAGATCGTCTCAAGAAACTCCAGCTTTTCTCTGTCACATATCGCCTACTCAGAGGCGATCTCTGCCTAACATACAAAGCTATGTCAAACCCAGAGTTGTTGGACATGCTCCACGTAAATAAATCCTAATCCCTTTGAGCTACATGCTCTAGGGACCTAAACCCTGTCACCACAATAAACAAAACATACTGGAGGGATAGATTCCTGTCCCAGAGACTTCCCATACTCTGGAACAAACTACCTATCTATATCAAACAAAGCTCCTCATTAGCACTCTTCAAGATAAATCTTGATGATTGGATGGGAGATAGGAAACTCACCCTGGGGATCACTTATGTGGCTCTGCTTGACAGGGGCACAGGAAAATAATTTTCTTGGATGGCAAAAGCCAGGGTACCATTTGGCTAGGCTTATATAGGCCTAGGGCCAATAGCCTAGTACCTACCTATGAACCTATACCACACCAATATCATTAGTTATTGCTATAATAATTCATTCAGTTCAACCAGAAAGAGTCTCTTGAAACCCCTATTGTTTTCACCAACACTGCTTGTAATGTGTTCAAACTGCATATCTTTCTTTCATTGTATCCTTCTTTAAGTTGTCTTTTCTCAAGTTTCTTGTAGTGATACAAAGTTGTATTAACATGATTTTAGTGCCAGAAACAATCATTAGCTTAACATGGCAAAAATAAAAACTCTTAGCATGTGCCATGTGATTATCAGAATTAGATAAGCTGCAATAATTACAGTAGTTGTTCCCATTCTTTATTATTGTATATCACACTTTAAACTTCTTCTGTACCTCTGCTAGCCCAAGGTTTACCGATTTTTCCTGTAATATTTCCTCTACATCCTGTGTTGACTGTCTACTTCTCTTTCTATGAAAGAATGCTTCCAGTCATCCAGGTTCATTCTCACACCGTATAATCAAGCCAGTTCTCACTTATTCCATAAGTGAACTGATTACCAGAGAGAACTACTTTGTGTACTACTTATGTAGCTGCCTCCCTTTTATTTATATTGTTGGGTAGTTTAAGCTTAATTTTAAATAGGACCATATAGGCCATGCTTGTTCTGCCCTATGACATTCCTTGTCATTTCAGTCCTTCCTGAGGTATAAAATATATCACACAAAGTGACAATAGGGATCCATACAGCAGAAAGGTCACCGACCTGGTTATGTTCTTCTGTAATGGCTTACAGGTACTAATCATCTGATTCCTTGCTCCACCATTAGATAACCCATTACATAGTGAGGCATCTCTCTGAATTTCTCCACTGACGTCAAATTGACAGTCTGACAAGATCGCCATCACTTCTTTCTGTTCATTGAATACTTTATTTTATGTTGAAAAATAGACTTTGTATTTTATCCAGAACATGCCAAGATGATTAATATGATGGACAGACAGACACATATTTCTTTAGTGTGGGTCTGATTTCCAACTTCTTTCTGAAAATAGTTAATGAAAAATAGCAACAGGAGAAATGTTAACAAGTATTTCTTTAGTGTGCCCTGATTTCAAGCAGTACATCTTTCCTGAAACTCATAACCATCTTGCGACTTCTCGTGCCAAAGTGCCCTTTAGTTAATTTTTTTTTGTAGGGAGATGTACCTCTTGCAATGTAAAGTGTGAGGCAATCGTACCCATTTAATAAGATGACAGCAGGGATCCATGGACTAGACAGGTCATTCTACCTGGTTATTTTCATCTCTTATGAATTACAGGCACTAATCTTCTCTTTATTTCCTACATAGAAGAGTTGTGTAAGTTGAACATACCATAACAATAAGGTTTTTAAATGATCATTGCTGCAGTAGTGTAAGGTATATGTGGTATATTCTGCCAGGCAACTTCTAAACTTTGGGGCAACTTCCATGCACCTAAACTGCCAAGTAGCTCAAGCTGAGCTGACTAAAAGACAAGTTTGGGTGAGAAGTCCTTCAGAGCTTTTCTGTCAGCAGAGAGAAGGAGGCTGAGCCTAGGCTAATGACCATAAGGGCCTTTTTAAGCCTAGCCATGCATCCCAAATCTCTGACAAGTTCTGGTACTCTTAATAAGTTTAAGCAGGGGGCTTATAAGATGAAATATTTACAAGCAGGGCCTGGGAGATGAACCATTTGCAGGTTGCCTATGTCCAGTAGAAGCATAGGTGCCAAGCCAGGGATGAGTTTCCTGTTCCCCATCCAATTGTCCAAGTTCCACTTGAATTGGGTTAGGGAGGAACTCTCCAAAAACTGGAACTGGAAGTGAAGCAAGGAACCTCTTCCAAAATTGGTTTTGAACGTTTTAATCCACAGTAAAACACAGTAAGCCACGCAAAAAATACACAATGAACGCCTTCTCACTCAGCGTTTTTGTCACTACTGGACTTCGTCAGATGCCTCACTGCACCACTTCTATTAAAACAATCCAAATGGTATTGATATCCACCTTCAATGGACCAAGCAAAACATAAAAGTTTTAAAAGGTAAAGCCTTCAGTTTTAATTTCCGCTTTTCGTCCTGCTCCTAGCAGGACTTCTTCAGACTCTTCAGACGAAAAGCGGAAATTAAAACTGAAGGCTTTACCTTTTAAAACTTTTATGTTTTGCTTGGTCCATTGAACATTGGTCCTAGCATCAGATAAGAGACATATACCAACCTTCAGACTGACACAACGGTGTCCAGAGCAAACAAGAATGGGCCCCACCTTTGAAATCTGAAAGGGCTACGCCTACCTAACCTAGCATTTTAATACAGTGGGCTGCAATCACAGTGAGTAATGCAATCACCAAACAGCAGGCTGCATGCAATTACTGAATGGTGGGCAGCAATTGGTGCAGAGGCTGTCAAATGCACAAGTGCAGATACCCAGAAAAGCAGGCTGTACCTGCAGAGTCCACACATGCAATTATATCATTGCAGGTGCTGTGAGATAGAGAGTGAGAGAGAGAGAGACGGACACAGAGACAGAACAGAGTGAGAAACAGAGACCGAAGGTTAAATAGAATGTACTAACATGGGTACACATGTGTGTATGACATGGGTTGGCACTATGCTGTGGGTGATACTGTTGATATCTGTCAATGATCTGCAGTCTGGCAGTATACACCACCTCAACAGCATGGCTATAACCAATCATTAGATGATGTCCTGGCAAATGACACAGTTGTAGGGAACTCAGTAACAGTTGGATCCTTCCAGTACTATACTATAACAGTAACCAGTGGTATTGACCGCCACACGTTCCTGGGACCACACCTGTGTGGCATAAAGCCCTCTTCAGTATATGCAAACATACTAGGGATATATCCATCCACATCTGGAAATGCATGCATTGGCCTACACTGCATTCCCAGGATGGGACGCATATCCTACACAAGAGTATCATACAGACCGATAGCTGTTGTCCAATACATGCTGTATAGCAGTACGCCGTCTATGGCATAGTTATCCACATCTACTATACATACTATCCCGACAGTACCACATAGGTGGTAGCCCTGAACATGTATGTTGGGTACCAATGTGTACAGACAAACACGTGTTATGTCCTCTGTCCCTTGGTATCCACATATCCATAGGTATTGTGGGGTCCCTCGGTGTTTCACATAACACATTAGGGGCCTGCATGCATATCCACAGGGCTGGTGCACACCTATCATGACTGTCCATTATTGCTAGTCATTGTTGTGTATGAACATGTCTGACATATACCCCAGCAATTACCCTCACTCACAGTACTCTATAGTACGTGTTATGGGTGTGTGTTTGAATTTATTAAATACATCAATTACGAAGGATTTAGAATTTCCCAATTTTGTTTGATTACGAGCGGACATTTAAAAGTATAGATCAGCATATGACCAAGATCAATATGTTGAAAACACAGAAATTGCATAGAGATATGAAGGCATATAAAGAAGGGGTAGCGTACCCCAGACCACCTAAATCTCAAGGAAATTTGTTGATCCCAGACACGTATACAGCTCTGACCCGACCTTCGATATGTGATCGGGAAGGGGGGCCGAATATGAATAAGAAACCGAAGATGACATCCCAAGCGGTTATGACCGAATCATGGATAGAAAGAATTAATTCGGAAGACCAGCCCATCATGATTAATACTGAGGAAGATGATGCAATTTTTCAAGGGGCTGCCTCATCCCAAGGGGCATCACCAGAGAAGAAACAACTGAAAAACAAAACCCGCATGAAGAAGAACTAGACATTTCCCTGGCCGAATATGAACAGCCACAAATCCTATTGAATTCTAAGAAGGATTTTAAAATATACAATTTTTCTTCTTTTCATTTTTCGATGGAGTTAGTGAATCTGTTAGCCAAAGGCATGTCCTTTGTTCCCAGTAAAAGGGCAGATCTGGCAGAGTTATTATTGGATTTAAAGATGTTCATTAGGAAATGTAATTTAAATTTGATGTTGGGGAATATAGGAGTCACTGCAACCCCTTTTAAAATACCCAGCACATTTAACCCCCCTATACATCCATCTTTGTTACTCTTTGAGAGAATGTGCGAATTGGAAATCTGTCGCTCCATTGAGATGAGGGCAACCACCAAGTATAATATCACGAAGGAAGAGTGGGGGTCATTGAATCTCCTAAGAGGCTCTTCAGTTCGGGTGATGAAGCCAGACAAAGGGGGTGGGTTAGTAGTGATGGAGTTGGCAGATTACAATGAGAGAATGGAGACAATTTTGTCTTCAGAAAGTTATGCGACTATTTCCTTGAATGAATTGAATGGGCATTTGGCAAGAATCCGTATGTATTTTGAATATATGTTTATGAATGGGTCTATAGACAAGAGTATTTTTAATTGTATAGCAATGGCATCCCCTAGGATACCTGTGGTTTTTGGTAACCCCAAGATTCACAAGGATGTCCATCACCTTCCAGTGAGACAGCTGGTAAGTGCAAAGGGGAGCATAACTTATGCAGCAGCTAAAGTAGTCGATACTTTATTAAAAAAATATGTTAAACTTGAACAGCATATATCTAGGGATTCCTGGTCTTTTTTGACAAAGGTGAATTCTTTAACCCTTAAACCAGATGATGTTTTCCTCACCATAGATGTGGTTGATTTGTATTCTTCAATACCCCAAGATACTGCGGTAGATTGGGTAGAGGAAAGGTTATTAGCAAGGGGTGCCCCCAAAGAGGAGATCTCAATGGTGAGAGAACTTTTGGACATAATCCTTACCTGTAATTTTGTGACTTTCAATCAGAAATATTATCATCAGACAAAAGGTGTCCCGGTGGGGTCACCATGTGGGGGGAGTGTAGCCAATTTGGTTTTGGCATCATGGGAAAGCAACTTTGTGTTCAAGCATCCAGTTATATCAGAGAGGGTACATCTGTATACAAGGTTTTTGGATGATATTTTCATAGTCATGGAAGGAAATAGAGAGGTAGCTGATAGCTTAGTGAATGATTTGAATAGTTCAACTGATTTTTTGAAATTTACCTGGGACTACCAGAAAAATAAGGTCACTTACTTGGATGTCGAGTTAATTAAATCATCTGAAAATGGATATACGGTGGCCAAGATTTATTGTAAACCTACGTGGTCCAATAGCTACCTACATTTTGACAGCAATCATCCTTACCATCAAAAACGTGCGATTGTGAAAGGACAATTAGTCCGAGCGGCTAGGATGGTTACCTTGTATGCTGATTTTTTGTTGGAAATGGAAAGAATTAAAGAATTGTTTTCCAATAGAGGCTATCCGACCCCCATGTTGGTAGAGCTGATAATGGAGGTAAAACATAAGAGAAGATCTGGCGTTTACAAACCGTTTTTGGAGTCACATCAGGGGGTATTGAATGTTCATAATGAGTCAGAAAATAATTCTCAGTTTATCAATCAGTCCGTAAGGTTTGTAATGACCTATAGTTTGGATGCTCCAGGAATAAGTTCCATCATTAAAAGATTTTGGGCTGTTGCAATCAGTGAGTTTGATGGGTTACAGCAGTTAGGTCATCATGTAAAATTTACCTATAGAAAAGGCCCAGGTTTAAAGAATATCTTAGAAGGTTATTCGGGAGTAACAAACATAAGATCTGGAATGTTCACATGTAATTCATGTAGATATTGCAGATTTGTCAAAACGGGGCTCAGACTCCCTATACGTAATAGCATTTATACAGTAAAAGGAAGATACAATTGTAAAAGGTCCCATGTTATATATGTAGCAGTATGTAATTCCTGTCCGAGTTTTTATGTGGGGAAAACGGACAGGAAATTATGCCAATGTATATACGAACATTCTTATGCTATAAAGAAGAATAAGGAAGAAAATGCCCTGGCTAAACATATTCATGAGCACCCTGAGCATGGTTTTAATTTCATGGCAATTGACCATATTAACCTTAAGCATGGAAGGGGGATGGATTCACTTTTGTTAGAAAGGAAGGAATTGCTTTGGTAGCTGAGACTCAGAGCATTTGTACCTCCGGGTCTAAATGGCATGCTGTCAATAGCATGTATATTAAAGTTAAAGAGCCTGGAGAGGTAGTCTCATTGACTGTCCGACACCCCTTATTATAGTCTAACATGTCGCTTATGTGAAATTTTGTGAAATTTCGTGTATATCCATGCATTTTATGTCACTATATTTATTTTAGAAATTGTAGTCAATTGTAGGTTAAAGTATGATTGATTTTTTATCAATGTTATTTCAGTAGTGACTTTTTTCCCTTTTTTTAGAAAATGTTTTTATCAATGTAATCATGGTTTATTGCAATGTTTATTTATATCTTAGTGTGATATCATTAAAGTAAGGAAAGAGACAGGATAATGTTCATTATATTAGTGATGTTGTATCCCTTTAAAGGTGAATTAAGGGAAGTGATGTCATGGATGTAAGAGTTTAAAGGTCAAGGTGGCCATTTTGTAACTTGGTGTAGATACGTTTAACTATTTCTGAAGAAGTTGGTCTTGGGACTGACGAAAAGCTATATTTTTAAGGCTTAAATGAATTGGTGGCTTTTTACAGAGACTTTTATTTGACTTTGACTATTTGGATTATTATCTGGCTGACAGACTTGCTGCATTGTATTTTGGTTCATTTCTAGGATTCCTTTGGGAGCTTCCAGGCCGTCTGTTTCTTTTTGTGTGGTTCATCCCCGTCAATTGTGTTCACCCACCCCATGTGTCATACTCTGCCCCTGTATGCATCTTGTTTGTCTTGTCTGTTTACCTACCCAACCTACCTCCCCAAATATACCTACTTCCTCTACCTCACTTTCCACTCTCCCCTGAAAAAAAACAAAAAAAACAAAACGGGCAATCTGTACCTGAAAAAAAATTACGCCCCATACATAGCTTCCCATTTCCACACATGTCCATTGGACATGTACACTGATAATTCTAATTGGCAGTACAACAAACTATGTTGTCCTCACCCCTCTCTCAGGGGTGGAAGGTTTCAAATTTCACTCCAAATTTTCAACATATGTACAGCTGTTGCTGGTAAAGAAATGGGCAGCTATGGACCTTCCCTGCACCCGTCCTGCACATTCTGAGCTTGTTTTCCTACTGTGTTTCCCTCTCTGTGCCCCCTTTTTCACCACTTTCCTAAATCCCCATTTTCTTTTCTTTCAAAGAAATTAGCGCGGGGATTAGCGGGAGTAAGCGCTTTTAAGCAGTAGTAAGTGGGATTAAGCGAGTGTGCGCATGTGTGCGCTTAGCTAAGCATCACGCAAACCCACTTACTACTGCTTAAAAGTGCCTTAGTCACTCTATGGCAGGGCCCTTGTTCTGCTGAGCAGCAAAATAAAAAACCTCTGCCAGTCTCGAACCCCAGACCATTGACACAATAGACTGCATAAATTACCACTAAGCCACAGCAGATATACAAATAACTTGGTTCTGAAATAAATATATCATGCATTACAATGAGGGAATGTAAATGGAAATTAGGAATGGTATAACACAAACCCTTTTCTGTGGGTCTTTAAGAGCAGTGGTTGTGGAATTGCATGACATGACTGTGAAAGGAGAACCAGCCATCCTAGCAGGGAATAATGTTACAGTAGCACCTTACAAACACCACACAGTATCAGACCAGGATAAATACTGGCCACAGGAATACAGTGCAATAACCACATTTGTATGGCAGTTAATTGTGTAAGTGAGAAAAAAGTACATACTCCCATGTATCCTGTGTTAGCATTTGGAAGGGTGCGTACATGTCTACACTGAGATATGTGTACTGGAAGCAGCAACATGCAGGTATGAGTACAACATGCATATAACTGGCTACAACCCTAGCATCAGATAAGAGACATATACCAACCTTCAGACTGACACAACGGTGTCCAGAGCAAACAAGAATGGGCCCCACCTTTGAAATCTGAAAGGGCTACGCCTACCTAACCTAGCATTTTAATACAGTGGGCTGCAATCACAGTGAGTAATGCAATCACCAAACAGCAGGCTGCATGCAATTACTGAATGGTGGGCAGCAATTGGTGCAGAGGCTGTCATATGCACAAGTGCAGATACCCAGAAAAGCTGGCTGTACCTGCAGTCCACACATGCAATTATATCATTGCAGGTGCTGTGAGATAGAGAGTGAGAGAGAGAGACACGGACACAGACAGAGACAGAACAGAGTGAGAAACAGAGACCGAAGGTTAAATAGAATGTACTAACATGGGTACACATGTGTGTATGACATGGATTGGCACTATGCTGTGGGTGATACTGTTGATATCTGTCAATGATCTGCAGTCTGGCAGTATACACCACCTCAACAGCATGGCTATAACCAATCATTAGATGATGTCCTGGCAAATGACACAGTTGTAGGGAACTCAGTAACAGTTGGATCCTTCCAGTATTATACTATAACAGTAACCAGTGGTATTGACCGCAACACGTTCCTGGGACCACACATGTGTGGCATAAAGCCCTCTTCGGTACATGCAAACATACTAGGGATATGTCCATCCACATCTGGAAATGCATGCATTGGCCTACACTGCATTCCCCAGATGGGACGCATATCCTATATAAGAGTATCATACAGACAGATAGCTGTTGACCAATACATGCTGTATAGCAGTACGCTGTCTTTGGCATAGTCATCCACATCTACTATACATACTATCCCGACAGTACCACATAGGTGGTAGCCCTGAACATGTATGTTGGGTACCAATGTGTACAGACAAACACGTGTTATGTCATCTGTCCCTTGGTATCCACATATCCATAGGTATTGTGGGGTCCCTCGGTGTTTCACATAACACATTAGGGGCCTGCATGCATATCCACAGTCGTTGTTGTGTATGAACATGTCTGACATATACCCCAGCAATTACCCTCACTCACAGTACTCTATAGTACGTGTTATGGGTGTGTGTGGCAGGGATGTTCTTGGCCACGGATCACTACATTGGCTGGTCTTGACGCATACATACATATGTGACCTATGATCTGAGAAGCAGCGGCACAATCTGTCGAAGGTTACAAATGTATTCATGTAGTATGCAGGCTTCACACCTATGTACTGATTTAGGTCACATGTACACAAATCTTTTTGACACGCAGATACCCGATGTGTGCAATGCACATACTGTTTGAAACATATGTCATACCGTAGTAAAAGCAAAACCCACACTGCATTGACCACCTATGGCACACACACACATACACACACTCAGCGTTTGCAGGACTCAAACCCCTACCTAACTATGTTATGATACTAGAGAGATACGCATTAACACGGCATGCTATATGCATTACTGGGTGGTTTCTGTTCTCCTTGAATAATTGTAGGATGCTGACATCATCAGACTTTCCGAAGAGGGATGTACCTCTTTTAAAATGTGTTTTCACAGTCTCCAAAAAGGCTACTCCTCTCAAAGGAAGTCACACACATACACACACCCCCCACACACACTTGGTGTTTGCAGGACTCAAACCCCTACCTAACTATGTTATGACACTAGTGAAATATGCATTAACATGACACGCTATTTGCTTTACTGGGAGCATTATTTTCCAAAGCTCTATTTGTAGGATGCTGACATCATCACACTTGGCAAAGAGGTATTCACCACTCCTAATGTATTCCACAGTCTCCAAAAAGGCCACTCCTCTCAAAGGCAGTTTCACACACACACATTCACACTCAGCATCTGCAGGATTAAAACCCCTACCTAACTATGTTATGATACTGGAGAGATACTCATTAACACGGTATGCTATATGCATTACTGGGTGGTTTCTGTTCTCCTTGAATATTTGTAGGATGCTGACATCATCAGACTTTCCGAAGAGGGATGTACCTCTTTTAAAATGTGTTTTCACAGTCTCCAAAAAGGCCACTCCTTTCAGAGCCAATCACACACACACACACACATACATACACACAGACACAAACACACACACTCAGCAATTGCAGGATTCAAACACCTACATAACTATGTTATGATACTAGTGAGATGCGCATTAACACAACGCGCTATATGCTTTACTGTGTGGTTTCTATTCACATGCTATATTTGTAGGTTGCTGACATCATCAGACTGGACATGGTAATGTGTGTGCACTTAGTGTTACGCAATCCCAGGAATGAACCTTGTGGGTCAGCAGGTGTGAACATCTTGAACAGGAATACACAATTCGTACCTGGTGTGATCTATCTGTGGACATATTACCATTCCTTCATATGACAATACATATTTATGCACGGATTGTAGGTTTTGTGGATACCACATGTGTCTGTGATGTTGGTAAAGGGCTATTCAAAGTCTATGTGGGACCTGTGTTGCTCCTGTCAGTGATGTACATCCTGGGTGGCTGCCTTTTGGGGAACATGATGTGCTCATTAACATACCACAGACGTTTGAGTTGTGTATTTGTCAGTTTACAATATATCTGTTCCTGACTGCAATCATGATGGACTCCATGGACTAGCATTTTGGACTTTGTAGGCTTATAGAAATATAGTTCCCATGGTGTGTTGTGCACCAACACTTGTGGGGTGTGCCACATGTTGCTGTAACACATTCAACTGTGTAAGATCCTGTCGAGAGTGTGAGGCTCAACATACTGTTCGGGTGCAGTGTCTGTTTGTCCTGTAGTTCACTTATGACACATATCTGGAAACAATGTTATCCACGTGATGGGATTCATTTGGCATTGGGAGGACCAGTTGAAACATTCTACATGTGATATCTCCTGGTATGATGTTAGGGTTTTTTGTCACTGGGAGGTGGGTATGTATGTATGGGCCTGTCTGACAGGATGTTGACATTGTCAGTCAGGTACAGTTGACCCTGACTCAGGACATATATGACTGTACATCAATATTTCTGACATAGCTGAAGGAGGTGTAATGTTTCTGTCTGTACTCCTTTGCAGATTCTTTCCACAGCAACAACAAACCTGAACACTAAAACCCTGTTATACGCTTTTACACACTTGACACTACTGATCCTTTGTGATCAGTCGACAGTGTATGTCATCATCATATCCTGGCATGTCCAAAGGTCGGTTTTGTGTATACTCCAGTCCAGCTAGTGCATATTGGAATTCTGACGCATTGTTACAACTGCCTTATGTACACAGGTAACACTGTCCTCCTACCAACAAACTCAGATATCTGTGAGAGGTGCAACTGTATAGACAGACAGGTGGCTGAGCTCTCCCAAGCCATGACTGGCACAGTCTATCAGGTGATGAAGGTAACCACACACACCACAAATACAGTCATACATGCACCTATGACAACAGCAAACCATATACATTGACACACAATTACATACTTGGAGCATCTAAATATACTCTGCCTAAGCAGCTGAGACATCGAAAGCAGATACACAAACAACTGCTAACACACAACCATACACACATATCACACAGTTCACAAAGTCATTGTGCCACACAGTCACTGCCCTTAAGCCTACACAACACACCTCATACACTTGTATTAGGTGACTGTAATTGTCCATCACACTGACATCCCACTCACCAGGCTGAACAAGGTGAAGGTCACTTTGTGCTGTGTGTCGGGTGCGAGGATACGCCACATGACACACGCACTGTTGTCAGTCCACTGCAAGTACAAATATGGCTCCATCATTGATCATTCTGGTGTGTAAACCCTCAGATGTTCCCCCCTGGACTACATGACGAGAGACATAGAGGGGCTCTCTGATCATGTAGCCCAGGACAGTATGACCCTGACCTTGTGTAGCATCTTACCCTCACCAAGTACTATGTCACAGTATACAGATGACATGATCACTTTTAACAGTTGCCTAACATATTGTTGTCATTCACAGGGGATCCAGTGTCTGTCAGCCTGGGATTACATGCTCAACATGCCATGTACATTCGCTATGGACACCATGCACCTGTCACCCCTAGGCTTTCACAAACTGCCTTAGGCTGTTGCCACACACATAGTGGCTGTTTGAAGTGGGGGTCAGAAGACATAACCACAGCCATAGACATTACAGGGTACAGGAAACAGAGAGTGATGGTGCTCAACATCTGATGTCTAACCCTCAGAATGCATGCACTCAGGACTCACATCAGTATGGAATCTGTCGATATATGTGTAGTAACAAACACCTTGTTCAGGCTCACAAAAGCACAGCAGCACTAACAGGTTTTACATCATACCATGGTTTTCAGACTCGGACCGGACAACAACAATAGGGGGGAATCCATATACATCATTCATACACACACCTCCAGGTTGGTAGCATTACACAAAGCATTGGGAAACATACATGTGCAACTGAGAGTGGGAAAAACTGCATTTCAGTTTGTAGACTGTTACAGACCACACTCCCAAACATGGGCACAACAGTCGTTATTCCTGGGAACACTGGGGAATGTGAAGGTCTCACCAAACACCATTATATTGTGTGACTTCAAATACACAAACATTGGCTGGGTATACTACTCAAGCAGTGACACCCTTGCACAACAATTGATAAGATTGTTACACTCAAATGCTAGGGCAGACCTGGTCACCACACCAACAGGGGGTTAAACATGTGGGACCTGATCATCACCCACATGGGGAGACTATGTTCCACAACAGAGGTATACCTGTAATTGTTAAGGTTGGAACATACATTCATTTCACTAGACATACATATCCCATACACACACACATCCTATGTGATCTCAGTGACATACTTCTCATGAGCAAATGTCACACTTGTACAAACTGAGGTGGTATCCCTCAATGACCCTGGGACAGTGTTAATTACAGCTCAGACAACTTCATACTTTACAAGCACATTCTATGGACAACTACTGGAATTCATGGATCATGCTATCCCAGATAACTACAAGACTCGCTTCTCCAAAGATAGGGTACCTGTCTACTGGACCACGGCCATTACTGAGCTATACAGATACAGGAGGAGGCTACTACATTATAGAGCATAATCACAATCAGGAAGGCATCTCTGATCAGTACTATGGTATAGCTACGATCACTTGTTGATTCATCTAAGGCCCACTTCTAACGGACACTTGCAACAGACACTATGGGCAATCACAAGGCCTTATTTAGTTATGTCAGGAACCTGGGTGAGAACTCACAGATATGCTGTGAGTTACTGCATAATTACAAATGATACAGTGAACCCACTGACATTGTGAACATCCTGGACAACAGGTTCAGTGGGAATGTTTCCCCACCATACCCCCTGCAGTGCACATGTCCATCACAACAAGGTGTAGCCTCCCTGACATCACAGATGAACATGTGTGTGCTGCCCTGTCCATAGCAGACAACACAGCATCAGTGGGACCAGATAGTGTCCCAGACTGTGGCATACACGAGATTCATGACAAACTTCACACTCACATTATGTCACTGTTCAATATCACAGTTACTACAGGATGTGTATCCATGGAATGGTGTACAGCTACGGTGTACCCGCTCCACAATGCTGGTGCCACAAGGGACCCTAGACATTATCACAATATATGCCTAACTATCCTGGTCTGCTATGCTATGGAGTGTATCATCATGGAACACATACACATACACATTGTGAACCTACAGACACTGGATCCTACACAATTTGGTGGTGTTGTGGGCATATCTTGCCTCTTGCAGATGTTTGATGTCTGTAAACAGTTAAAAGGTCCATAGACATACACAGGGTTGTCCACACAGTCTACCTGAAGCTCACACACCACTTCTACACAATACCCCACTTGGCCTTTACACATTAGATCACTGGATTTAATATCTACACATATGTCACAAGATGGATTGCTAACTGGATCATGGATAGCACACACATGGTCAGTATTGCAGGTGCCATGTCTGACTATACACCAGTTACACGTGGCATCCCACAGGGCTCAGTCCTGGGACCTCTCTTGTTCTGTATATATTTCTGATACATACTGGCTAACACAGGAGGAATATGGATGACCATGTTTGCAGATGACTGCAAACTGTGTGCGATAATCGACTCCACAGCTGGCACAAGCATCTTCAGAAAGGGTCTCACAGAGATGGATGACTGGTGCCAGAGCCATGGCCTACAGCTACCTTACTTTAGATGCATAGTCATCACCTTAGGTAGTAACATCATGCACACACATTACCACATAGGTGATGATACATCACGTACAGTGTGTGATTTGTGATTTGGGGACATGAATACTTAGTACTCTTGCCTTTGACGTTCACGTTGCCAATGTTGTTGGACACACCTTCTATTTAGGCAAACTTATCCCATACAGTTTTACATCCAGATCAGGTGAGGTCATTGTGACCCTATAGTCATCAGGCACATGCTTATATACAATAGCCCATTTCGGCTGTACTTTATCCAACACCTGCAGCAACTGGAATGTACACAGATTTACATAACCAAGTGGATCTAGGGACTCGCACAGATTGGCTATGGTCACCCCAGCTCTCCTCAGTTGCTTACTGCCTACTTGGATGCAGTCTGTGCCTTTTGTTTGATGCCATGTCCATCACAGCATTGATGGACAGGCTCCACATGAAGATATCAAAGTCTCTTACAGCTACATGCTCCAGGGTCAGGTACGTGAGCAATGATGTTAACAGGGCATGCTGGAGGGGCATATTACCATCACAGAGGCTCCACTCACTCAGGAATGTGATCAAAGTCCCACATATGCACAGACCCACGCTGACCACCTACAGGTGACATCTTCACAGGTGGACGGGTGATCGTATGTTTAGCCCTGGGATATGTTATGGGTCCTTGCTAGACAGAGGAAGAATGAAATGAACATATGTGAGATATCTTGTGTGACCTACTATTAACAGGCACAGTCTACTGATCTAGCGTGATTGCAGAATACAAACACACTGTGGCTAGGCTTCTACATACCCTAGGGCAGATAGCCTAGTGTCAACCTCTGAAGCTATGCTAATGTTCGGGATGCACCTTGTTCAGTGATGGTACTGATTGCAGGTTTTGTTTCTTCTTTGCTTTACCACTTCCTATGAACAACCTAGGTTTCTGCATAACATATTTGATTGTGACAGGATTTCACTATATTATATTATGTCTGTTGTCATATCACTGTGTGCACATGGTGGATTGGTGAATAGTGCGAGGTTCCTGGGTTGACACTTGCAACCGAGGGATATGTGTGGCCCACTGCTGTACTCAAACTTGCCCTAAGTGTGTGAGCATGCCCAGTTCAGACTTTCAGTGTTTTGTTGCCTGACATTTGTCTCATAGTTTCAAGTGTGTGAGCATGCCCAGTGTGACCTTGCAGTATGTTGCTGTCTCAGGTCCACTACATTTGTTGATGTGTGTGAACATTACCAATATTAACATTTATACTATATGTGTGTTGAATATCAGGTCCTACTATTACTGCAGGCCTCACCTTTGTGTCTTAACTCAACAGGCATTATGCTATGCCTGCAGGGTTTCCATGAGATACTTAGCATTGACTTATCAACATTTTTTCATACAAGCTGACCATTGACATACTGTCATGGTTTAGTGGTTCTGTACTCTGACTATAGTGCACTGTATCCTGGGTTTGAGGACTGTCACTGCTTCATATTTTCATACATGCCAGAACAGACTGCTTCAAGAAAAGTGAAGCAAATATGAACTTGTTAACCTGCTTTTGATGAACTATACCCACATTTGACCAGACTTGCACAACATTGCTCAATGTTGCCCAACATTGCTGAACAGTGCACAATATTGCTGAACATTGCCTGTAGTTGTGCCACTTAGTGTGTGCAATTTTGTTTACATATACTAAATAGTGGTGAGAGCTGTTTAGCAGTGCTTTATATTGCTTAACACATAGCAATCATGACTCAGGTGGTGCTGCAGGGCTGCCTATGTCGGATGCACATTTTACACTCCCTATACATGTTTGTTAACAGGTAGTGTCAAGTTAGGCATCACTTTTACTATATGTGCGAGTCGGAGAGAGGTATAATTTCCAGGGTTCCTACAGAGCCAGTGTATATGCAATGCATTGCCTCTTTGCCAAGGCCAAAGCATACTGGGCATGCCTCCTTCTGCCTACTGGGGCAGGCTCAAGTTGTTCCGCCTCCGAGTCACGCTCTGCCTGTGATGGCCTTGGCAATGGTGGGGGACTGTTGTGCCCAGCCCTATGCTGCTCCTGCTGCAGCTGTTTTCGCAGGATCATATTGTGTAGCATAGCACATACCATGACTATTTGGGTACATGTAGTTGGTTAGTTGGTGAGTACTGCAAGGCTCCACCAGATGTGTCCAGGCACCGGAACTGTGACTTGAGCAGCCCAAACACACGCTCAATTACATTTCGTGTTTGTGCGTGTGCCTCAGTATGGCGTTCCTGTTCAGGTGTGTGTGCATTTCTGATGGGTGTCATCAGCCATGGCTCGAGTGCATATCCAGCATCCCCCACTAGGTGACCATGAGGGATGCCCCCATTGGCAAATGTCTGGTACAGCTGTGTCAGATGCCAGATATGGGAGTCATGGTAGCTTCCAGGGCAGCCAGCACACGCATTCATTATTATGCCCTGGGCATCACACACGACCTGGCAGTTGATGGAGGGGTAACCCTTGCGGTTATAGTAGACCCTATCCTGCTCACAGGCTGGTGCTTTGATGTGAATGTGCGTGCAGTCTATTGCACCCACTACCTCAGGGTATTCCGCTATTTGCTGGAAGAGACGCATACTGCTGGCCAATACCTCACGGGAATTGGGGAAATATACATGATCACCGACATGTGCTGCCATGGCATTCAGGAACTGGTGCAGTACCCTAGATGCTGATGCCTGTGAAATCCCCATCATATTGCCAGTTGGTCTCTGGAAGGTACCTGTTGCTAATATTCTTAGGCCAACACATACCTTGGTTTCCACTGGGATGGGTTCCTCTCTGTTGGTTCTGTGTGTGAGGTGTGGCCTGCACAGCTCAACAATTTGCTGCATGAGGTCTCTGTCCACTCTATAGCGCTTCACTATCTCTACCTCATGTAGCCCCTGGTAGGTTACCCTAGGTCTGTACACTCTTCTCCGTCTCCTCACTGTGGGTTGCTCAGCAGCATTTGCATTGTCACCACCCTCAGCATGTTGCATATGTTGCCTTATGACAGCAATGGCAGCCCCTAACATTTCTTTGTCTCAGTAAAGCTTTTTCATTTTTCACTTCTGTTAGCTTACTGCAGTGTTGCACTGTGTCTGAGAAAAACATACTGGAGTGTTTTTTGCTGAGTTTTAAGTGCTGGACTGGGCTAGTGTAATGCCTATATAATTGGTTGATTCTGATTGTTTTCACCTGCTAGCACTCCCTGGTTAACTTGCTACTATTTGTTGTGCTTCCTTTTCCCTTTCTGTTTCCTCAGGTGGCAGCACCGCGCAAACAAGTGCAAACACGCTCACACCAGCGCACACATTCTTACACGGACTAAAACTTGCTTATTCTTGTTAAAACACGCGCACACTGGTGCAAACGCGCTTACAACTGTTTACACAGCCTTACATATCCTTACTTATGCCTACACATGCGCACACACGCTTACAAGCGTGCACACTGTCTTACTCTGGTTTACTTTGGTGTTATCCACAGCATTCACCTTCGATTTCTTGACTTTATCTGGCCTACCTGTTGACACACCTCTTTCACTATTATGTAAATGTAAGCTGACACATCTCACTCTGCTCCAATGAGCTGCACTCCTTTCATACATACCCCCCTCGTGATGTCACCTATCTTCTACTCTGTTACTCCCCTTATCCTACTCCTACACTCCACTGACTGTGCTCATTTGCTATGTAAACTTGCGATTCACTATCCTAACTCTCATTTGCATAGGATTGCCTACTAATGCTAAGTTACATCTCTTAGACTGAGCTTCCCCCCTTAGCAACCTCTATTCGGTGGCCATGTTGTCTTCAGTCTGCCATTCCCTTGCATTGTAAATTCATTTTAGCTATTAAATCCACATTTGTGGATCTTAATTATTAATTTTCTGCTTTTTAGGGTGCAGTGCACTTGCACGGTGCTGCGCTATGGTTAAACCCCAGAAATCGGGATTAAAAAAAAAAGTTATTTTATTTTTAATTTGCATCACTTCCCATTGCCAATGGCCGTATTTTTGGCCATTGGCATGCTTCCTCCTGTGAATGCATGCTTTTTTTTCCTGCTGACACGGCTCTGTTTTGCTATTTGCAGAACCATACTCGGTTATCAACTGAGTACATTTCTTCAAATAACACTACTCCTATTCGGACAGGTTCAGGTTTCCTGGATTGCAGTTTTACCTCATTTGCATGGCTTTTGCCTGCAATTGAGGTAATTTTCATATCCCAGCCCTGCCCGTGTAGGACTAGATTGGAGAGCTCAGTTACACGCCCCTGCTGGCTGTTCTTGGATCGCTCGGCGGACATGTTGGCTGCATGGAGTCTTACTCTACTCTTAGACTCTGTGCAAGCCTTTGTGAATCCGGCCCAGTATTACATTTGTAATATTTTGTAAACATCTTATAATATCTCAGCAACCACTGAAGTTGCCCACATACTGTTAGCAACATTTTATTCATCTAGCTGAGAGCTTTCATATCAGTCTGAGTTCTGTCTGCTTTACTTAGTTGTTGAAATATAATTTTCACATTTTTCTAAATATCTGTATAAATTAATGTCATAAAAACAACAGTTAATATCTATTTACCTGCACTAAACAGAGGTCAAATATTAATGCAGTTGAGTTTGCCATTGTGTAAGCTTTAAGATGAAATCTTTTAAATCCTTGTACATAACATGGTTTTCAATTGTTGATGCAAATATGAATGCACAATATTTGATGCCTAGAGGTGTCAGTACAAGTTAACTGCAGAAGCATCTGGACGCGTCAGTCAGATGTAGTAAATTAATAGCAGGAAGGTAACCTTAGAGTAGTTGCTGAATATTCTAGGGTTAGCTAGGGGTCCAGTTTTTATTTTGACTTCTAAGGAGACAATTTTGTTGTCTGATCTTAGTAGGGATGATATTACAGAGTGCGCAGCACCCTCCCATATTAGTGTGGACCAGATCCAGTATGGTTACACCTCTGGTTGGTGTATTGACAATCTGGTCCAGGGAGTTTGTGTTTACAAAATTCAGGACTCACTGTGTATGTATGTTTGGTGTCATATGGGATTCTCAGTTAATAGTGGGGTAATTAACGTCACCCATAAATATGGTATTGAGTTGGATGGTGAGTGTTTCTAATAAGTTTAAATACATGGTATATGTTTCCTGGGTCATAGAGGGGGATCTATAGCTTGCAAGGAAGGGGTATTGGATTTTGCCTAACATGATTTGAACATGGAGTAGCTCAAGTGCATTGTCCTCTTTGAGCTGCCTTGAGGTATATTTATTTTTGATGTAAATCAAGACACCCCCACCTTTAGTCCCTGTCTGTGTAGTAGCTGGTTTAAATGTGTGGAAGGCAGTATAATCTTGCACTGTCAGTGGCTTTAAACCATGTCGCAGTGACCACACAGACATCAGCATTCTCTAGGGTGAAGAGAGCTTCTAGGTAGTGGAGTTTTTTGTTTATACTCCTACCATTGAGCAGTAATACCTTTATATTTTCTTGGTTTTGATTTGCTGCATCAGAAGTAATTTCAGTTTGGCTTTCACTAAAAAAGGCACTATGGGAGAAGACAATGTTTTAGCTAATATTGGAAAGCCTAGAGGGGTGAGGTGCAGGCCATCCCTTACCAAGCAGCATGATTTGTTGACCATCTCCTTCCATGCTGATAAATATTGCACCACCTTAGAATGACACCAGAAACTAAGCCAATTATTAAAATCAGTCATCTTTTATTGCACCATCCTTGGAGAAGGTAAAATGCCGCTCAGTTCTAGGCTCATACCAGTTTGGGACACATATTCCAAGAGCTCCATGATCTCTCTCATCATAAAGTCTAGGGACTTACGTCTCAGGTCATTTACACCCACATGGACTATGACTGTGTCATACTAGTACTTGTTGTCCAGTGACTCTGAGTGCATGAATAATGTGGTGGATCCTTGCCCCTGATAAGCAACTGTCCGTGACATTCTCCTTACTTAGCCAGGTGAGAGCAACATCAGTGTGTCTCATGATGGTGTCTCCAATGACCAAAATGTTGAATTGTGTGGTGGCTTGCCTTATGGGCTTAGAAATATAGGCTTCTTGAGATGTGGCTGTATGTGTTGATGTCAGTGCTGTTTTGAAAGAGTGGATTCTGAGCTGCTGAGGCTATTTGTTATGTGTACTTCATCTAGGAGGTCTTTGGGGTTTAGAAAGGTTACATTTTAGTGCCTTAGCATATGTGGGTCTATATGTCTGCTTTGAATTATATGTAATAGGTGCAGTGTGTGTACTACTGACAACTTTATTTACATTAGGAGTACTTTTATGTGAGAGCTTTGCCTCCAGTGACATTGTATAAATACATCTTTCACATAACCATATCAGTTTGTTTGAGAATGAACTTGTTGCCAGTAAACATAAGTAAATGTCTGCATTGTCTCAGGATGTCCATATCCACCAAGCTGGTAACTGAGATGGTGGAAAAGTTCATATCCATGGCAACAGACACTTTCTTATTGATTAGACAGTTGGCGTGAGAATATAAAGCAATGCCAAAAGTATCTGGTTTGAAACTCTGGGGACAGTGCTTGTCACTGCAAACTAGTTGTCCTGTGTGCAACTAGGTATCAGTAAAATTTCAATCATGCTTTTACAGGAAAAATGTCACTCACAGAGTCTGTTTATACAAGACACTGCCAAACACCTGAGGGGAAACTAATAAGTAGACCCTGAAAATGTAAGTTTTTGGAAAATATTCTGACGTCAGAAAGAAATCGAGAAATACTTTCTGAAAAGAAAGAATTAGCTTGTCAGGAATGATGAAAAGAGGGGAGTCAGATAACTGCCTACTGCCTGGCTACTACTAGTGCTGGTCCCACCACAGCTTCACTCTGCTGGGATACAGTGCTAATTTGCTTCTTTTCTCACCAGAAGCAAAACATGAGCACTGATCCCAAGATGAGAAGCAGACCACAGGCTGTTTGGTGATCAACAGTCTTATCCCAGATTATGCAAGGATCTGTAGGCTTGTTTGTAGCCTTTTCTTGGTAGATGCTTTGAATAACAACCAGACCAACCAGGAACATCAAGGTATTCACTGCCCAACCAGAAACACTTTGGAATCAAAGCACTCTGCTTCTTCTGTCACCAGGAGCAGATTATAAGCACAACTTCCAAGCTGACACCTGTGAAGCAGCTATTTGGTTTCTGGTGACCAGCAGTCTCAAGGAAATAATGTCCCTGTGATCCTTCTCTCACTGGGAGAAAACAGAAGCACTAATCCCAAGAAGATTACTGAGAGGCAGAATGTGGGCTGTCCAATAACTGGAAGTCTTGTAATAGATGTATCAAATTTATAAAGGTAAGATGGAAAACTGGGTTAATATCCTAAGCACTTCAGTGTGCACTAAGCAGTTAGATATGAAAGAGGGTGTAACTTGAGCTTTAGCTGTCTAAGTGGAGAGCCACTAATTTCTAAAAGAGAGCAAGATAGATTGAAAGGGGTGAGCAGTTTGTATTCTGATTCTGTGGAATACAGTTGGATGGCCAATAAATATAAATAGTTGAAAGGAAGCAATTTCACAAAATGATAATTGTGTGCATACTCATATCAGCAAGAGAAAGAGAGGAAAAGATGTATGTAGTCAAATTAGCATAAGGGGCAGGCATCTACAAAGACGGTTGAGTTTAAGAACACAACTCCAGTGTTGGGAGGATGAGAAAAAAATTTCTGAGAGACTCTGAGGACACACAGGTGTGGTCTCTTTCCTAGTTTTAATATAAGCAATTAATAGCAGAATACACATAAAACAGTGTAAATAAAACATATCACAATATCTAAAATAGAATAAGGCAATAAAGTAATACAAAATACAAGAAAGCAAAAGCAAACTGACCTTTCCACTCACAACAAGTTGGGGCAGAGTCAGGGTGAGCTTTTTCAGTAAACATTTGAAATGTTTTGTTTTATCTCTTCAGTCATTACAGACAAGTGACATCTTCAGGTACTTCTACAGTAACATCCTAGATGCCTCTAGGCATCAAATACTGCATGTTCACATTTGCATCAATAATTCCAAAACCATGCTGCATACAGTGTATTCAGCATGGTGCATTCAATGTATTAAAAGATTTCATCTTAAAGCTTACACAATGGCAGACTCAACTGTATTGATAGTTGACGTTTGTCTAGTGCAGACAATTGTTCATATAATGTTTATTTATATATATATATATATATATATATATATATATATATTTCATGTTTTTCTAAATATCTCAATGACCAAGAGACATAAACAATACTGCTCAGTCAAATATGAAAATTCTCATCAGGATGAATAAAATACTGCTGTCAGTATGTGTTTAACTTGAGTGGTTGCTAAGATATTGAAAGTTGTTTACAAAATATTACAAAAGTAATAGCTGCTTTGCTTACTGTGACTTCTAAAATCCAATTTAAAACTGAAAGCTAAAGAATACTATCACTGTAAAAATAGTTTGTGCTGAAGAGTTTGCCATTTAAATATGTTTAGTAACCCCTTGTGACATCCTCACTTTGGGCCAATAATAAAGGAGCCTGAATCCTCACCACTGGCACTGGAGAGGGAGTGTTCACTTGGAACTAAAATGGGTACACCCGGTATTTCCAGATGCAGCTCTCTACATCAAGCACAATTTCCCTTAAGACCACACACAGAGCACACTCAGCCCAGGGTCCGGGTTTCTCTCTTTCTGTCTGTTCCCAGGTCCCCATTAAGGTTCCCCACTGGCACAACTGTTAAGCCCTCAGCCACATATCAAAGCCAAGTCCTCCAGTACCCTCTCTGTGAAACCAGTGCTTTGTGTCCCTGCCCCAAGCAGCTGACACACACACACACACACACACACACACACACACACACACACACACACCTGGGAAAGGCTGGCCTAGCTTTACTAGCTATGCCCCTTCTGCCTAGACTATAAAGTAGTTACTGCCACCAGACACTCCCAAGCCAGCTACTCTTAAGGCTCTTAAGGTTACCCAATTATACTGAGAGAAATTAATATTGATACAAACGGTAATGTTATCCAAACAGCCAGGCTTTAGGAGTGGCCACAGTGTCACCGATAGATATAAGTACTCTCAAGGGTACAATATTCTCTAAAAAGACCCGCCAAAATGAAAAGTTTAAAATATATTTAATAATAAATAATAAAAGGACATGAAAATACAAAATATCTATTTTCAGCGAACACCAACGTTTCAGTCACAAGAAGTATTAAAAATAAAACAGCTGGAAAGATTCACACAGTTACAGAAAAACAATACTTAACTATTCTCACTATATTTTTCTTGACTGATCTAGAGAAATATTATTCCTACATACTAAAAAGAGCAAAGCAAGATGAAGTAGGTGAGTGATCCTTCTATGTCAGGTTCTAAGAAACAGACTTCAATAAAACATCATTCTAAACTAATACTAAAATATTATTTCTGTACAGAATGATATCATACATTTGGTCATCTGACTTCTGGTTCCCATGCATCCCCATTCCTAGAAACTGCCAGGATTTAGCACCTGCATGTCAATAAAACACACACAAGAGCAATGCTCAAATCTGGTGCAGCTTCTGGAAGTCATAAAACAATTACAGATGTGTACTCCTACAGAGACTAACAAACCATGCTTCTTATAGACATTAAATCTCTGGCATCATTCAAAAATGTGAGATAAAATCTTTATGGCCTAGGCCCAATAATTAAATTTCTTACTGTTTCTCAAAGTCAGGTGGATTGAGACTAACCTCTACTCTTCCAGTATATTATGTTACAATGCATTAATTTCAACAATTGCTATGCATACATTTAATCAGTTACTACATGCATGTGTATTTCTTTTTTGTCAGCAGTACCCACTGTTGGAAGATTTTTAGCACAATAAGCTTGAAAAGTACGTTTTTCAATACATGCATCTGTACAAATCAGTTTGATATACAAATATCTCACATCATCACATCTCTTCCCCCTTTGAATACTCAAGCTAGTTTTTCAAGTGCCCCTTGAAAAACGTTGCTTGAGAGGAATGGTCCTGTCTGGGAATACATTAACCCATACCCTGTCTTGACATCCCATCTGCATTGGCATTGCTAACCCCACAATGGTGCTGCACTGTCATATCATATACCTGCAACCCTAGGCTCCACCTTAGTAAATTGGCATTTTCCTGGCTGGCTCAATGTAGCAATGTTAAGGGATTGTGGTCTGTAACTACAGTGAATTTCCTTCAATACAGATGGGGTTGAAGTTTCTGAAGTGCCCATACTATGGCTAAACATTCTTTTTCTACAACTGCATAACATTCCTACCTAGGTTGGAGTCTACGTGTGATATATACCACTGGATGATGATCTACCTAATAGGAAACCTGGCTGAGTACAGCCGCACCCCCATGGTTCGAAGCATCCACCTTCACAACAAATTCTTTGCTGTAATCTGGACTGGCTAACACAGGGGGTCCTCCCAAAACCCCTTTAAGCTTATGGAATGCCTGTTCACAGGCTGGGGTCCACACTACCTTGTCTGGCCTGATTTTCCTCATCAGGTCTGTGAGGTGAGAAGCTATTGTACTATTATTGGGAATTACGTTTATATACTACCCAGCTGTCCCCAGAAATGCCCTCACCTGTTTTTTGGTAATAGGGGCAGGCCATGCCTGAATGGCTTCTACTTTCACAGGTTCAGGCAGGCCTGAGCTTACCAATTCTCAGTGTATGTCCCAGGTAGGAGACCTCTGCCATACCCTCCTGATACTTACTGGACGTAATGGTCAACCCTGCACTTTGCAGTCTGCTCATGCCAGGAATGGCCTGTAAATGGCAATATCATCCAGGGCATAATCTCCTGCTCCTGCTAGGATATGATCTATAAGCCTCCAGAAGGTCACTGGGGCATTTTTCACCCAAATGGCATCTTTGTGAACTCATACAATCTAAAAGGAGTCACAAAGACTGACCTCTCTCTCTAGTGGTGGGAGTCAAGGGCACCTGCCAGTAGCCCTTGGTCAGATACCTAACCCCACCCAGCTGCTCTAAGGCTTCATCTGTCCTAGGCATGGGGTAAGCATCTGACTCTGTGTGACTGTTTAGTTTCCTGTAGTCCACACAGAACCTGGTGCTGCCATATTTCTTTGGTACCAGCACCACTGGGGAGGCCCAAGGACTGTTGGACTCCTGGATTACCCCCAGTTCCAACATTTCCTGTATCTTCACCCTCAGAGTCTGTCTGACTCACTCAGGCACCCTGTAAGGCACCTGCTTAATAGGGCTTTGGGGAACTGTGTCCACATGGTGCTGCACCAGGTGGGTGCACCCAGGTTTCCCAGTGAACATGTCCCCAGACTCCTGTAACACTGCTCAGATTTCTTGGACCTGGGTAGAGAATAGCCTCTGGGACATTGCTATCCCTTCCAATGAGGTGTCAGTCCAAGCCTCACTGAGGGAGTCAGTCACCGGATCCCCCTCAGACTCCTCCTGCCATCCATGGCAACTACTCAATGCCAGGGCCTCCCTATCATGGCAACGCTTCTTCGGATTAACATAGTACAATTTCTGCCCCTTCCTCCTTCCTAGCAGTTCTGCTATTTAGCTAACATCACTCACCGTCCTTACCACTTTGAAGGGTCCCTCCCAAGCTGCCTGCAGTTTGTTTCTGACAGGAATGAGAACCATAACCTTGTGTCCCAAAGCATACTCTCTGGCTCAAGCATTCCTGTCATACTAGACCTTTTCCTGCTGTTGAGCTCCTGCCAGGTTCTCCTGGACCAAGCCCATGAGCTCCCTAAGCCTTGTCCTGAGGTTTAGGACATATGCCACAAAAGACTCCTTGTGGTATTCACATTCACCCTCCTACTTATCATGAATCAAACCTAAAGGCCCCCTCACCTTATGCTCATACAGCAATTCAGAGTGAAAAACGTGGATTCTGGGGGCACCTGTCTGTATGCCAACAGCAGCTGGGGAAAATTTTTGTCCCACTCTCCCCTAAACTGGTCTGTAAATGCCTGTAGCATGGTCTTTAGTGTAGAATTTAACCTCTAGACAAGACCATTAGTCTTGGGATGGTAGGGGGTGGTCTTTAGATGGTTCACCCTGCAGCTCTTCCACAGGCAAACCAGTAGGTCTATCATTAAAATGGCAACTCTGTCAGTCATTATTTCTCTCAGGAAATCTACCCTACTGAAAATTTCTAGCAAAGCATTTGCCAGCTTCTTTGCCTCAATGGAGGATAGAGCCCCCACTGCAGGATATCTAGCAGCATAATCTACTAACACCAGGATTTACTTCTTCCATGTGGAACTTGGGGTACTCAGAGGCCCCACACTATCCATAACTACCCTCTGAAATGGCTCCTCAATCACAGGCAAAGGCACCAAAGGATCTATGACATTGTCTCCTGCCTTGCCTACTTTTTGGCACTGCTCACAGGTCATACAATACCCTGTTACATCCCTTGCAATCCCAAGCCAATAAAAGTTATGCAGAATATGTCTCTTGGTACTCTTTATGCCCATATGACCTGCAAAAGAATGTCATGGGCTATGGCCAGAATTGCCAGGTGGTAGGCTGTAGACACTATCAACTGCTATATTACTTCAACCTCCAGTCATCTCTCAGGGATCCACTCTCTGTACAATAACCCTTTGTTCAAGTATACAGATTCCCCATTTCCTTGAGAATCAGGTGCCTCCATAGCTACCTCCCTCAAGCCTTGTAACGTAGGGCCTGAGAGCTGAGCCTGTGTCAGCTATACTTTTGTGACTCTCCCAGTTCCCCTTCCATAGAAGGTTTGGTATCCTCTGACAGCTGGGTCTCACTGTCAGCCTGGGTGCTAACACTTGCCTCTGCCCTTGCAGATACTCTGTACAAGGGAACACCAGTACCTACCAGCAGCTGTGGCTCATCTTCAGACTCACTGCTATAGGGTATCTCCCTCCCTCCCTGAAATAGCCACCTCACCAGCCCTGGCTTCATGTGTGATGTCTGGGTCTCCCTCAGGCTACAAGGCCCACATGCCTGTCTTCAAGCCTGACTGTGTGTAACTGTATACACACAAGGTACTGCATTATTAAAATCATCCCCTGTCAGAACATTTGCAGTAATATCCTCAAACACACCTACTTGCTTGCTTCCTTCCTTTCCATCCTCCCAGGCAAGGTGAACCCTAGCTAAAGGCATTTGGAATGGGGTCCCTCCTAAATCTGTGACTGGAGTGGAATGGCCAAGCAAGTACTGTTTCGCTTTAACCACTTCAGGCTTCACAATGGTTATGTCAGAGGCTTTGTCTCTCATAGCAGTGGCCTGTGTTCCATCCACTAAGATAGGATATAACCTCTTGTGATAGTTTGGTACCTCTGTTGTCCCCAACAACTTACCACTGGCATACTGTTATTCCTACTTGCTAGCTCTCTCACCATTTGTTTCCCACCCTGCCTCCAGGGGTGGCTCGTCCTATCGGACTGCCGGACTGCAGCCCTCCCACCTAGATATTAACCAAAAAAAAAAATCTGTAAAACATAAAAACAACCGTCCCTCCCACCTACAAAATAACCAAAAAAAATCTGTAAAACATAAAAACAACCGCGATCCCAGACTGCCTTTACCAGCAGTCCTGATAGGGACACAGAGGTAACAAAGGTACCCAACAATCATTGCTGTGAGGTACCAGTCATCTGTGCGGTGACAACTGAACAGAACAGAGGAGCTCCGGACTGCGGCTGAAGCAGTCAGGACCAATGAGGAGGACTGAGCTGCTCTCGCGGGACATTTTCAGTACACGGGCTTCAGCTAGGTATTTGGATTGTGGGCTTGCTTGCTGTTCAGTCACTGGATCAAAGTCTTCATGGATCGGTCTGTTAGTTCGGTCACTTGGATCAGTCTGTGGCTTGCTTGCTGTTCGGTCAGTCGTGGTTCGGTCGCTGGGCTTGCTTGGTCAGGTAGGTGAAGGGCTGTTTGCTTGGTCACTGGGCTTGCTTGGTCAGGTAGGTGAAGGGCTGTTTGTTCGGTCACTGGGCTTGCTTGGTCAGGTAGGTGAAGGGCTGTTTGTTCGGTCACTGGGCTTGCTTGGTCAGGTAGGTGAAGGGCTGTTTGTTCGGTCGCTGGGCTTGCTTGGTCAGGTAGGTGAAGGGCTGTTTGTTCGGTCGCTGGGCTTGCTTGGTCAGGTAGGTGAAGGGCTGTTTGTTTGGTCGCTGGGCTTGCTTGGTCAGGTAGGTGAAGGGTTGTTTGTTTGGTCGCTGGGCTTGCTTGGTCAGGTAGGTGAAGGGCTGTTTGTTCGTTCGCTGGGCTTGCTTGGTCAGGTAGGTGAAGGGCTGTTTGTTCGGTCGCTGGGCTTGCTTGTTCAGGTAGGTGAAGGGCTGTTTGTTCGGTCGCTGGGTCAAGGGCTGGTGTGTGTGTGTGTGTGTGTGTGTGTGTGTGTGTGTGTGTGTGTGTGTGTGTGTGTGTGTGTGTGTGTGTGTGTGCAGGTCTAACAGATCAGTGTTTGGTTCTGAGATGTATGTAGTAAAAGGCCATTAACGAGGTGTTCCTCAGTGCAACATTATCATGTCTCTGAGCTGGAATTTCTCACAATCGCACTAGTTGGCTAAGTGACAAACCTGGTTTTGGATAATTAGCATGCATGGAAAAGAGCTGTCAGAATCTCAGGAAGAAGCCAAAAAAATACAATGCGATGGATAAAGATGTGAGCAATAGGCAATGTAAATACAGAAGATGGAAGCAGCTGAGTGACACAAGACCTACTTAACATTTGTAAAAGAAAGTATACTTTTATAATCTCTTAGTACAGATCACAAGTGGCACATCTGGATCACTAAACAGAATAATTGTAATTATAACAGGGTACATCAACAATAATATTGCCATGGCCTGAGAATCTACTTAACAGAGTAGTAGACAGTTTCAGAAAAAATAGAAAAGTTGAGAGCTTATATTGCCTTATCCTGAAATGCAGCTCTTTATTGTTTAGAAAAAATATTAACATTAACAGTACATATGGAGTAGGTCCTCCTGATGCATTGTATTAGACAGAAAAAGCTGCAGGAATTATAACATTTTTTTTCGTTGTTTTTTGATAAACTAACTGAATTCACCTAGATGGGAAGAGGCATTTGCAAATATAAAAAAAAACAGTATTTGCTGCTTAAATGATTACAAACAAAAGTGAACCGAATGATTATATGCGTACTTACCCACAACGTTTTTTTCTCTGGCAACATGAACAGTAGACATAGACAAGAAACACATTATCTTAGCAGTTAGCAGGATATAATCTAAAGTTTTTCACAAACATTAACATTCATGTAAAAGTGTTAGCCTTTTATCTCTCTATAAATTAGTTGTCATTTAATGTAAGATGACAAGTGAAACAAAGGGCCCTACAAGGAAAAGTGGAAACAAAGATTATTTCATGATGACTTTAGGAAGTGGTTACATCAGGACGGAGCAGGTGGTATTACTACAAGCCTAAACATCTAGGTAGCAGTGGCAGATGCGAACTGTTTCGTGGGTTTGCATTTAGGATTTTTCTCCAGTCTGCTGCTTCTCATAGACATACAATTCCACTTTATAATTATCGCTCAATTACTTCAATTGCACTATAAGCCACAGGAAAAATGCTCAAATTGTTAAGCGTGCAGAGCTATGTATCATTGCTTACAACACAAGGAGATAGTGCAGCACACTTCATTGATTTTTAAGTGGGTGGCATGTCAAATAATGAAGACTTTTATGGGATCTTTATTTCTTTCTATCATTCACCTATGAATCATTGGATAACTTATGTGTTAATGTTGTGACAGCAGGTCTACATTTGTATTGTGCAGTTTTCTTAAAAGATATGGTTGTTGAATTGGTTGTCAAAAAGGTTTTATCATGCAAAGTCATGGTTACACAAGCATTGCCTCTTACACAAAAGTTTGTTTTTTTTAGTTGCAGACAAACGTTTCCCTAATAAAGCAGATGGCTTCTGCAGATTTAATTGTTAAACCATTTTACATACAAAGGAAAGGTACACAGTGAATATGGATTGTATTAGACGATGTTCTTCATCTCACATTGCTGCAGTCCTTACACTTGGGTAGTCCACTGTCCTCGGTCGGCCCGAATATCAAAGTATTAGGCTGACGTCGGTCAAGGCGCTTAAGACTGACATCAGGACGTCAGGGTACAAATGCGCATGACCGACGTCATATCCTCAGTCTTTTTTGCCGCATGGTCCGATGCAGAAGCAGCGTTGCAAGTGCTGTTCGGCGTTCTGAAATTTTTCGAATTCGGAGTTTCAGACCGAGTCAAAGTTGGCTAAGTACCTCGTTGGGGAATATTTTAGTTTTTTCTTGCCTCAGTGGTTTACCGGATGTCAGAAAAAGTGAATAACTGTATTTCTTGTGGGAAGCAGATACCGCATAGAGATTATCATACTTTGTGTATTCCTTGTTTGGGGCCTGAGCACGACGTTGTTGGGTGTCGCTTTTGTGCTAGGTTTAATAAGCGCACTATTGCCGGAGGTTAGATTGTGCCAGGTTGGTCTTCGGAAGCGGTGCAATTACAATATGCCGCCGGATGCTCCGACGCTTCTTCAAGAAGTGCAAAGACAAAGCAGCTAAACCCAGGCAAGAAGAGTTGTCCGCATCGGACGCCGGTTCTTTGAGGCCGGTGGAACCGGGGTTCCACCGAAGGCTACTCTGGAGTCCCAGGGGAGACTTTGATATTGCAGGATGTGGCCTCTCAGGAGGCAGGTCAGGCTGAAGGGGCTTCTCAGGTTACTGTACTCCCCTCCCTTCCTAGGGTGGTTAGGCCCTCTCCTTCTGTCTCCAAGGCTTCTCCCAGAGGCAGGCCAGGTTTAGCTTCTGTTGGTGTCACTCCTAGTTCTTCAGGATCTGTGCCCAAGAAGCACATGCTCAAAATGGCAGAAGATTTAATTACTTTGATTAGAGGTTCTTTGCCCCCTCCTGATAAGAGGCCTAGGGTGGAACCAGAGTTGGGGAGTTTTGAGTAGGTTTCGGATGTTTCTGAGTCTTCGGCTGAAGACTTGCAGGAGTATTCTCCTTATTCTGATTCTGATGTGGATGATTCTACTCCTTCTGCTTCTCCTCCAGAGGATTTTTCTTTTTCAGAGACTCTTCATTCTATGAGGGAGCATTTTAAGTGGGAAGGTCAGGACTTCTCTGATTCCAGGAAAAGGATTAGGGAATTTTTGCTTTTACCCCAGCATAGGCCTTTGGCTATTCCTCCTGTTCTGGATGTTGTGGAAGATGTGTTTGCGGAGGCTTCACTTAATCCTGATTCTTTGCCTCCTGCTCCTGTTAAGCCGGACAGGTATTACAGGGTGCCTGAAGCTCATAAATATCTGTATAAGAGTCCTAGGGCAGACCCAGAAACAGTTAGTCAGGGACCTAAGGGTGTCAAGGCCTCTGTGGTAAAAAAATCCGGTTCCTCCAGATAAAGAGGCCAGAGCTTTGGATAGATGGGGAAAGAAAGTCTATACTTCTTCCACCTTAGCTATGAGGGCTTTGAATTGCCAGTTTCACATGTTGAAATATCAAAACTATCTTCTTTCTCAATTGAAGTCTAAGGTAGATGCTCTGGCGGAAGGCATTGAGTGTAAAGAATTGCAAGATTTGGTACATGTTTCTGAACAGGTGGGTAAGCATTCTTTGCAATGTGGATTTGATGCTGTACAGGCCTCGTCTAGGGTGGCTGCCACTGGGTCAGTTCTTCGCAGGCACGCCTGGCTGAGGGATCAGAATTTATCTGACCATGTTAAAACAAGGATTTTAGATGCTCCTTTACAGTCTGATGTATTGTTTGGTTCACCTGTGGAGGCAGTTTTAAAGAAAATGGAAGACAAGGCTAAGTCTATGCAGACTGTTAAAGATTTTTTGCAAGTTCAGCCTCTGAGGTTTAGTAGGAATTGGCCTGCTAAGGGGTGGACGTACCCTTCTTATGATTCACAGTCTAGGGGAAGATCTAGACGTGGTAGGGGTAGAGCTCAAGGCTCTTTCAGACCTAGAACAGGGAGTTCACCTGCACAGTCTTCGGGTGAGGGCAGGGGCCAGTCCTTTCGTAAACAGGCCCAATGACCTACCTTTTCAGCTGCCAGAGCCTTCTTGTCTGGCAGCACCTTTGGGAGGAAGGTTGGCACTCTTCAAAGAAAATTGGAATTTGATTACCCAGGACAAATGGGTATTGGATATTATACACCAAGGTTACAGGTTTTATTTCCATACATTGCCTCCTTTCAAGGGCATGCCAGACGTTCCTCCTCAGCAAAGAATAGAGGCTCACAAACAAATTTCTCTGCTGCTGCAAATAGGGGCCATACAGCCGGTCCCTCTGCCAGAAGTAGGCCTGGGATTTTATTCACGCCTGTTCCTAGTACCAAAGAAGGGGAAGACGTGGAGACCAATTTTGGATTTGTCTATCCTCAACACTTATCTGGACATTCCCAAGTTCAAAATGTTGACGTTACAACAGCTTTTACCTCTGCTGGGCAAAGATCACTGGATGGTGACTCTGGATCTCAAGGAAGCTTACCTTCATGTTCCTATCAGGCTAAGTTGCAGGAAGTATCTGCTGAGCTGGGACTTCTCATTATCAGTTCTCTGCATTGCCCTTTGGCTTATCTACTGCCCAGAGTGTTCACAAAGGTTCTGGCTCCAGTGATAGCTTTCTTCAGGCTAAAAGGAATACAGATCTATCCTTATTTGGACGATTGCCTGATTCTGGCCAAAGGAAGGGACGAGCGTCTTCATCATTTGCAATATGTGATAGCAGTGCTAAGATGCCTGGGGTATTCTGTGAACGAAATAAAGTCCAGTCTAGTACCCTCTCAAGACATGTGCTTTCTGGGTGTGAGACTGAATACAGCATCCCAGATGGCCTTTTGACCCCGGACAAACAAAAGAATCTTTCACTTTACTTCCATCAATTGTCTCATCTGTCCAGGCTGACTGCAAGGACAGTCCTTCAAGCCTTGGGGTTCATGGCATCTTGTATTCTGGTGCTTCCCAATGCCAAACTTCATATGAGGAAGCTACAATGGTATCTCAAAATGTATGGACTCAGCACTGCCAAGATATGGACACTGTCATTCAGATAATACCTTGCATTCAAAAGGAATTTTTGTGGTGGGCTCAGGAATGTCACCTAAACAAGGGACTCTCTGTGACCCGGCCAGAGGCGAGTCAGATTCTAACGACAGATGCCTCAGACAAAGCTTGGGGAGCTCATCTAAATGGAAAGTGGATACAAGACACGTGGCCTGCCAGACTACAACATCTACATATCAACTTGAAGGAGATGTTAGCAGTCCAATTTGCATTAATAGCTTTCAAGGATTTACTTCTTCCAGGGCAGGTGTTGGTTCTAACAGACAACACAACTGTCATATGGTACATCAACAAGCAAGGGGGAACACATTCTTATCCTCTATGCAGGCAAGCAATGATTTTGTGGGAGACTGCTCTCAGTTTACAACTCAAGCTTCAGGCAAGGTTTCTGCCGGGAGCACAGAACTCCTTAGCAGATGTGTTGAGCAGACGAATTATGGATCCCCATGAGTGGAAATTGGATCCTCATGTATTTCAGAAATTGACAGTGTCATGGGGAACTCCAGACATAGATCTGTTTGCTTCTCCACTAAACTACCAGCTGCCAAAGTTTTGCACAAAAAGGTTTCATCCCACAGCTTGGAAAGTGGATGCTCTTTCTTTCAATTGGAGCAATCTTCATGTGTATGCCTTTCCACCTCTGCCTCTCCTCCCAAAGGTACTCCTAAAGGTCAGACAGGACAAGCCGAAGATGATTCTAATAGCTCCAGATTGGCCTCGACAGCACTGGTACCCATTACTGAGAAGTCTGGTTCGGGAGCCTCCATGGCCTTTGCCTTCGATTCCACACCTGCTGTCTCAAGAGAACAGTCATTTACTCAATGTCAAACTTCACTCTCTTCACCTAACAGCCTGGCATATTCTGTTTTAAACCCTGGAGGGTCTCAGCTTCCGCAGCAAGTTTTGAATGTTATTTTGGAGGCCAGAAGGCCTAGTACAAGGAAAGTATACGCAGATAAATGGAAGAGATTTTTATTTTGGAGTGCAGCAAAGGAATTTGATGTTGCTAAGCCTAATTTAAGTGTGGCTCTTCAATATCTTGTTGAGTTACTGGACAAAGGTTTGTCCTTCTCTTCTATTAAGATTCATGCTGCAGCAATTTCTGCTCACTATGACTGTGATCCACCATTGTTTTCTCATCCTTTGTTTAAGCAATTCCTTAGAGGGGCAAAGAATATAAGACCCCACGAGAGCTCCTACTCCTGCTTGGGATCTCAATTTTGTGTTGGAGAAACTCACTCTACAACCTTTTGAGCCTGCAGCTACTGCCGAGTTGAAATATTTATCATGGAAGACTGCTTTTTTGTTGGCCATTACCTCTGCAGAAGGGTTTCTGAATTACAGGCCCTTATGGCAGTTGAGCCTTTCTTAATTTTCCATAAGGATAGGGTATCTTTACGTACTAATCCCTCCTTTATGCCTAAGGTGGTTTCTAGTGTGGCTTTAAACCAAACTATTCATTTGCCTACTTTTTATGCAAACCCCCAAAATAAAGGGGAAAAGATTTTGCACACCTTGGATATACACAGGCAGTTGCGATATTATTTGAGCAGAACTAAAGGGTTCAGGCAGTCTCAGCAGTTGTTTGTTTCTTTTGCTTTGGGTTCTCAGGGCAAGCCTGTGTCAAAACAAACTATTTCTAAGTGGATTGGGTTTTGTATTGCTTTCTGTTATTCCCATCATGGTAAGGAAGTTCCAGCTGGGATTAGGCCTCATTCCACTAGAGCTACTGCCACTTCTACAGCTTTTTAAGGGGTGGCAACTAAAGATATTTTGGAGGCAGCTACTTGGAGTTCAGTGCATACTTTCTCTAAGCATTACCACCTTCCACTTTACTCTAAATCTAGGGCTGGGTTTGCCACTGCTATTTTACAGGGCATTTTGGCAGCTCCTTCTACTTTATAGTTTTGCCATCCTCCCTTACCTCTGCTTTGGGATTCTACCCAAGTGTAAGGACTGCAGCAATGTGAGATGAAGAACATAGTACAGTTTTGTACCTACCATAAATGTAGATGTTCGAAGATCCACATTGCTGCAGTCCAATTTACCCTCCCTCCTTCCCCTCTGTTGTTAGAGGAGGTGGTGTGGTTTGGGTTGTAAATATTGTACATATTGTATATATATTGTTCACATGATTAGTGCAAGGGTGGTTGGTTGTTTTTTGCTGTCTTTTGGTTTTTGACCTTTCTGTTTAGGGTCTTCTGACATCTGGGGCAAGAAAAGACTGAGGATATGACGTCGGTCATGTGCATTTGTACCCTGACGTCCTGATGTCAGTCTTAAGCGCCTTGACCGACGTCAGCCTAATACTTTGATATTCGGGCCGACCGAGGACAGCGGACTACCCAAGTGTAAGGACTGCAGCAATGTGGATCTTCGAACATCTACATTTATGGTAGGTACAAAACTGTACTTTTTAAAACACTTTCGTTCATACAAAACCAATGACTAACCTAATGGTTCAGAAAAAAGGCAGAGCTACAGTTCTGTCCACTAGCAATTTTTGTTTGAGCATACACAAAAATGTGTGTGTGTGTGTGTGTGTGTGTGTAAAATGCCCCAGTTACTATATACTGGTGGATAGAGAGACCAAATGGTGGTGGGTAGAGATACTCAGGCTTGAACCCTGTACCTTGTATGTAGGCGTTAAGGACTTGAATTCCCTACCCACCACCATTTGTAAAAAAAATTGCAGATTTTTGCCTCATATGTGATCTGATCTGTTCCTCATAATATCTGTGGTTTCTAAATAGTGCAGTGCTTGATATTTGATGGTGCAGTGGTAGCATTGTTGCCTCACAGCTGCAGGTTCTCAGGTTTGATTCTTGGCTGGGGTGCCTTCTGTGTTGGGGTCTGCATCTTCTCCCTGTGTTTGTGTGGGTTTGCTTTTGCGTCCTCCCATGTTACAAAGACATGTCTGCATTATTTCTTCCTGGGCCTCTGCTGAAAATTGTTTGTTTGTTCCAAGTCAGATTGTCCTGATTAACAAATGTTAAATAAAACTGACAGGCATTTGAATTTCAGACTTCAGGTTTCTGAATGTTTAATTCCTTGCATATTTGGTGGTGCAGTGGTAGCATTGTTGCCTCGCAGCTATAGGTTTTCTGGTTTGATTCTTGGCTGGAGTTCCTTCTGTGTGGAGTCTGCATCTCATCCCTGTGTTTGTGTGGATTTGCTCTGGTGTCCTATCCCTGTGTTTGTGTGGATTTGCTCTGGTGTCCTGCCATTTTACAAAGACATGTGTCTGCAGTATTTCTCCCTGGGCCTCTGCTGAAAATTGTTTTTGTTCCGTCAGAATTAAAATTGACATTGAATTTCAGACTTCATATTCTTCAGAAAATGCATAGTAACACAACCTTTTATTCTAGCAATTTTTTAAGATGAATATTTGAAAGTTGTCCTTATTTTTGGGACTGTATTACCCCATTATTGGCTTTGTCCAGTTTTGTTTGTGCTAAGGTTGACAGCTATGGCAAGAACTGAATTCACGGAATATGTTTGAGGGTTGTATTCCTTCATTACTGGGTTTTTCCAGGTGTTTTGTGCTAAGAGGTTGATGGCTATGGTGAGAACTGAATTCATTAAATGATAGCCATTTAAGTTTCAGTCTTCCTCTCTTTCACAAAGCAGCCAATTTGGCATAGTGGAATGTTGCTCTGACTGTTTTGCACAGGGACATTGGTAGTAAAATGTATGGTGGTAACACAGCATTTTATTCTAGCAACTTTCCAAGATTATACAAGCAATGTTTAATGTGTCCCTGGTTTTTGGCTTTTTGACCCCCCCCCCCGCAATAAACTTGGCTTTTTCCAGATTTCTTGTGCTGCAAAGTTGAGATGCAGTTGAGTATTGAGTAGATTTTACAAGGAGCTGATAGCTGCAGGTGAAGAGAAGTTTAGTGTTGCTTATGCTAAGTCAGCTTGCATTGTTAATAGCACAACAGGTTGTGTATTTGCTTTTGATGCAGAAGGTTGTTGGTTCTACTATCAAAAGGGGTGAATGCTGCCGTACTGAAAAAGTTAAGATACTAACTATGAGCCTGTTATCAGTTTGCCATCCATTTCCTATTGCAATATTACTAGCTTATTTTTAATATAAATTTATTGGGGGGGGGGGTCAAAAGGCCAAAAACCAGGGACACATTAAACATTGCTTATCAAACTGGAAATAAATAAATAATAAATAAATAAAAATAAATATAGGCAATTTATTCCTCAGGGGCATCAGAAGCTTTATTTTTCGATGAAACCATGAAATATAAAGGTGTTTGCTAGCAGCAACCTCTTCATTCGTTACAGATTTATTTAATGTGGAATTATTTAGATGACTTTTTTTTACTTCAGAGATTGTGCATATTTACTGATAATGGTGGACTGTAGAATTGTGCATCATCATCATCATCATCATTCTCTTTCGGCTTTTCCCATTAGGGGTCACCACAGCGGATCATCTCTTTCCATTTCTTCCTATCCTCTGCATCTTGCTCTGTCACACCAACCGCCTGCATGTCCTCTCTCACCACGTCCATAAACCTTATCTTAGGCCTTCCTCTATTCCTCTTACCTGGCAGCTCCATCCTTAGCATCTTTTTCCCAATATACCCATCATCCCTCCTCAGCACATGTCCAAACCAATGCAATCTCGTCTCTCTTGCTTTGTCTCCAAACTGTCCAACATGAGCTGACCCTCTAATATACCGATTCCTAATCCTATCCATCCTAGTCACACCGATTGCAAATCTTAACATCTTTAACTCTGCCACATCCAGCTCTGACTCCTGCCTTTTGTCAATGCCACTGTCTCCAACCCATATAACATAGCTGGTCTCACTACACTCTTGTAGACCTTCCTTTCACTCTTACGGATACCCGTCTGTCACAAATCACTCCTGACACTCTTCTCCACCCATTCCACCCAGCCTGTACTCTCTTCTTCACCTCTCTTCCACATTCACCATTACTCTGAACTGTTGATCCCAAGTACTTAAACTCGTCCACCTTTACCAACTCTACTCCCTGCATCCTCACCATTCCTCTACCCTCCTCTCATTTACACACATATATTCTGTCTTAGCCCTGCTGACCCTCATTCCTCTGCTCTCTAGAGCATATCTCCACCTCTCCAGAGTCTCCTCAACCTGATTCCTACTCTCACTACAGATCACAATGTCATCTGCAAACATCATAGTCCACGGGCCTCCTGTCTGATCTCATCTGTCAACCTGTCCATCACCACTGCAAATAAGAAAGGACTCAGAGCTGATCCTTGATGTAATCCCACCTCCACCTTAAACGGATCTGTCACTCCCACTGCAGTCCTCACCACTGTCACACTACCCTCGTACATATCCTGTACCACTCTTACGTACTTCTCTGCCACTCCCGACTTCCTCATACAATACCACAACTCTTCTCTAGGCACCCTGTCATATGCTTTCTCCAAGTCTACAAAGACACAATGCAACTCCTTCTGACCTTCTCTGTATTTCTCCATCAACACTCTCAGAGCAAACATTGCATCTGTAGTGCTCTTTCCTGGCATGAAACCATACTGCTGATCACTAATCATCACCTCCCTTCTTAACCTTGCTTCCACTACTCTTTCCCATAACTTCAAGCTATGTGCATATTTACTGATAATGGTGGGCTGTAGAATTGTGCATATTTACTGATAATGGTGGGCTGTAGAATTGTGCATATTTACTGATAATGGTGGACTGTAGAAGTTTGAGTAGACTTATGATGGAAATGTTCTGAACTGGGCAGTTTTGTCATTACTGATGCATGCATTTTGTTTCGTTGTTTACTGGAAAAATGTTCAAAACAATATGAAGGTGTATCAAAGAGCACATGTATGTTTCATATGCAAGGGGTCTATGATTTGAAAACAGCCCATAATTAATCTTTATCTGCCACTGGTAAAATGTATTTTCTTTGAATGTGGATTTCAATGCTGTTTCAATGAATGTGAGTTTCAAGGGCAGAGAAGTTTTAATGCTAAGTTTGTTTAGCAGATGTCTTAGTGTTTGTGCTGTAAAATGCAAAATAAAACTTTCAAATGAAGTCCAAATCATCATAGAAGTAAATCAGTATGCACATTAGTGTTTATGGTAAATGGAGTGAAATAGCCAAGTAATGGATCATTGGAATGGCTGCAGGGCAAAAGGCTCCATGATTTTGTGAAGGGGAAGGGTGGCAAACTTAGACAGCCCCAGCTGAACTATACCTCCCAACTGTCCAGATTTTCAAAGAATGAATAGATTTTTGCTTCTTATTTTTGGTTTGTTCCTCATAAAATTTGTGGTTTTCTGGCAAAATCATTTAGGAATTAAGTCACTAAATAATGACACATTGAGGTTCAGACTTCATAACCTTCAGAAAAATGCATGCTAAAGTAAGACCTGTTCTATCAACTGTCTCAGTTTATACAAGAGCAATTTTTAGTACTGTTTATATGTTCCCCCAATATATCTGGCCTTGTCCAGATTTATTGCATTAACAGGTTGAGAGGTACATGCAAATAAATTGCTTTATAGAATTAGGCATAGCCAAACCTTTCAACTGTCCCTCATTTTGGTTCAAAATGTTGCTCTTCCCCCTAATAATCCCTCCGCAAAATAGCAATTTTGGAAGAAAACATGGAGGGTTTACAATTAAGAAATAACTGTAATAATCAGAGTTATAGATTACTTTTATTTCAGAAATGCATGTAGATTCTTTTATTTTGTCAGCTGCTCAAGTTAGCAGTACTAATATTAAAGTGTCCCTTCTTTGACAGGTTCCCAGCTGTATTGTGTGGCTATTTTATATTTTTACATCACATTTTTGGTCCATTTTTCATAAAATAGTGGGGGTTTTTTGGCAAAATTGTGTTTTTTTTGGCAAATTAGTGACAAATCATTAAAGACTGAAGTTAGAAAATAATGACAGGCATTTCAGTTTCAGATTTCATACCATTCAGAAAATTCATACTAATGCAAGACCTATTCTATTATCTTTCTAAGTTTATAAGTGCAATATTTAAAAATTGTCCTTATTTTGTTGGGCCTTTGCCCCACTTCTTTGTATGGCTTTGTCCAGATTTCTTGGTCTGAGGTTGAGAGGTATGACAAATGTGTCAGGGCCATCACAGTCAGCCAGAAACATTTCAAATTGTGACATACTTCTTGCACCCCACTCCCCCATGTAGTGACTCTGGATGTGTGGAAGCAAGGCAAGGAGTAGTTATGCAGTGTAAATTTGCAGAGTGTCCCCCCATCCAAGGTAGACACAAGAGTGGATTTTCATCAGTCCTTGATTTTTGCAGAATGGTCTGGTTTCTGTCATATTTTTTGTACTGTTGATTTATGCTTATTACTCAAAGTGCCTGTTGCTCTGTGTTTAAGTAACAATACTTTAATGACCATCAGGTAAGCTTGGCTGAGATCGTAAGATGCAAGTAAGCTTTAATAAGCATACTGTTAAAGAATTGCCAACATTGAAAGCCTTTCTGTTGTTGCCATGTAGAGAATACTTAACTAGATAATGTATAAGCCTTGGGTATTGAAATGCATATGACAGTATTTGTAATAAAGGACAGATTACATTATTTTAAGAAGCTCATTACACTTGGAGACTTCCAATCATCTCTGCAGGCTTTACCCGTAAACTAAACAGAATGCCAATCGTGTGGTCCATAACCTGTACAGTAAGTAATCCTTTTAAGCAATGTATCTTGAGCTTATTTTTTGTTTGCTTTTCATTTTTTTTTACTTTGATCATGTTTTCCCCATGAAACAAGTAGATAGTTGTCAGGCAGCAGGTCTTTTTTTTTGGATAAGAAACATTTTTACAAGTGGGGGCATCAGACATTTCTACTTTCATCATGTTACTTGGTACTTTAATAAAGCTGAATATAAATTATAATTAGAACTGCAGTGCAAGAAGTGGTTTGAGTTGAGTGCTACTTGATTTTGACTGGCATTCTATTAATGTATTTAAAAAGTAATTTATTTTTTCATGCCTCACAACCTGTTTGTTTCCATCTAGATATTAAGTAAGCTGTCATGCAGCCAATGCATTGAAATATTTTTATTCTTCTACACTTCATTTTGTCTTGATTGGGCTCTCATAATGATGGTTTGGCACCCAGGGCAGTGTATTTAGTTAGTTAGTTGTGGTTTTGAGTGTAGCTCCTCCCCTTTCTAGTTGGCCACACCCCTTCCCATTGACCCCATCCATTCAGCTGTCTCCTGCAGCCCCCCTTTGATTTGGAGTCACCAGCCACCACTGCCTGCCTCCATTAACATATGTAAGATACATGGCCCTACTGGTGACATTTAAAACATTTAACCCTTGATCCTGGCCGTGTACCTAAACTAGTGGCTTCTCCTGTTACTAGTGGACTCTGTTGGGGTGGTGTAGACTCCCTTATATCCATGAGCAGCACTGGGCATCTCCTTCCTGTGCAGTGATGCCCTGCTTGCTAAATAGAGATCCCCTTTTTCTCCACTTCATCTGCAGAGTTACACTCCTGTTCTGCCAGCCAGATTCTCATGTCCTCAGGCAAAATGCTAAGGGCTTGTTACCTCACCAAAATGTGTGATACCCCTTCAAAAGTGGTGACCTCACACACACTCAACCACCTATGAAAATAAGTGCTTAACTCAGCAATATAATCTATGCTCATGACACTTTTTTTTCTGTAAGCTTCAGGTGTTAAGTTAAAACATTCAAGTAAGCATTTCTTTACTTTTTCATAGTTTAAACAATCAATATTAGACAATTTAGAAACAGCAGTTACAGCTTTACCATTGAGTAAGGGGGTCAGGAACTATATCCGAAGCCCTTGGTCAGCATTATACTGTTTACATACCCTTTCAAATATATGAATACAGCTATCAAAACTATCACTGTCTTAAAACTGTGGAAGAAATGTACTGACCTTTATTGCTTCTGGGGTTCGTTTAGTCCCTTCCCTATTAATGACCCTGGCAAATAGTCAGCATCTCCCTCCCATGTTGACGCTGCTTCTCATTTTCTTCATCCTCCAAATGCCACAGTCTCTCATTCTCTTTAACCTCCAAACACAACAGCCTCTCTTTTTCTTCAGTTTCAAAACCTCACAGTCTCTCAGCTGAATCAAGTAAAACAATTTTGGACTCCAGTTCAAGTCTCTCTAACTCCAAAAGGATTTTTAAGTCCTCTGAGGAAAAGGTGAACTGTCCTGATTCTGAGGGCTGCAGATTCCCATCAACAGACTGGTTATCCTCCTGGTTGCTGCCTGAGTTGCGACTAAGGCAGAAATTATTGACTCTTAAGTCAGGTTAGCATGCATCAGTCCTTTGTCTTCGCACACCTTGGTCAACTGTTTTTTTAGTCAGCTTGCCATAATCCTCTACTGACATCTTTGCCTACTTTCCCTGACTAAACTAATAAATAAAACTGTTGTGAAATGAAACTCTGAATGTTTACCTTGTGACTGCATTAGAGTACACCCATTATTTTCTGACAGCTGCCTGCAGGCTACAAAAGTTAAATTTATATCCACACCACTGCTCAGCAATATGTGACGTCCCTACTCTGGGCCAGTAATCATGGAACCTGAATCCTTACCACTGGCACTGGAGAGGGAATGTTCACTTGAAACAAAAATGGCAATACCCAGTATTTCCAGATGCAGCTCTCTGCATCAAGTACAATTTCTCTTAAGAGCACACAGGGAACACACACAGCCTTGGGTCTGGGTTTCTCTCTCCCCAGGTCCCAAGTAAGGCTCCCACTTGCACAGCTGTAGAGTTAAGTCCTCTGACAAGTGTTCAAGCCAAGTCCTCCAGCACCCTCTCTGTGAAACAGTGCTTTATGTCCCTGCCTCAAGTGGTTGACACACACACACTCTGAGATTTGATTTGCACACACACACACACACACACACACACACACACACACACACACACACACACACACACATATATCTTGGAGAGGCTGGCACAGCTATAAGAGCTATGCCCCTCTTCTGCTTAGACTATAATGTAGTTACTGCTAACAGACACTCCCAAGCCAGCTACTGTAAGGCTAGGATACCTAATTTTAGAGAGCGAAATTAATATTAATACAAATGGTAATGTTGACCAAATATCCCAGCTTTAGGAGTGGCCACAGTGTCACCAATAGATATATGTACTCTTAAAGGTTACAATATTCGATAAAAGGACCAACCACAGTGACAAATTTCAACAGTATTTAATAATAAATAATAAAAGAACAAGAAAATATGAAATGCCTATCTACAGTAAACACCAGAGTTTCAACCGCAGGAAATATTAAAAAAAATAACACAGCTGGAATGATTCACACAGTTACAGAAAAACAATACTTAACTATTCTCTCTATATTTTCCTGACCTGATCTAGTGAATTAGTATTCATACATACATAATAAAGCAAGTCAAAATGAAGTAGGTGAGGGATCCTGTTTCAAGTTCAAAGAACCAGACTGCAATGAGACTTCAGTCTCAGCTAATATTAAAACATTACTTCTGTACAGAATGACATCACATACATCTGGTCATCTGACTTCTGATTCCTGTGCAGCCCCCCCCCCCCCATTGCTAGAAACTGCCAGGATTTTGCACCTACATGTAAATAATACACACAGAAGAGCATTGCTCAGATCTGGTGCAGCTTCTGGAAGTCATAAAACAATTACAAACTTCTACTCCTCCTACAGAGGCTAATAATCCATGTTTCTTACAGACATTGCATATGTGGCTTCATTCATAACTGTGAGATAACATTTTTTATGGCCTAGGCCCAATAATTTAATTTCTTACTATTTCTCATAGTCAGGTGGCTTGAGATTTACCTGTTCTCATTCAGTATTCGCTGTTACAATGCATTCATTTTAATAGAATGCATACATTTAATCAGTTACTACATGCATATATATATTTCTTTTCTCTCAGCAGGACCTGGGTACATTTTTAACACAATCAGCTTTACAAGTACATTTGTCAGCACAAGCATCTGAGCAAATCATTTTGATATACAAATAACATATAATTCATTATAAAATTCCAACTGGCTGTGCTAGCATATGTTACACATCCACTGCTGTACTTCTCCTGCCATCAGTGGCAATACCTCACATTGTCACACCCCTATGGTTCCAGAGATATTAATATTTGTTTGAAATGTGAGGACATAATTTGATTCTGTTAAAAAGCTTAGGCTCCGCCCATTGGAAGTTACAGTGCAGACTTCCAGATTTCCATTGTTGGGAATGAGTTAAATGGAAGGTTTAGTTCCTAGCTCCACCCTCATTTCACAGATAATTAACTTTAATTGATCTGTTTTAACTTTTTTATGACTCCTTAATTGACCTTTTCTAATTTCTGTGTGACTCAGAAGAGAACTAGCTGTGGTCTCCTTCCTAGTTTTAATATGCAATTAAAAGCAGAATACAAGTAAAACATAATGTAAAGAAAACACATCATAATATCCAAAATAGAAGGCGATAAAGTAATACAAAATACAAGAAGGCAAAAGCAAACTAACCTTTCCTTCACAGCAATTTGTGGCAGAGTCTGGGTGTACCATTTCAATAAAGAATAAAAGTAGGAACAGCAAAAAATATATGTCCACATGCTGGTATAAAAATCAAACCAAAAAACAAGGTGGGTAGAGGGAGGGAGTGGCTACTGCAGCAGTGATTATTTGAACATCTACCGTTATGGTATGTTCAACTTACACAGTTGTACAACGTTCTTCATATTGAGCAGTAGCCTTAGCTATAGGGGTAAATTACCATAACTAACTTTATTTGGGAAGTGGAAGGAGAATGGTCCTAGCAAAGCTTGATCTTGACCTAATGGAAGAATCAAGCATATAGTGATTTGTAAAAGTATGTACAAAGGACCAAGTAGCAGCATTTACAATACTTCTAGAAGCCATCCATTTCTGACCCTGCCTGGAAAAGATTTGTTAGGGAGAGTATAACAAAAGGTAATAGCCTCAGACAACCATGAGGAAATAGTCTATTTTGAAACAGGCTGTCCCATTTTCTAACCTTCACAAGAAATGAAAAATATATCTGAGAGATTTAGTTTTGTCTAGGTAGTATCGGAGTTGTCCGTGGACATCCAAGGTATGGCATATCCTTTTTCCCTCATTTTTAGCTTCAGGAAAAAAATGGGGAGCTGGATAGTTTAGCTTAAAATAAAGTTGGATACCACTTTAGGCCTAAAAGAAGTATTAGTTCTCTAAGAAATTTTGTACCTGTGGAAAATGAGGTAGGACTGACCTCACCATAAGAGCTTGCAACTTGGATACTATTCTTTCATAGGTCAGAGCAATCAGTAAAACTATTTTCCATGTTAAAAACCTCAAGTCATGTAGACTAGCTGGTTCAGATGCATCAAATGTTAGCTTTTCTAACATAAAATTAAGATCCCAAGGAGGGGACACCAGTTTTGTAAGAGGCCTTTTATGCAAAACTTCTTTCAAGAACATTTTAACATGAGACTACATTGAAAGAGGAGTATCCATGGACAGACATGCTGAAATGGCTGATAAATGAACCTCGATACAGGAATAAGAAAAGTGATAGGATAACTCATGCATATATTGTAAAACCAGAGAACAACTAGCCCTGAATAGATGCTGGTTATGCTGTCTGCATCAACTAGAAAACCTTTACCATTTGCTAATGAATGATTTTCTAGTTCGTCTGTGTCTACTAGACTAGCTGCCCTTGTGGGCCATTTTAAGCCTAGCTAATTTTCCTCTCAGAGGTGAGAACTAAACCCTGTACTTTGTGCATGTGTGGTAAATACCTTGACCATTATACCAAACTCAAACTCCTTATACCACCCCCCAGACTTTCTTGCCTCTGTTAGTACCTGCTGCACATCCTCAAAAAATAGTTGCCTAAAAGGAATTAAGACCCTATCATCCAGGCAGTCAACTGAAGATGATTGATGTTCACCCACAATCTTGTAAGAGTAGATCCGGTCTGTGAGTAATCTTGTGGTAATAACCCCTTGGTCATTTCCTAATGAAGGAGAACTATGGTTGCCAGGGTCAGAAGGGAAATCAGTATAATGATCTTGGGTCATTCCTTCTCAATCTTCAGAAATATCCTGGATATCAGTAGAAAAGGGTGGAAGGACATAAAGAAACATTGCTGTCCATAGACAAGTAAAGGCATCTGTCTTCTATGCCTTCTTGCATGGAGTCCTGGAACACATTTTTGCCAGTTGATTGTTTATTGAGGAGGCAAAGGGGGTCTACTTGTGGAATTCCAAGCAGATGGATCAAATCTTGGAAGACCTCCAATCTAGTTTCCATTCGTGTGGGTCTACTCTGGTCCTGCTCATTGTCTACCACACAGGTCTGCTCTAATTGACTGTAGGATGCCTGGAGAGTGAGAATGTGCTATGAAGCCATATCCTTAGCTAACATGGCTAGTTTGCAAAGGGGGTATGACCTGGTTCCCCCTTGCTTGTTGAAGTACCACTTAGTTGTGGTATTGTGTGTAACCACTTAAAGATGTCCCAGGGACCAAATATGGCTCAGACAGTTAAGTGCCTTGATCAGGGCAAGTATCTCCTTTATAGCTACGTGCGTGCATCTGTTCTTGATGTCCAACACCCTCTGCACTTTTATCCCTCCTGAAACTGTTCCCCAAGCATAGTCCAATGCACCTATGGTAACTGACTGCTTTGGCACAGGGAGGGAGATGGGGAGACCTAGATTTAAGGATATCTGTCCTCTCGACCAAAAGATTTCTTTTCTGACAGACTTCAGCATCAGGAACTAATAATAGTGGATGTTGATTCTTGAGCCAAAGAGATTTCAGATACCAGTACCATAGCTAAACAGGGGAAACTGCCACAAGTGCAAAGTGGTGAAGGGTACAATCACCCTATCCCAATCTTTCTTTAATGCAATACCAGCTTTTAAAATTCTGTATTGCATTTGTAGTCAAACTGTGGGAACTGCTTGGTATATTTGTTTAGCTAATACTTGAATGCTGTAAGCATGGTATAAATTGTAGAAATTGTTTGCTTCATTGTAGCAAGCAGTTTGCTATAGTGTAAAAAATAATTTTTTTTATTGTAAAACATGAGCACTGTAGACAGGGTATAAACTGTAGAAACTGTTTGATACATTTGTAGTAAGCTGTTTGCTAGAGTTTAAGAAGATTCATTTTTTTTTGTTTAAAACATGAGCGCCAAAGCCCTCCATGCAGGCAGGGTATAAACTGTTGGAGCAAACAGCCTGCTACAGTGTAAAAGAAAGAAATTATGTTGAGGAAGGTTGGAAGTCGAGCAAAGGAATGGGACCTGAATGGCTGGGGCCGGAGGAGGTGGTATATGTCATGGCGGTGTGTCATATTTTTTCTTTTCAATGATGAGCTGGAGGTGGGGCATGTAGAACTAACTGTATATCACTTATAATGTAGTGATCGGCTTATTACAGTGAAGTGGGATTGTTTCCGTTGTTTTTGCTCTTCACTCGAAGAACTGAGGGGTGCTGGTTGGCCCAGGCTGCTGGATGAACCAGCTAAGATTTCTGTCAGACACAACTGTATCTTTCTCATGTGGAGTCTTGTCATGCTTATCATGAGAATCATAGATTCCATAAGACTCAAAACCCTGATATATTCCCTTGCAGTTACTGAAGTCTGAGTGGAAAGCCATGGAAACAGATTTAAATCAAGAACTATTTTTTTTTCTCTGGAAGAAAAGCTCTGGTCTTTGAACTGAGGTGTTTAGTTGACATCCCAGGGATATAATCCTCAGTGAAGCAGTTAAGAAAGACTTTTAAATGTTCTTTTTAATCCCAATTTTTTGCAAGAGATCTCTCACTCAAGTGAGACATTCCTGACACCTTGAAAAATATTTTGCAAAGATAAGCAAGTCATCTACATTAAAAAATGTGGATACCGTGTAGCCTGCAATGAGCTGCAAACATAGCTAGACACACTGTGAACACTCTTGGTTCAGTGGATAGTCCAAAGGTTAAGGCAGAGAACTGATAATGTGACCCAAATGCACAAAACCTTAAGAAAAGTCTGAAGTCTGATTGAATAGGTATGTGATGACAAACATTCTTTAAATTTAAAAACGAACAATAATAGACTGGTAAAAAAGACTGTTGAAAACACTGCAGTTCACCGCACCACTCTTGTAGATAAATACATTCTGTTTATTCCATAATAACGAACAACATATAAAGAACACTTAGCGCTTTCACCCAGTTACATACCGGGTTTCTTCAGAGTGAATATCTTGTAGAGCAGTTTTCTTAAATACTATTACTAATTACTTAACTTACACTTAATGTCTTGATACCATTATTATATAATTAGATATCAAATTGCTTGATAATTTTAAAGGAGAACAGAAAATTAATATTTTAAAAATATAACCACATGTTTAGAGAATTCTATCATATCCATGACAACATAAATGATATTGAATAGAATAATGCCTAACATAAAAGTTAAATTACTAATAGACAACATCATAACCACAACAGATAGAAGAAATTTATGTATATATAAAAAATATATATAAATATATGAATTGTGTTTACAAACACACAGCTGTTAAATATGTATAGGCCCTGTACATATATATCATCTAGTAACATATAAAAAGCATATAAAAAACAATTCTTGGGAACTGTGTATACACAGATGCTTAACTAAAAAAGCTGTTAAGAACTTGTCATAAAATTTATATTATAAATATGATAAAATCAATTAATAATAGCTGTATGACAATAGAATAAATAAGTGTAATAAATAATTGAGAATATTTGTATAAATATGTAAATGTATAGTTAATAATATATAACAATAAATGTAATAAATATATGAGGAATAGATAAATATATAAACATTAGATAGTGTATGATTTCATTCTCAAAAAACTGCTAATGGATATAAAGTCGTTGATGCCTGGTTTTTTATGTGCATGCCAAAGGCATTCCTTCATTTCTAACAAATTGTTTACATCTCCCTCTTTAATTGTAATTTCGGGCACTCTATCAATAACAAAATACAAGAATTTTTTGAAAATAGGGCATACTATGCTATGCATATATAGAGCTTTTGTTGATTTTTTTGTTTTTAATGTCCCTATTGTGTTCATTTATTCGCTCTCTCAGTTTTCTGATAGTCTTTCCTATGTAGAATGCATCACATGATAAACAAGTTGCTAAGTAAATTACTTGTTTCATGTTGCAGTTCACAAAACCTGGACATCTAATAACTCTATTATATCCTGTTATGGCAACATATGGCCCATCATTTATAAATCTGCAAGCCTTACAAAATCCACACTTTTTCATACAGGATTTTTTATTGACCTCTTTGGATTCAAAAATTTTTTTTTTTTTTTTTTTTTTTTTAGATTTCTTCCTCTACTAAATACAATAGAGGGTGTTATACCTAGTTGATCAATTATTCCACTATTGTTACTAAACACACTTTCCCATGCATCCTTTACTATCTCCACTATAACTTTTGTATTGTCGTTGTATGGTAGTGTCAAAGAACATGTCATGTTTTTATTTATGGGGGTTGTTCTTTTCATCCCTTCTTTACCAATTTTTAATATGGGCTTAAAATGTTCTTGTCTTTTCTTAACAATTTCTTCTTTTAAACTCATGATGAGATCATCAGGGTAGTCTCTTTCCATAAACATTTGACATAAAAAGTCCAGCTCGCTGGAAAAAATAGTATCCTCACTTATAATTCGCGATAACCTAATCATTTGTCCCTTTATTAAGTTTCTTTTCTGAAAATAGGGATGACAACTTTTAAAATGCAAGTACGAGTTTGAAAATGTTTTCTTACGGAATATATTGGATTCTATTGTCCCCTCTTTTTTATAAATCTTGATATCTAAATATTCACATTTATCTTTGTTTATATTATAGGTAAACTTTAGAAAAGAAGTTGTATTTCCTAAATAATTAATAAAATCCTTAATTTCTTCCATATTCCCTTTCCAAATTACTAAGATGTCGTCCAGAAATCTTAAATAAAGGACTATTTTAGACCAAAATGTGCAATTAAAAACATATTGTTGTTCCCATTCTGCTAAAACTAAGTTAGCATACACCGGTGCACACCTTGCTCCCATCGCAACTCCTGATACCTGTTTAAAATATTCCCCATCTTGTTGAAAAAAGTTATTAAAAAGAATTATTTCCATGAAATCAGTGAGTACTTTTCTTTTAACAGTGTGATAATTGCCATGCCTTAATAAACTTTTCTCAAACAACTCAAGTCCTATATCATGAGGTATGACTGAAAAAAGATTTATAATATCGATGGTTACTAAATAAGTATCGGAAGAGATCATGTCCCTATTCTCATGTAGTTTTTCTAGACAATTCCATGAATCTTTTAAAATGTGGGAAATATTACTTATCACTTCTTTATAGCTAATGTCAATAAAATGTGCCAAAGACTCCTTTTTAGAATATTTTGCTGCTATTATTGGTCTAAAAGGGGGGTTGCCCACATCTTTGTGGATTTTTGGTATCCCGAACACTTTTGATGTAATAGGGTGTTCTACTACCAAATAATCATGTTCAACTTTGTCAATACATCCATCCATGAGTAATTCATAGAGCCGCCAATCAATTTTAGTTTGTGCCTTGACCATGTCGTACCTTGAGCATCGGGCATAAATAGTTTCGTCATTAAGCATGTTCATCATTTTATTTTTATAATCCACTGTACTCATAATAACAACTCCTCCCCCCTTGTCTGGTTTAATGATTCTGTATTTGTTGTTAGTGCAAAGTTCGTTAAGGCAAAACCTCTCTACTGTAGTTAGATTTTCGTTCATTATATCTTTTGTTTTAAACGCTTCTCTTATTTGTGAATCAAAAAACATTTCAAATAAATGAATGACTGGATTATTGGGGGGTATAAATGTGCTTGCTTTCTTTATATTAAAACTGTTAGCTTCCTTTTTCCATGTATCGTCCTGATTGTGAAAAAACATTTTCAAGTTCAACTTTCTTGTATATAATCTCAAGTTTACTAGAACTCTACCAATATCAAGCTTAAATGAAGGGATAAATTTAAAACCTTTCTTAAAAAGAGATGTGTGGTCTAAATTTAATATTTTGTCAGAATGATTAAACACTGAAAAACCTCCATCAGTAAGTATTTCACAATGCATTGTTGAAAATTCAGATTTGTCACACATTTGATTCAACACTAAAGAATCATTGTTTACGACCAAACAAGTGTCAAAATCATGATTACTTGGTACAGGATAATTGTTAATTTCAGTCCCTTTGTTGACTTCAACAATTTCCATTGTATCATTTAATACATTACTATATACAATGCTGTCTGAATGATTCATGTAATATGAGCCTGTGGTGTTTATCTGTTCCTGTAGTTGTTCTAATAGTATCTCTGCCCTTGGTGACGCCCCCTTAGGCGTTCTGATCTCCTCAGTGGTTGCTCTTCTAAAAAATCTTGTCGTCCCTGGTCATTCCTATACATAGTATTATGCCCATAATTATTTCTCTCCCCTTGCAAATTACTTTCGTCTTCTCTATTGTTAATGGCGTTACTTAAATAGTTCTGGTTAACACCCCTCCATTGTCTTTTAAATTCCTTAAAATGATTATAAGCCCTATTATTAAAATAATCATCTGTGTCCCTCTGTAATTTTTTATTTTTAAAATCAAGGCCTTTACTAACATATCTATTCATGTCAGCTAAGATGTTGTCTAATCTGTATTTATTATGTTCAAACAGTAAATCGTTTCTTATGCTGTTGTCCAATTTTAACAAAATTTCATTTAGTTGATTTAACTTATTATTATTGTTTCTAATAATCAATTTCATAAACTGCTTACCAGCATTGTCATAAATTTCTAAAAGTTCTTTAAACAGGTCGTTGTCATCAAAGCCGAAAGGTACCTTCAACACTCTAAGCCCTTTAGGCACCTGATTAAGTTCCAACGAACGTTCAAGGAAAACATTGTCCATTTGAAGTGCTTTAAATTTCCTGAGTTGTTTCTCAAACTCTTCCAATTGCTTGTTTAAGTTCCCCATATCGTTCGATTGTGGAACCGTAGATAATCTTGGTGCTGTCAATAATGTATCCAAGCCAGGTAATGGGCGTCCTTTTTCCCCTCTAATATTGCTGCCATCTCTAGCGTTCCCTTCTGGAATCGGCGGCGGAAGTGCATAGCTAGTAGTAACAACCCTGTTAGGTGCGTTCCGTCCTCCAATGAATTCCTGAGAACTACCGCTAGCCGGTGGCTGGTTCCTCGATGTACCCGGGGTAGAATGTAGTGTGAGAAGCAGCTCATCTGCTTCCGATAAAAGTACATTGTTAGCTTCAGTGTTGTCAATGGCCTCTCTGCTTGCTGATGCATGTCCCTGTTCTTTCATTAGTAACAGCAACTTTTTGGTTAGTTCTAGCTGCTGCTCCAATAACTGCTCCATCGCGGTAACAACCACGAATGCGTGCACTAGTAAAAATGTGGGAAATGATAAAAAAATAAAATTCCTATGGTGTTCGCTTAAATAATAAAAGCCAGGAAATAGATAATGGCAAAACTATTAAGGATGGTAAAACTTGTCAGTCAATGTTCTCCGTAACCTTCCTAGGTTATAAAATACGAGGGTGCAGAAACCGAAGTGCTTCAATAGAAAACGGTTAAATCCAAAAACGAACAATAATAGACTGGTAAAAAAGACTGTTGAAAACACTGCAGTTCACCGCACCTCTCTTGTAGATAAATACATTCTGTTTATTCCATAATAACAAACAACATACAAAGAACACTTAGCGCTTTCACCCAGTTACATACCGGGTTTCTTCAGAGTGAATATCTTGTAGAGCAGTTTTCTTAAATACTATTACTAATTACTTAACTTACACTTAATGTCTTGATACCATTATTATATAATTAGATATCAAATTGCTTGATAATTTTAAAGGAGAACAGAAAATTAATATTTTAAAAATATAACCACATGTTTAGAGAATTCTATCATATCCATGACAACATAAATGATATTGAATAGAATAATGCCTAACATAAAAGTTAAATTACTAATAGACAACATCATAACCACAACAGATAGAAGAAATTTATGTATATATAAAAAATATATATAAATATATGAATTGTGTTTACAAACACACAGCTGTTAAATATGTATAGGCCCTGTACATATATATCATCTAGTAACATATAAAAAGCATATAAAAAACAATTCTTGGGAACTGTGTATACACAGATGCTTAACTAAAAAAGCTGGTAAGAACTTGTCATAAAATTTATATTATAAATATGATAAAATCAATTAATAATAGCTGTATGACAATAGAATAAATAAGTGTAATAAATAATTGAGAATATTTGTATAAATATGTAAATGTATAGTTAATAATATATAACAATAAATGTAATAAATATATGAGGAATAGATAAATATATAAACATTAGATAGTGTATGATTTAATTCTCAAAAACTCGTACTTGCATTTTAAAAGTTGTCATCCCTATTTTCAGAAAAGAAACTTAATAAAGGGACAAATGATTAGGTTATCGCGAATTATAAGTGAGGATACTATTTTTTCCAGCGAGTTGGACTTTTTATGTCAAATGTTTATGGAAAGAGACTACCCTGATGATCTCGTCATGAGTTTAAAAGAAGAAATTGTTAAGAAAAGACAAGAACATTTGAAGCCCATATTAAAAATTGGTAAAGAAGGGATGAAAAGAACAACCCCCATAAATAAAAACATGACATGTTCTTTGACACTACCATACAACGACAATACAAAAGTTATAGTGGAGATAGTAAAGGATGTATGGGAAAGTGTGTTTAGTAACAATAGTGGAATAATTGATCAACTAGGTATAACACCCTCTATTGTATTTAGTAGAGGAAGAAATCTAAAAGAAATTTTTGAATCCAAAGAGGTCAATAAAAAATCCTGTATGAAAAAGTGTGGATTTTGTAAGGCTTGCAGATTTATAAATGATGGGCCATATGTTGCCATAACAGGATATAATAGAGTTATTAGATGTCCAGGTTTTGTGAACTGCAACACGAAACAAGTAATTTACTTAGCAACTTGTTTATCATGTGAGGCATTCTACATAGGAAAGACTATCAGAAAACTGAGAGAGCGAATAAATGAACACAATAGGGACATTAAAAACAAAAAATCAACAAACGCTCTATATATGCATAGCATAGTATGCCCTATTTTCAAAAAATTCTTGTTTTTTGTTATTGATAGAGTGCCCGAAATTACAATTAAAGAGGGAGATGTAAACAATTTGTTAGAAATGAAGGAATGCCTTTGGCAGTTCAGGCTTAATGCACATAAAAAACCAGGCATCATCGACTTTATATCCATTAGCAGCTTTTTGAGAATGAAATCATACACTATCTAATGTTTATATATTTATCTATTCCTCATATATTTATTACATTTATTGTTATATATTATTAACTATACATTTACATATTTATACAAATATTCTCAATTATTTATTACACTTATTTATTCTATTGTCATACAGCTATTATTAATTGATTTTATCATATTTATAATATAAATTTTATGACAAGTTCTTAACAGCTTTTTTAGTTAAGCATCTGTGTATACACAGTTCCCAAGAATTGTTTTTTATATGCTTTTTATATGTTACTAGATGATATATATGTACAGGGCCTATACATATTTAACAGCTGTGTGTTTGTAAACACAATTCATATATTTATATATTTTTTATATATACATAAATTTCTTCTATCTGTTGTGGTTATGATGTTGTCTATTAGTAATTTAACTTTTATGTTAGGCATTATTCTATTCAATATCATTTATGTTGACATGGATATGATAGAATTCTCTAAACATGTGGTTATATTTTTAAAATATTAATTTTCTGTTCTCCTTTAAAATTATCAAGCAATTTGATATCTAATTATATAATAATGGTATCAAGACATTAAGTGTAAGTTAAGTAATTAGTAATAGTATTTAAGAAAACTGCTCTACAAGATATTCACTCTGAAGAAACCCGGTATGTAACTGGGTGAAAGCGCTAAGTGTTCTTTGTATGTTTTCGTTATTATGGAATAAACAGAATGTATTTATCTACAAGAGTGGTGCGGTGAACTGCAGTGTTTTCAACAGTCTTTTTTACCATTCTTTAAATCTAGCATTACCAGGATACTCGAAAGAAGAAGAAAAAAAGGTAACATCTTGTGAAATGACATCATTTTGAATTTGGGCACTATCACAAACAGGTTCAGGAAAGAAACCTCAAGAACTGGTCTCCAAGCATTTTCCTCCTTACGTCCTTGAATAAAACTCTTTCCCTACCTGGGAATGAGGAACTAGTTTTATCACTCCTTGAGAAAGCATGTGATAAAGAATGAATGGAGGAAAAAAAGTCTGATCTGCAGGATGAAGAAAGACCCCCTGGAAAGGAAAAATTTCCTCCCACTGCCATCTGTAAACTTGATGAATGATTTTCAGAATCCATTTGTCTGACAAAATCTGTTGCCATATCTTAGTAGTTTTTTATCAGGTGAACTTTTCTAGGATTTTTTTTTTGTAATTTTAAGACTTTATATTACCATTTTATTATTGTACTAGGATTATTTTTATGCAAAAGAGTGGTTTTTAATTTTAATAGTAATGGAAATGATTGACTTAAGGGTTTGTGGTGAGACTAATTTCTTATTATTTCTTATTGCTTGTTATTTTATGGCTCTATTTAAATGGTTAATAAATTTTAACTATGATTGGTTAGTTAGGATATTGTGGTAGAGTTTTTACTATTTAAACTTATGTGGATACTCAATTCTGATGATGTCCTAACTTTTGAAGATGAAAGTGCTGAGTTTATTTCTTGTTTTAGTAATAAATTGATTAATATATTAAACTTGTGTTTTTCGATCAATTAAACAGGCTGCTGTGGTTATCAGATTTTCTTTGGTTCTTTGTTTTTACTGCTGAGCTGGCATTGGTATTCATAGTTTGTATTTTATCTAGGACATGCCAAATATTTAGACAGAAAGATTGATAGATGGATCGATCAACCAAGCTAGACAGATACACAGACAGTTAATGAAAAACAGGAACAGGAAAAACATTAATAAGTATTTCTTAATGCACACCTGATTTCCAGAAGTACATCTTTTCAGAAACCTGTAACCATCTCGTGACTTCTCAAGCACTAAAATGCCTTTTACTTAAATGTTTTTTGGCAGGGAGATGCATCTCCTCCACCCCAAAGTGTGGGGTGCTCACACCTATTTAATAAATATACTAACTCAAGGGTTGTAATAACTTGGACTAAATATAATGCAGATATTCCAATGACAGCAACATAGAATAAATGTATAAAACCACAAAACAATGAACAATTTCACTGAAGCCATTAAAGAAACAGACCCCAACACTGGTGTAGATTATCTAAACACTTTTGTTCATTTAATATATCCTTGAACTTCTTCAAAGATAAAAATGCATAATCTGACCTAACATTTAAAACTCGAGTCATGACATCAGATGACCCACTTAAGCCAATCATAAAAAAACCTGTGAACAACTTGTAAATTTAAAGAAATGTATCTAAAAACATACTTAATGAAACAAGTAATGTACTCATGCCATGAAACTTTATGAAGCAATAAATGCATCATAATGGTACCAGTAAATGCTCTATGCATTGTTTAGTTGGAAAGTCTTTTGAACAATATATAATTATTTCACAGTTTTTGTGCTAACAGAAAGCATTTTATATTAATAGAATTGTTAACCCCAGGAGGTTTATCAGCCCTTAATCTTGTTTGCCAACTGGACTCTTGGCATTTAGTAGGACATTATAGTGCCCAACAAATTCAGCCATGCTCACTGAATTCAGTACAAAGAACTGAAATGTTCTGAAATTTGGAGAGGTGAGGGAATGCTTAGCCAGAGCGTTACCACTGTCCTTTTTCTTAATGTGTAAAATGTGTTCACAGACTCTCCTAGCTAGCTTCCTCACAGTTTTTCCTACATAAATCCAGAGCAGGAATTCCAGGTGGCCAGGTAGACACTCCCTGTGAATTGCAGCTGTACCTGTGTCTAGCCCACAAATGAAGAGTTAGTGCCTTAACGTATATATTTTTAACTGATTGATATGAAGTGGCACTGCTTACATGTTCCACACTTGTAGGTACCAAAAGAATTCTGTGTGCTCAATAGTCTTTCTTGCTGACCTTCTAACAACCAAATCCCTGAGGAACTAGTTCTTCTTACACAAAGGCTTACAACAGTAGTATCTGATGTTTGTGAACTATTGGAGGGTTTTAAATCCAGGAGCCATACACATGAATTGCCAGGAATAGCTAACAATCCAGCGTTTTCCTTGGAACCAAACAGAACAAATGTCATTCACACCCAGGTTCATCCTGCCTTTTTTAATGAAACCTTGCCAGTGAATATACAAGGTATGGACAATTTATGTGATGAAATATTCAAAAGTTTTGGTTGACAACCATTTTTGTGACACTGCTGTAAGTTTTAATTACTACACAGATCATGCTTCTAGAAGCAGCACTTTAGGTGTTAGTGATTTTGAAAACTGAAAAAATGATATTTTTTAGCTAAAAAGTTTGGTGTTAAAGTACAAACAATGGCAATATGAAATATTAGATCTGAACTAGTTCCTCTAGGTCTCAGAATCAACAAGTTTCCAAAGTGTGTAAAACCAGGAAACGTTTGTTCAGTCAGATTGTCTAATAGCTCTGGCATCTCATTAATGAATTACTTGTCAAGGATTATAATTTAAAAGTTTGTCAACTTAAAGGGGACATCCACAAGTTGGATGACCTTATTAAGAACAATAGTTGGTTTCTGCAATTAGGCAACTTGTATACCAGCATTTTAGCTAAAGCTAATAGACTGGTGGCAATTATAAACGGAAAATGAGGAAAAGCTCAAGAGGGATAAAGAAGCTTACTGCTTGGATCTGGCTTATAGTATTAGCATAAAAAGTAACATGACTTATAAGGCAGGTACTGGAGACAACAGGGGTAAAATCAGATTCTAATATGAGAGCAGGTGAACAACCGAACCCAGTGAAATGAATTCCCACTGATTATCCATCTGTTCTTTCACCAGCTCCTTTTTTCTTAAACTCTCCAAACAATATAAGGACATGGCAGTGGCAAAATGGGGAAGATGCAGAGCAAGGGGAAAAGAAAAAAACAGGGAAAAAAATAGAGGTTCTAAATCTTAGCAACATGACTTTAAATGACCATCATTTATCAATCTTGGCGAAAGGCTTTTTATTCATTCCTATACAACCAGCCAATATTACTGAAGTCATGATTGATTTGAAGTTATATGAGCAGAAACTAAATTTGCAATATGTAGTACACAACATCCCCCAATTTAGCAAGAAACCAGACTCTCTTACTAAGAGGCAAACCTATAATCCCTCTCTTCACAACACCATTCAGGTCTTTCATGATATATGTGACAAGGACCTAAGAAAGAATTTGGGTAAAAAACTGACAAGGAGGGTATAATTTGTCCATAGAAGAAAAACAAGCTTTAAGAGATCTATCCAAAACAAAGAAATACACGTAATGAGAGCAGATAATGGGGGGTATTATTATAGTCATGAACAGAAAAGTTTGCAATGCAGCTATGGACAAACTTCTAGCAAATGAAGAGAATTATGAGGAAATAGTGGTAAAAATCAATAAAAGTTTCATCAGTCTTGACACCATCTTGTTTGGCCTGTTGTGCCAATTTAACTTAGCCAACGATGTTTGTTTTTGAGGACTGATCAACTGAAGATGGCAAGACTTTTAGGAATCCCAAAGACTCATTAAGTTAAGGTACATCCTCCATTCAAGCCACTGGTGTCTGCTGATCATTATAAAATGAAAGCCATCTCCATTATTTTGCAACATCTACTCAATCTGGTTGTTCAAAGGTAAGAATTGTATTTAAAAGATTCTTGGCACTTACTCAAACTATTCTGTGAAATTCAAGGTATTAATGATGACCATGTTCTTGTATCATTTGAGGTAGTATTCTTCTACACTTGCATCCAGCAGTACATGGGTGTAGATTATGTGAGATGTTACATCACCCAGTATTTGGATTTTGGAAATATGATCCACACCATTTGCACATTATTAGAGGTTGTATTTGATAGCCACTTCTTTGGGTTCTAACCTAAATACTTTAAACAATTCTCAGGAGTAACCATGGGTTGAAGGGTGGCCCCAATATTTGCAAACCTGGTCATGGCTTGGTTGGAGCAAGTGAACCTGAAATCCATAGCTTTTGTTTAGGGAAGTCACCTTTTATAGAAGATTCATCGATGACTGCTTCTTGGTGTGGACAGGCATTGAGAGAGAATTCAGCAAACTATATGACTTCATGAGTTCCAGCACTTCTTTTTTGAAATTCACATTTAGCAGCTATGGGAATAACATCAGCTACTTGGATATCATGCTATCATTAGAAGGAGGCATCACTGATTTTGCAAGTAAAATTTTTAGAAAAGACACTTTTATAAACCAGTATCTTCACAAAAGAAGTTTCCACACCTACCACATGAAGAAAAGGTTGTAAAAGGACAATTTATAAGACTCAGCAGGTTGACCAGTGAGGACATGATCTTTAAAGAAGAAGTAATTTCTTTAAAAACACTGTTTATCCAAAAAGGGTGTGATTTGGATTAGGTAAATATCATTGCAGAAGTATATTCACTAAGGCTGAATAAAGCTAGACCAATTTTGAGAAGACTGCAGTCTAAAATTGAGTCTGATAAGGAAACAGCATCTACGAACACCACCAATTCACTGAATAAATAGAGTAGAGCTTCCCCACTTCCCATTAACAGTGATACATATCTCATCTGAGATGTGTTAAAAGAAAACTGGAAGATCATTTTGAGTAATGTGTATTTATCAAAGATTCTGGGTGCAGGTCCCTCTTTCACTTATAAAAGGAGTCAGAATGTAAACTCCTTGTTAGAAGCTCAGCAAAGAAGACCATCGAGCACAGAGAACTCTTTTGGCACTTACGAGAGTGGAACATGTAAGCAGTGCAGCTTCATATCAATCAGTTCAAATATATGCATTAAGGCACTGGATCATCATTTGTGGACTAGACACAGGTAAAGCTGCAATTCACAGGGAGTGGTCTACCTAGCCACCTGGGATTCCTGTTCTGAATTTATGTAGGAAAAACTGTGAGGAAGCTAGCTAGGAGAGTGTTCGAACACATTTTAGCCATTAAGAAAAAGGACAGCGGCAACGCTCTGGCTAAGCATTCTCTCACCTGTCCGAATTTCAGAAAATGTCAGTTCTTTGTACTGGATTCAGTGAGCATGGCTGAATTTGTTGGGCACTATAATGTCCTACTAAATGCCATGAGTCCAGTTGGTAAATAAGATTAATGGCAGATAAACCTTCTGGGTTTAATAATTCTATTGCTATAAAATGCTTTCTGTTAGCACAAAAACTGTGAAATGATTTTGTGTTGTTCAAAATACTTTTTCTAACTAAACAATATATATAGAGCATTCACTGGTATCATTTTGATGCATTTATTGCTTCACAGAGTTTCTTATCATGAGTACATTACTTGTTTCATTAAGTATGTTTTTAGATAACGTTTCTTAAAATTTACAAATTGTTCAAAAGATTGTTTGACTGGCTCAAGTGGGTCATCTGATGTCATAATTCCATTTATAAATGTTAGGTCTGATTGTATATTTTTATCTCTGAAGAAGTTGAAGGATATATTAAACAAACAAATGTGCTTAGTTAAACTAGAGCAGTGTTGGAGACTGTTTCTTTTACTGGCTTCAATGAATTGTTTGTTTTGTGAATGCAGATATTTCTTTTAATCTGCAGTATTAAAGTTTTGCAGCTAGCATATGTCTGTAATGGTGGTGTTCCTACATGCGAGGGTGGATCTAGGAGTACAACTCCCCAGCAACAATAATTGCTTTAATATTTTGTGCAGACTGTCCTTTTATGGTGGTAATGTAGAGCAATGGAACTTTAAGATGGACATTCAAATGGTTGTCAATTTTCATCTTTTTGGAGATAATATATATATATATATATATATATATGTGTATATATATGTGTATATATATATATATATATATATATATATATATATATATATATATATATTGTAAGCTATTATTCTTCAGCACAATTATGTCTCTGGTCATATTTCCAAAGTGTTGTCAGTATCCTTAAAACCTTTTGATCAGATTGTGATAGGTACTGTTTCAGGGTATTGCTGAAATCCAGAATTATTTTTTATGAAAACCATTGCTCCTACTACTATTGGATCTTTCTGGGTATCCTTCTTCCAAATTGCCTTAATTTCTGCCTGCAAATCCTCATATTTTATGACTGTGTGTTTCTGTACATAATTCCTGGGTGTAGCAATTTCAATGATCAGTGCTTTTGTCTTCTTTTCCATGAACTACTATATCTGGCTTTCTCACATCTATTTTTTGAATTGCTGGTAGTGGGTGATCCCATGTGATATAAAATTCATCATTTTCTTTAATGCTTTATAGCTCATGTTTACACTGCTTCTCAGCTACTTTAGTATTGTAATGTTTGCACAATCCCCACTGCAACAGTCTTCCGACATTATTATGCCTTTCAGTATACAGGCCCTCTACCATTAGTATATCACACCCAACAACAAGATGTGCCGCTGTTTCCATTTCTGTTTTACACAACCAGCATTTGTTGCACATTTTTACAGAAATGCTGTTTGTTACTCAGTGTGCCAAAAAATTCAGAAGAGGAATGCTCCACTGTGAGATATGATTATAATAAACAGGAATACTTCAGTGAGTTGCCATCAAGCTTTTTCATCTTTAAAATTTTCAGTTAATATTTCACTATTAAAACATTACATTTCTCATCATATTTTTGCAAAACCATTGAACCAAAATTTTGTCTTTTTTTTTTTAAATATTAACATCTCTGCATTAATTTAAATGATACCACTACAACCACCACCATCTCTCAAACTGCAAGGTGAATTGTCAGAAAACTGAAAATCTTTGGATCTGGAAGTTTAATGTCTATCTCATTATTAGTGCAATTACCGAAAAATCGCTGTGCAATGTTTCTACATATTACAGAGGAAAACGGCAAAATGGTAACGTCAATGGGAAAGAGACTTGTTAACGGTTATAAGAGAAGTTCAAGGTATACACTGAGCTATTGAAAGCTCAGCTATTAATCAAACATTTATTTTATATCAGGATCAAGGTTTGCAAGGAACTACTGATTTAGATGTACCTGAGTTAAAGAATAACACTAAATGACTGAAGAATTGGTGAGCTGAAAGATTTATTCACCAGAAATAGAACTTAATATGCTATTAATAATTATGAAATAAGTGACGCAGTGTTGAGGATGTTAGAAGTGACGTGAAATAAAGAAATAGATAAGAGCAAAGCGAATGAAATTACACATTTGGAGTTAAAAGAACTTCCTGAAGAAACAGAAGTAAGAGTAAAACAGTAGCAGAAAATAATGAGAGAGTGAAGTATAAAAGAAAAGTATAAGAATATAACAGAAATGACGACAAAAACTCATAAGGCACACAAGACGTTAAAGATAAAGCCTTGACCACTCCCCCTCCCAGAACAATACCAGTACCCAGTGACATGACTACTCCCAGAGACATAGCCAAGAGTTCTGTCTCCTTTTAGGTGATTAGAGAAAAAAGCCTTCTCTACGTTTGGCCCAGCCTTTTGAAACAACCTACCAACTGATTTTAAAAACGATGAGACCCTAGAGTCCTTCCGGAAAACACTGAAGGAATTGCTATACCAGGATACTAAAAGCGCTTGCTTCTTTGATCCTCGTTAGGCCATCACTCCTTGTATTAGTCTTATTTTATTTTCAATAACTCACTTACCTTACTGTATTACTGTAGCTTTGAACTGTATGATACGTCTCAACTTTTCCTTCTGCAAATGTAAAGCTCTGTATATGAATAGATTCTCTCTACTTGTATATATTGTATATACTGTACTAATGTTCTGTAAATATTTACAATGTTTGTTATGACTATGCTATACAGTTATAATATCATGTTTGCTTACTATTTGTATTGCATCACCTGTTCCTTTTAGTACTTTTTTTACCCAGGTTGTAACTGAAAAGGGTCAGTAAACCACGTCTTTCACCCACTGATCAAATTGTTCATAGGTTCATAGATTAGTATTAGGCTAACTGCCTTGTGGGCCATTTTAAGTATAGCCAGTTACCCTGTGTGAAAATTAAACCCTACATCTTGTGTGTGTAATGTAAATATCTTAACCATTACGCCAACCTCCCTCTCTTAAATATATTAATTATTTTTATTATTATTGTTTACAGTTGGGAAAAATGCATGGCCTTTCATCACATTTGTAATCTGTATTGATGCAGGAACCTTCTTACAAGAGTGTTTGGGAATTAATGAAAGGTGCTGCATGGAAGCTACAAATGTTTGACTGTTGCCTCTCTGGTGCAAGGATTAGGAATGTCACTAGGGCACTTTGGTCCCTGCAGTACCTGAGAAACAATTTCATCCTTGTAGTTACTCATGTGGGGGTGAATGATTTTAGGCACTCTACCCAGGGAAGATACAGAGAAAGATGGCTTAGCTCTCGGCTCAGTGCTCACATCTTCAAAGAGGGCAAAGCTCTGGCACTGAGCAGCATGAGATCTAAACTCAAGGTTGTGTCAGTACCAAGTATGAGATCTAAACTCAGTTCAAGGTTGTGTTAGTGCAAAGTATGAGATCTAAACTCAAGGTTGTGTGAGTGTCAAGTATGAGATCTAAACTCAACTCAAGGTTGTGTGAGTGCCTAGTATGAGATCTAAACTCAACTCATGGTTGTGTTAGTGCCAAGTATGAGATCTAAACTCAAGGTTGTGTGAGTGCCAAGTATGAGAGCTAGACTCAACTCAAGGTTGCGTTAGTGCAAAGTATGAGATCTAAACTCAGCTCAAGGTTGCGTTAGTGCCAAGTATGAGATCTGAACTCAAGGTTGTGTCAGTGCCAAGTATGAGAGCTAAACTCAACTCAAGGTTGCGTTAGTGCAAAGTATGAGATCTAAACTCAAGGTTGTGTCAGTGCCAAGTATGAGATCTAAACTCAACTCAAGGTTGTGTTAGTGCCAGTTATGAGATCTAAACTCAAGGTTGTGTTAGTACCAAATATGAGATCTAAACTCAACTCAAGGTTGTGTTAGTGCCAAGTATGAGAGATAAACTAAAGGTTGTGTCAGTACCAAGTATGAGATCTAAACTCAACTCAAGGTTGTGTTAGTGCCAAGTATGAGATCTAAACTCAAGGTTATGTCAGTGCCAAGTATGAGCTAAAGTCAAGGTTGTGTTAGTACCAAGTATGAGATCTAAACTCAACTCAAGGTTGTGTTATCCAGTAAGAGATCTAAACTCAAGGTTGAGTTAGTACCAAGTATGAGATCTAAACTCAACCCATGATTGTGTTAGTGCCAAGTATGAGATATAAACTAAAGGTTGTGTCAGTGCCAAGTATGAGATCTAAACTCAACTCAAGGTTGTGTTAGTGCCAAGTATGAGATCTAAACTCAAGGTTGTGTTAGTGCCAAGTATGAGATCTAAACTCAAGGTTATGTCAGTGCCAAGTATGAGATCTAAACTCAACTCAAGGTTGTGTTAGTGCCAAGTATGAGATTTAAACTCAAGGTTGTGTTAGTACCAAGTATGAGATCTAAACTCAACTCAAGGTTGTGTTAGTGACAAGTATGAGATATAAACTAAAGGTTGTGCCAGTGCCAAGTATGAGATCTAAACTGAAGGTTGTGTCAGTGCCAAGTATGAGATCTAAACTCAACTGAAGGTTGTGTTAGTGCCAAGTATGAGATTTAAACTCAACCCATGATTGTGTTAGTGCCAAGTATGAGATATAAACTAAAGGTTGTGTCAGTACAAAGTATGAGATCTAAACTCAACTCAAGGTTGTGTTAGTGCCAAGTATGAGATTTAAACTCAAGGTTGTGTTAGTACCAAGTATGAGATCTAAACTCAACTCAAGGTTGTGTTAGTGACAAGTATGAGATATAAACTAAAGGTTGTGCCAGTGCCAAGTATGAGATCTAAACTGAAGGTTGTGTCAGTGCCAAGTATGAGATCTAAACTCAACTGAAGGTTGTGTTAGTGCCAAGTATGAGATTTAAACTCAACTCAAGGTTGTGTGAGTGCCAAGTATGACATCTAAACTCAAGGTTGTGTGAGTGCCAAGTATGAGATCTAATCTCAACTCAAGGTTGTGTTAGTACCAAGTATGAGATCTAAACTCAACTCAAGGTTGTGTTAGTGCCAAGTATGAGATCTAAACTCAAGGTTGTGTTGGTGCCAAGTATGAGATCTAAACTCAAGGTTGTGTTAGTGCCAAGTATGAGATCTAAACACAATGTAAGGTTGTGTTAGTACCAAGTATGAGATCTAAACTCAAGGTTGTGTGAATGCCAAGTATGAGATCTAAACTCAAGGTTGTGTCAGTACCAAGTATGAGATCTAAACTCAAGGTTGTGTCAGTGCCACGAATGAGATCTAAACTCAAGGTTGTGTCAGTGCCAAGTATGAGATCTAAACTCAAGGTTGTGTGAGTGCCAAGTATGAGATCTAAACTCAAGGTTGTGTCAGTACCAAGTATGAGATCTAAACTCAACTTAAGGTTGTTTTAGTGCCAAGTATGAGATCTAAACTCAAGGTTGTGTCAGTGCCAAGTATGAGATCTAAACTCAACTCAAGGTTGTGTTAGTGCCAAGTATGAGATCTAAACTCAAGGTTGTGTCAGTGCCAAGTATGAAATCTAAACTCAACTGAAGGTTGTGTTAGTGCCAAGTATGAGATCTAAACTCAACTCAAGGTTGTGTCAGTGCCAAGTATGAGATCTAAACTCAAGGTTGTGTCAGTGCCAAGTATGAGATCTAAACTCAACTGAAGGTTGTGTTAGTGCCAAGTATGAGATCTAAACTCAAGGTTGTGTCAGTGCCAAGTATGAGATCTAAACTCAACTGAAGGTTGTGTTAGTGCCATGTATGAGATCTAAACTCAAGGTTGTGCTAGTGCCAAGTATGATATCTAAATTCAAGAATAAAATAATTGACTTTAATAATTGGTTAGTAAATTTATTTCATTTTAGTGGGGTCTTGCATGTATGTGTGTGTTTGCATGGCTGAAATTGTCAGTAAAACCATTTACTTTGCCATGGATGGCCTGCATCTTTGCCCTCATGTTTCTTTTCCATACTAAAACGTTTGTTACCCACATAGTGTCTTTTTTTCGGCAGAGTTCACCTAATTGACATATCAACATAGCAAACTCTATTCTAGATAATATCAAGGTAGAACTGATGAATGTCAGAAGCCCGAACAAGAAAATCTTTGAACTTGAGACTTTCTTTAACTTTGAAGCCAACAGCATTTCTGGTTTCATTATAGTGATAGTACTTCCTGCATTCCAGTGCACAATAACTATAATGTATTCGGTGCCATCAGTAATTATGGGGGATGGGTTATCATCATTTGTTCATAAGCCTATTGCCACTCATCAAATTTCACATTTACAAATTTAGACTTTAAATTTGTCTCAGATACAATCAAAAAATGATCACATTATAGTCAATTGTATATCACAATCTACAAACCTTTCATAGCATGCAGATCACATTAACCAGTTTAAAAAGTTAACAGCTGAACCAAATACCTTTCTTATGGGTGGCATCAAACATCCATACATAAACTGACATTTACTATGAGCAATAAATATGCCCAGAGATTTCTTAACTTACATTAAAGTCATTGGCATTTACAAACTGCCCCCCTGCCCACCAGTGGTGTTAATCTTCTCTAGCTGATCATCACAAACATTTCTCCCATTTGACCCCCCCCCCCTGTTGAAGCTGACCATTTCGCTGTGATATTCTCTATGAAAACCTGCTTTGTGGCCCATAACAACTCTTCTACATTCATGGACTATTCTCCTAACTCAATTATTTTCTATTTAATGATTTTCATGACAAGTTCTCAGCAAATCTTTTAACTGAGGCTGCAGCCTTCTGGGCTGACCTTTGCTCCTCCTTGGATGGATACACTGAGGCGTCCATACCAGTCCAGCATAATGGTAAGTTTAGAACCAAACCCGTATATTTATTTATCATTTATTTACCAAGGTGGTCCAACTAGGTGAAAAAGTGACCACTTTTCACAGAGGTCTAGAGAAATGATTTGGTATATATAATGAAATGCATAAATTCAAAGCATTACAGACACAAATATAGTAAAGATTATAAGTACAAAGGATAGACATATGGTAGAACTACCACATCAACAAACTCTGTAATAAAAAGAAAAAGCTCCTGGCTATCACTAATGATGTGCACATCATCTTTATAAAAGGGATTTAGAACTGGTAGGCAAGTCTCTCAAATTTACCATAAGGAAATGTAAGGCCAGCTATGAACTTAGGACTGCAGTAGTTTCAAAAGACAACTATAAGGCCTTCTTCAGCTATACCAGGAAGCTTAGAAGCAACCTACTTTGTTCTGTCTGACTGAATTTTGTGTGTGTGTGTGTGTGTATGTGTGTGTGTGTGTGTGTATATATATATATATATATATATATATATATATATATACACACACACACACACACACACACACACACACACACATACAAAGCCAGATTAAAATCAGTAGCCCACAGTTAAAAGCAGAATTTGTAAACTATTTTTGTAACAGTGGTTTATAGCTGTATACCCTATAGTGTTTGTAGAAAGCAAAAAATGGAATATAGAGTATAGCTGTAAAAGGGTGTTACCTTTAAGGAGATACATGCCATGTGGTATGCCTTCTCTTAAGAGCTGCAGCAAAGATCATGAAGTGGCAAACCTCTGTCGCATCCCCTGAACTTCTTTGAAGTATTTGTAAAAAAAAAAAAAAATACATTAAATAGGAAAGACTAGGGCCAAGCATGGAAAAATAATATTTCATTTAAGTGTGTTTTAAGTATTTAGTGGGCCACAGACCATTTGTAAAAGTGCTACTTAAAAGCTAATTATTCACAGGCATCATCCTGTGGTACAATTTGACATTTAATGTGCCACTGTGTCATTGGCTGGACTGAACTGATGGCAGCTGGAGAGTATTTGAATGAGTGAGGTACTAAGCAGTTAATGTTTTTTTTTTCTTGAAGAACAGTAAGTTATACAGCTCAAATGTCTTGTTTATAGGTCTGTGTACTACATGATATGGTGTCACTTCCTGTAACTATTCCAATAGCATTTAAAACTATATACCATCATATTTTACTCACCGTATGTGATTACAAACACTTCCTGTATTTATTTTATATATAGACAGAGGTAGCACGTGGTCTGTTACCCTGATCACTTTAAAAATTGAAACTCTGTGGTAAGCAAGGAAGGGTCTGTTACCATCAAATAAAATGTTTATTTATATTCAGAAAATATTTTAAATAAATGGAACTTTTCTGCCCTTAGAATGCTTTTTAAATCTTGAAAAGCCCATTTATTTGTTTGGTTTATATTGTGGTCTTCTTTATCTAGAATATGTAACAGGGGTATTTGCAGTGGACTAGTGATCTTTCTTTGAAGCAGTTTTTTATTTGAAGGCGTGACAACAGGAGCATCTCTGTGCAGTTCCTCACCATTTCGGTCATCATACTCTGTTTTACTAAAACCGAACTGGTTGTGACATTTCTGATTGGTCGCCTTCCTATAAGCTTAGCTTTTATATGTTTGTGCTACGCAAATGTCTGTCATTCCTTCTATAAAGCTTTTCTTCTTGAAACAGATACAAGATTTTGATTTGCCTGCCTTACTAAGCGTTTCATCTTAAGGCTGCAAACTTTGACATTGCTTTTCTATTTTACTCTGTCTCTAGCCTGTAAATCTGGTAATCTTCCAGAATTTGTATAAATGTTCTGACTTCTCGGCTTTTCTACTGCTCACCACTATCGGAGACATCAGCTATCCCCTAGTTTGACAATATAAACTTTAATGCAATAATCACACTGTCACTTTTGCACATGTTTGATTAAGTAAAGAAACATGTAATAATAATCTATGCACTTAAGATACAGAACTTCTTTAAACGGAACCAAATGTGTGTCTATATTGCTCTGCAAATGAAAATGTTATTACTAGGATAGCCATGGAACATACCAGTTCCAATCTCTTATTTTAGACTGTTATTCATCTGTGAAAAGAAATGCATCCTTTTTTGAGCTTTATATAGTATTGATAATGTAAGATGTTCAGTTTAACATCCTAGAATATTGATAATGTAATTGTGCCTTCTTGCACCAGGTTGTGCCTGCAAACATTCTTACAACAGTATACTTAACCAGGTCAAAAAACATATAAATAAATAAATACATACATACATACATACCTATATAACTAAATACCTAAATAAACAGGGAAGCATTACTGTCTGATTGTACCAAGTAACTTGCACAGATTGGTAAATGGCAGTCCTGACACAACATTATATACAATATTCAGATCCCTCTTGAGTTCTATAGAATTTATGCTGCAGTTTCTACAGTTTATAAGCCAGAGGGGAAAAAATCTACCTAGTTTCATTTTTTAAGTTTTTCCATTCTTCACTCGTTCCTGGACCCTCCCTTGGAAGTATAGTCAGGTTCCATGTCTTCATTTAATATTTAGTAATGTAGCTTTCCAGAGAAACTGATGACAGCTAATCTCAAAGGGTAAAAGCAATGAAAATCAGACGACCTTCATCCAATAGTCATAAGTTTAATTCCCCTGGCCTACATTTCCTTATTGTGACAGTCTAAATAAGTGACATAACCAGCTAATGCTCCTGTGTGAGTCCTGAAAAAGGCATTTATAGCAGGATTATCCCATTACTAAAGAGTAAATTGAGCAAATAATTTAGTATGGTCCTCTGGCCTGCTTCTCTGTAGCATTCAAAACTGTCTTTTTATTTCTGTTTATCAGAAGGCTGACAGTATGTAGACAGGTACCACAGGCAACAGAGAATATATCCCTGCACAGCAAAATTAAAATTATCTCAGAAAAAGCAGGTCATTTTCTATTACACACTATCCATACCCTTGTATACTTTAGTAAAATCAGAGTTATTTATAGGGCTCTTCTCCATGTAGCCTTCATGTTCTAGAGGACGTTGTACCACAATTCATTAACAGCAGCAATGTATTGTACAAGTAAAGTGATCAGCAAGGGCCTTTGTGTATTTTCAGAGAGCTTTTTAGCTGTAAGCTCTGCAAGTAAAGTAGAAAATTAACTTGCCTTTTCAGTAAAACTATTAACATATTAATACAAGTCCTTGGAACTTGTACTGTCATGTGAACTAATATATTCATCTCTAACAAACTTCACTTCACAAGATATTCAGTAATGCAGATGCATTTAATGTGTGCTGCTTCTTTTCTTAGCTCTAAATGGATCCATTAGAAAAATCCAACTAAACCTTAATTTGTTTTACTTTTATTAACTTTAAATGATCCAGAGAGATAATGCTGTAAAGAGGCAGTCCATGAAAAGTATATAGAAGTATAATGTCTAATTAGAACAAAAGAATAAATACAGTACAATCATAATGATCTTTAGGAATATCTTAGGTGGAGCAAGGCACTGAAGAAATCCTGCTAGGTAGTTATGTATATGAAGGTATGGGCAATGTGTAGTGTAAACCTTCACAAATAATACTAAAAGTAAACACTAGAAAATTGGAACAAACATAACATTTAATCTAATTGAAAGTCCAGAGGTTATTTTCTAGTTGCACATCTGTAGCTTGGGTATTATGTGACAAAATGAGGGCTAAAGCTATAAGCTGCTACAGAACTACAGTCTTTGGTTTGATTCCTTTACTTTCTAATTGGATAATATGAGGCTTTGAACAAGTAGCTTAATGAAACCTTTTTTTGGGCTGCCTAGTGAGTCTTATCCAGTTAAGAAATTAATAAAAGTAAATAAACATAAATATTCTTATAGAACAGGGTCATAATCCCTTTGTCCTTTATCAATAATCTGTCAGAAACAGATAACCCTTTATCAATAATCTGTCAGAAGCAGATAACTCAATTCCACATAGATTTTAGTATAGTGGAAATACTCCAGCACCTAAAATACCACCCCCTTGCTGTTGCACTAGAATATCATCCATTCAATAATTTCAGTTTGTTCAACAAAGTCCTAGAAAAACTTATATGCAGCCAAATCATGGAGTACATTTCTGAGTATGACATACTTGCAGAGAAACACCATGGCTTTGCACCAAAGAGTAGCACATTGGCATCTACCTATGCACTAACAAATATAATATATCATAATATTGATGAAGACTTTTATCTAGTGAAGTGTTTCTTGATATGAATCAGAATCATAACAACTAATTGACAAATTATCCTCTAATTTCTCTAGTGAGCTAATGTTTTGGTTTAAAAGTCTGTTTTTAGGATGAACCTCCATAGTAATGGGCAGTAACATATATTCTGAAACTTGTACATCATATATTGGTGTTCCCCAAGGTTCTTTATTAGGGTGTCTCTTGTTTTCTTTATCCATTAATGAGTTCTGAAGATGTTCGGACACTAACAAAAAGCACTTAACTGTTTAATTAAATTAAAGTATATTTATGTCAGTTGTCGGGTTCTGTGGAGTTTTATGCAAGTGTTTCAACTAGAGGCATTGTTTTTGGATTTATTGGTTGTTTATTTTTGCATCAGCTGCTTTTGTGTTATTTTTATCCATTAATGACCTGTTATGGGGCCTCCCTCAGCTTAACTGTATTATGTATACATATGATGTAGTGATTGCAGAGTCTGGCAACAGAACACGTTCAACAAACAAAGAACCACAAAATGACATCACACTACTGTGGAACTGGCTAAGGACTATCAAACTAATCATAAACACCACCAACCCCCCAAGTTATGCAAGTTGGTACCCCACTATGCCTGAAAATGTATTTAGTTTTTGAATTTGTTTACCAGGGTAGAGTTCTGATTTCAGTGGACGGATTTCAGGCTTGGTCTGGAAACACGAAAAGTATGTTTATAACATATTGCACAGAGGTAATGTTAGTGTTGAATAAATTCAAACAGGAGTTATAAAAGCACCTGACTAACACGCTTACTTGTTTGAGTAAAATAGATTATAACACCACCTCGCAAAATATTACACATTTACACACACACACACACTATGTACAAAAAAATGGCAGAATGTGTTATAGGAATGATGGATGAGGGGGAAAGGAAGGTGATAAGAGTTAAAATAGTCTACTGACAACTGAATAATATGTATGAGAATATCATATAAACAGAGGTGAATGAAGGTGTTGCATCATCTGCCTTGAATGATAGAATTTACAATTAGATTGGTTTAAAAGGTAAACTTGCAACTTGGTCCAGAACAGGGTGTAGCCAGTAAATTCCATTTTGTACTCACAAATACTCATTGCTGACCCTCCCCAATTTACCTAGCATTTAAAAATGGTCATATCACTCGAGCAGTTGTCCCCCACAAAACGTAACGTGTGTAACATTTTCAGCTACTCACTCAAAAACTATGAAACGTACTGTTTTTAAATTTGCAAACCTGTCTATAAGCAGGCTATGTCCATGTTTTAGACGCATTAATCTAGATGGTTATAGACATAATACATATGCCTGGCTACACCCTTGGTCCAGAATGAGACGTTAAGGTTAATGTCTTTAAGATGACAATAGAGAGATCCCCATAGCTTTGAACCAGGTGTAGAGAAGCTGTGTCTGGTACACTGAAGTTTGGTTACTGGAGTTTTAGTAGAGGACCACTGGGGTCCAGGATTCTAAGATTATAGGACATGGCTGAGTTTTACAGTTAAATTAGCATAGAGTGCAGGAGTTTAAATAACTGAAAATCAAGTAAGAGATCAGCCCTATGTCTGATATGAAATCATTTGGTTTTTTTTCTATAGTTATACGGCGGTGTTCTTTTCTGTGGCGAGACAGTGATAAATGCATATATTTCATTTAGAAGTAATTTGATAGCATTTTCGTTCTTTTGTGAAACAGTGACAGTAAGTAGCAACCCACATTCAAGCTGTGGTATAAGGACTTTTTCCCTATGGTAGATCTGGCAGAAAAGGACATAAAGTGGGATATTTCCTTGGCAGAGAATAGAAGAAAATGTATTTTCTATCTAGTTTTTGTCAAGGTATATGTTAAAGGTGAGTGATATCTCCAACATAATTCTAGGTATCCCAAGGAACTGGCATTCTCAATATTAAGTGTTGTCCACAGTTTTGATAAGTAAGGACTTGGTGAGTTAACCTCGTCTATGTTTTGTCCCAAAAGTCATGCATTTGGTCTTAGATCAGTTAAGGAGTAGATTTCTATGAGTTATCCACATAGAAGGTGAGTTGAGGTGAGCTTGTACGTGCTGTTTTGGGTTCTGAAGGAAGTTGCTCAAGTGGAACATGATCATATCATCTGCATATAGCAAGACTGGAAGCTGATACAGATCATAGAGGAGATGGCTGATAAAAATGGGAAATAGTAATGTAATTAGTATTGAACCCTGAGGTATACCATTTTTAAGTAAGGCTTTGTCTGAGGACGGGGCAGGGTGAGGATTGTTTTGCTGTGTAATTGGGAGAGGAGTCAGTTCTTTAAGGAATTGTGTAGGGAAGAAAGGGGGCAGAATTTATTTGATGATGAATGTGCATCTTGCCCACTTAGATGATTAATCAAGAAGACCTAAACTTTTCTGGAAGATGTTAGTGAAGTTTGTTTAGGCTTGAAGTTTGTTTCATGCCTTTGGATTAATTGTTTTCAAGCTTGAGTAACGTGTGTGTTGCAAATGTATGTCCTGCAAGTGCAGTTGTGTCTCCATCCATGCATGCCAGGTGCTGTCCTTCAGTCTTAGGAGGGCCTTAAGCTCATTTGTTAATCAGCTATTATTACTGGTTTTGTACCGCCTTGCAATTAACGGCAAGAATGGGTCTTGCATAATTTTGAGCATATTGGTAAGAGCTTTGACTGCATAGTTTGTGTTTTTTAAGCAAGTTTGGTGGGGACAAGTTGATAGATGCATTTTAAGCTTGTTGATGTCAGCCTGAGATTTGTTTCTGAAGGATGTATATACCTGGAGGTGTTTTTAATGCGAGATTCTTCATGTAGAAACTTATACAGCAGTGATCACTGAAACACAAGTGGTGTAGAGCCATTAGACAGGTGGTGGGTGGAATGTCTGTGATTATTAGATCAATAAATGAGTGTTTTGTGGATATCACATTGGGTCATGTAGGCTAGGATACAGATTGGATAAGGCTGAGGTCAGCGAGAAATTCCGAGACGACATTGACTATCATGCCCGGATAGCTTAGACTGAAGTCACTTACGATAGAGGTATTTTATGTTTGGTAACTGAAATGCCATTATTTGTGCCATTAAGTAGTTGGGATTTTTATAATGAGGAAGGAGGCAGTAGGTAAGCTACTGATGTGTGGTATGGGCATTTACTGGGTTAATTTTGAGTATAATTTAGTTTTGGGTGCAATCAGCTGAGATACTAGCTTGTGTTACTAGGCATATGTTTAGGCTGGATTAGTATAAGTAGTAAGGTGCTCCCAGGCTGTAACATTTTTGGATTTTAGATTTTAGAGCATCACAGTCACAGACCCTTCTGTCTGCCCTCTGCATACTACCTTAGCTCAAAAATACAAAGTTTTTTTACTCAAATAAGAAAATAAATTTCAGTACCTGTACACAATTAATTGCTAACAAAATGTTATCACATCTTAAGTTTTCTTACAAAACATTTAACTTACTGACTTGAGGGGCCAGTCATTCTATTACTCCACAGAATGGAGTACACACTTCGTTATATCCTGATTATCTACACAAAATTCTACATTAATTCAAACTAGTGAGAATAAAATACTCAGATTTCTGCATCTGACCAGTTAAACAGAACACACTGTTGCACTACTAAATCAACATATAAGCGAGTCCCAGTCCAGAAAAAAACTTTTACTCTTACTAAACACATTGACCTACAAAATACTTGGAGAGAAATGTCCCACTCCTAAAAATAAAGCTGTTTGAACCAGGACAATTATACTCCCTTTGTAACACTGACAAATTGTTATTAGCCAAACTAATCTTCAAGAATGGGACTATTGAAAGGGCCTTCTCTAAGGTAGTACCTTCATACTTTAATTTATGTTCTACAACATATAATGTAAATAAGTGACATCATACATACATTGCTTGTTGATTGACATATATGGAAACTGTTATGCCATCTCTGCATCTATTAATGTAGAAACTAGTGATTTGAATTAATTCAGAGAACTCATCTTAATACAGTCTGTTTCTGATAATTGTTCCAGGAGCCCCTCCCTCTTCATTGAAAATAGACAATACCCAGTAAGCCCTATCCACACATCAAATGAATATAAATACATAAAATATGCACTTTTGTGAGAATATAATGAACTCTACTGGCAGTGAAAGGGGATGTTAATTTTGCTTTGGAGAATAAATACCCAAGTAAGTTATGGAAACTAGTACAAAAAAAAATGACACCATCAAAAGACAACGGCCATGTGTGTTAGCAAGGATTCTGTAAAATATGACTCGCAGAACTTAGAACAGTTAAATTTTGCCTAATAATCTCACAGTGAATCAGTAATGAACTGTATTAAATGAACCACAATACAACTAAAAGATGTGAAAAATGTGCTAAACACCAATGCCTCCTTTGCATACAACAAATGTATAAACAACTTTTTGTAAAACTAACATTACAGGAAATGAAATCCGTGTAACTGTCCTACAAGTGAAATCTTTTCCCCTAAAAAGTGTTATGACAGCAAAGGAAGACAGATGATTGAGGACCAAATTTACTCCACCGTCGTCCTTAAAATGGCAACAAAAATAAGAGCATTATCTAGACTGTGCCCTGTCATGTGTAACATAACTTCTACCCCTTGGCAACACACACACTTGTGGAAAAGGTGAGGATCTAATAAAAATTGCCACCTGAACAGAAACAATTTTACATAACTGCAGAATTGGATGATAGGTGAAATGAGATCTGTGAAGCCCTGCCATTGCATAATGTAATAGGAATATGTGCCACGCAGCAATAAGACCTAAAAAAATGTCACCAACTGCATGCATAAACGTTTTCACATTAACAAGTTTTCCACTTATTTATTTATTGCATTTGTTTACCGGGAAAGTCCACTGGGCCTGAGATGAGCCCATTTTCAGTGGAGGTCCAGGGAGAAAAGCTCCACATTTAATTACATACAGTGAAATTATTACACAAACAGTACAGAGTATATAAGACCGTAGAAGCACATTAACATAAGATAATGCTGACATAAAATAGCGTTGATAATGACATAGTATAAATTTGGAACAACAGCAAAGGATTGTCTACTATCATGATATGTTGGTTGTTATGAGAGGTTTAGCTGTATAATTAAGAGTGATAGAGTTAGAAAGCAGTTAGTTTAACGGGTAAAGAAGGTGATGGAAGGCTTAGGCTAGGGATAGCACAGGTAAGTAAACAGCAAAGTGCAATAGGTTAGATTGAGAAATGGAGAAGATGGGTTAGTTATGGAGTGAATTGTAGTAAAGAAGAGTAAGGATTCAGAGAAGGGACAGGTTTTGAGGTTGTCAGTAGGGGTTGCAGGTGCATAGCCAATGTGAGGAGAGATGGAGTTTAAGTGATTTTTTAAATGCTGTGAGATTAGGGATGGCCCTGAGTGAAGGAGGAAGATTATTCCATAGCTTGGAGATGGTAAATGAATACAGCATTTGGCTGACAGAGAGCTTCAGTTTATCGATGTTTAATAACATTTTGTTTTCTGATCTAAGGTGTCGATTAGGATGGTATGTGGTCAGAATGTGTGAGAGGGATGGGCAAGCTGCTGGATGATAGATACGTTTATGGGCAGTAGTGAGTTGTAGGTATGTGAGGTGATGGGGGAATTCAAGCCAATTTAGCTGATTTAGTGCAGAACAGTGGTGGATGGAGAATTTAGCATTTGTAGCAAATTTGGCAACTTTGTTATATCATGTGTTGAGTTTAGTTTTCAGAGAGGACTGAATATTGGTAAGGATGGGGGCGCCATACAAGAGAGTTGGAAGCAGAAATGATGAGGCTAGGGCCTTTTTAGCAGATAAGCTAAGAAAGTAGTTGTGCCTATAAAGGGCTTCTAGTTTTTGATGTTTGTTTTCTTATGTTATTATGGATATGAAGGTCAAAGGATAAGTTTTCATCAATGGTGACACCAAGCAGTTTGGTACTAGGAACAACTTCTATAATAGCATTATTTTGGGACTGAATAGAAATTTCAGAGTTGTTGACTGGGCTGGATTTTTTGGGGGTAAATATAAAGAGTTTAGTTTTACTTGCACTGAGGACAAGATGGTTCTGAGACATTCAGGATTCAGTTGAGTAAATGCCTTTTGAGTAAGTTGCTGTAGTACAGAGGGAGATTTTGAAGAGCAGATAATAGCAGAGTCATCTGCATATTGGATAACAGTACTATGGGTAAGAGTGGTGTGGAAGTCATTGATAAATATACTAAATAAAAGGGGACCTAGTATGGAACCCTGGGGTGCACCTGCACTAGTATTGATGAAAGGGGAGGAGGAGGATTGCTGCCAAATAGTAGATTGTTGCCTATTACTGAGATAGTTGTGAAACCAATGAAGCGTGGGGGAGACATGCCAAAGTTGGAGAGTTTAATGATCAGAAGGGAGTGGGAAATTGTGTCGAATGCCTTTGATAGATCTAGAAAGAGCGCTGAGACTATAGATCCAGCATCCTGAGTTCAATTAACAGTTTCAAGGAAGGAAATGAGGGCTACGTCCTGGCCTAAAGCCATGTTGAGTAGAGGAAATGAGTTGGTGTTTGGTCAGGTGACTAAGGAGCTGATTGTGATTGCATTTCTCAAGTATTTTTGAGATGGGGAAAGAATGGCTATAGGTCGGAAGTTTGAAGTATCACAGTTGTTGCCACCTTTATGACGTGGGAGAACATAAGCTCTTTGCCAGATGTTGGGTATACATGATTCCTGAATGGACCTGTTGATGAGAATACTGATGGGGTAAGCTATAGTGGAGGCTGATAGTTGTAAGAATTCTGCAGGTATATTATCTGGTGCATTTGTACATGATTTGAGTTTTTGAAGAAGCTTTTATATGGTTGAGGTGGCTACAGGAGACAGTGAGAAGGTGGGTATTATAGTAGACAGGGTATGCTGTGGTGTAGAGTTTAGAGGGTCTATGGTGATGGGTGAGAAGGTGGAGGGTGAGTTTAGCAGTCGTGTATAAAATAGTACTAATCGTTTGGCCTGATTGCGAAGTTGTTTGTATTGTATGTGGTTGGAAGGAGTTTTGTTTTTTTGCCAGGCTTTCCAGGCTTTATCTCTAGCTGACATAGTTTTCTTTGTGGATTTGGCAAGCCAGTTAGCATGTTTTGTCTTGACCCCTTTTAGCTGGAGAGGGGCAAGATTATTTAGGACCTTAAGAAATGTGGAATTGAAGAATTCACAGCTTCATTAAGTGGGAGAACGTTTAGTGGATTCCAGTTAATATTGTGTAAAATGTCCTTAAAGGTGTCCGGAGAGAAGAGAGATAGTTCTTTTGTGTGCTTATATTGGTGTATATTTGGTAGAGTGGTGGGCTTACGTATTATGAATGCAGGTGAATGGTCACTTATGCTGTCTGGGAGTGTACCAGAAGTAGAAATCCTATTGGGTTCAGAAACGATGATCCAATCCAGGACTGAACCTTTGTTATTCTTGTAGTCAGGTCTAGTAATATCAGAAATTAGTTGAGTGTAAATATGAAGGTTGATGTTTGAAGTGGAGTTATTGTTGGAGATGTCTAACCAGTTAATATTAACATCGCCTAAGATTGTTTCATTTTTTTATATTGTTGGTAGTCCAGGCAAGAATGTTTTCAAGAATTGGAATATTGTTTCCTGGGGTAATGTATATGACTATGATACAAAGGCTTTTACGGTCATTTAGTTTTAAGAAGGTATTAAGTAATTCAGCTGTAGAAAAAAGAGGGACAGGCTTTGAATATGGAATCATTGTAAATGTGCAGGGATAAAGTAAGGCGATGCCTCCGCCTTTTTTGTGGAGTCTTATCTATTCTTAGCCAAGAATAGTTAGGGGGAAGGAAGCCATGATCCTTTATATAAGGCTTTAACCATGTTTCTGTTATGGCCGTGGTTTATATTGGCTTAACCATGTATGCAGAAAGGGGGACTTTATTTCTTATACTCTGGATATTGATGGTGGTGAAGTTAAGGGATTTTGTGGAATTAGGGACATTTTGGGAGGGATGAGAAGGGCCAGGGTTAGGGTGTATATCTCCACACTGAACTAGGTTAAGATGAGTAGGAAATATATGTGGATAGAGTTTCTTTTTTGGGCTTATAAAATAGGGATGGGGTAAGTTACTGGGGAGATTATAATGAGGAGAGAGTATTATCAGTTTCTTTTGTAAAAGCAAATCAGTGGGATATAGACTAGAGCATATTGCTGAGTAGCTGGGGGGTGATGGTAGGGGTGGATGTAGTAAAAGTGTATTTGCGGGGCACAAAAGTAGGGTGAACTGATGAGAGATTTAGAATGATGGAGAGGGAAGCAGGGAAAATAAGGAGAGATATATTACGTTTGAGAGGCATTACTGTGATGAATGGACTGTGATAGGAGAATATGTAAGGTGAGTTTATTAGGGTAGTAGAGAGGGTAGAAAGACTACTGTGGGTAGGGTAAGTGTTATGGTGGTAGGGTAAGTATTGAGGCAAATAGTTTAAGAAAACATAAGGTAAATAAGAGGGAGGTTATTAGTGTGTTAAGTAGGAGGGTTGAGGAGGAGGAGCATATGGGGAAGGAGAAAAAAAAGGTTGGGCTGTAATCTAAGGTTGATTGGCTGAGGTGTGGAGGAGGGGTTGTGTGAATGGAGGTTAGATTGGTAGGTGGGGCGAGGTTGGGTATAAGTGTAATTGAACATGGGTGGGTGGGGATGGGGATAGGGTAGGGGAGTGGAGAGAGCCTGATCATAGCAAGGTAAACAGAGCAGGGCTAGTCCAGCTGAAAGAGGAAAAGTGCTGAAATAAGCAATCAGGAACAGCACTAGGCTTATAGTTAATAGGCAAATTTAAGTCAGTTTCCAGCAGGAAAAAAACAGATGTAAGGTGGGCAAAAAACTTAATAACAACAATTATTCAAAGAGTTTTAATAACCAGTGATTTTTAATATAAAAATAAATTTATACGTTGCACAACATTACAAGTGTGATTGTTACAGCTACTGGAGTGTTGTACACTGCATTTAGCTTTCATTAAAATTTAGATATCTCCATTGGATATCCTGTTCTTGCTCTTTTCTCAATGTACTGATGTGCCGAATACCAGATGAATGTTCATGAGGCCAGTGTAAATATTCATTAAATATTCATACACATCACCAAGTGATGGGTGTTGGGTAGAATTTGGGTAGGCTTTGTTACTGTGCATCTATGAGGGGTACTAGGATACAATTATGCCTATAAGCCTCATGAAGCCTGCAACAGGTAACCTAAAAATAGATGATTAAAAAATGTACTTCTGTTAAGGAGACAACTAACCAAAAGAAGGTAAAAAATACATTATCTTTCTTTAGATGCAACTGAAACATAGCTGTCAAGTCTCTGGAAACAGGTAAAACTTGTTTGGCAAGGCAGTGTTCTACACTGCACCCCAGTTGTGATCCATCCCCCACTGGTGACACTGCCCCTTAGGGTGGACATATCTCAAATAATGACCCCCTGACTGAACAACTGAAATAAGTGCATGTTACGAGCTTTAACACATTATCTGTAAAGTCGTATTTACAAAGAAAGAGATGTCTTCATACAAGAAGCTGCTGAGGGAGTCATACTTTCATTTTTTAACCACCTTTCTATTGTGTGATACTGCAAAGGATCTTACCATCACTACATTCTTTTGGAGAACATGGTACTTCAACAGGAACACTGCTATTTTTTTCCAGTAAGCCATGAGTTTTTAGACTGGTGAGTTTTTTCAGAGGATATAATCAGCAGAGATTTGTCAGACTTTGTTTAAAGACGTAGTTACATTACTCATGACTAATTGTTCTATAACTGAATAATGCTTTACAGAGAAGAACTTTTCTTATATGGTACAATACCCACAATTCTGTGCATCCTCTCAGACTACAAAAATTAACATTAAGATTGTTTGTCGATACCTGGCTTTTGGAAAAGCTGCTAATCCTAAATAATTCATATGCTGTACTTTTGTATTCATCTTTACAATTGTTTGAATTCAGTTCCTTTACAATCTTGAACTATTCTACAGTTTTTGAATTGACTAAAATCTGTGAGAGGTTACAGTGTACATGTGTTACTCAGTTTAGCTTCTCATTACACTTGTTTGTTCATATTTACTTTTTTATCTAAATATACTCCTCTGTTGAAAATTTCCAGCTCTCATAAATTGCATAACAATTTCTGTCTCCCCCCATTCTGTTTCAGGTCTTTAGGGTATTGAGTCATTGGTTGTATGTGTGTGTGTGTGTGTGGACAAAATAAAGTCAAATGCACAACCTGTATACTGCAATCTCCCAAAATCATTAAAAATTAACCCAGCAAACCTGGGGGTAAAACACGTAAAGCACTTCTTTTTGAAAGGGTAAGACCCACTGTGCCATCCAATGCATGGGACTTCACTTTCCATACCTTTAAACCCTGGAGAAAAGCCCTGCATGGGTGAATTAGTATAATGCATACTATAGTCTTATACCACAACAAAACAACATAGATCACAGTCAGAGGGTAACTGCATTGGGGAATTGGGACTGGAAACATACAACTTGGCATATATATCCCAGCTATCACTATAATAGATATATGTATATCTAAATACAAATAAAAAACACTGAAGTAGCACAGCCAAACATAAGTAACAGAGACAGATAACATACATAAAAAGGCATAACTTCTTGCCGAACAAATAACCACATTAACAATGTTTTTGCAAGGATGCATCTCCCACCATGGCTTCAGAGTATACCTCACATATCTGAGAATTATATATGTACCATCACCATTACTGTCTGTACATGATGAAATTAGATATTTCTCAAGCCAGATGAATCAGTGCAGTGTGCACTTACAACCCACAACAGAAGTGATTTCCTTTGCAATACAATGATGAAGAACATGAAAGATTCCCCAAAACAAATACAACATCCTAATTATTGCAGTCTGTAATGACATCACAACTAATGTAAGGCAGCATTACAATGCAACCCACTTTAGCTTGTAGAAACTTAACAAAGATATCCTTCAGTCACTTAAACATTTGGTATAAATAGGATACCTTGCTGGCATTTGCAAGCTACTTCCTTTCAACTGCCCTCTATCCATCCATCCATCCATCCATCTATCTCTCTCTCTCTCTCTCTCTCTGTGTACTCACATTGAGAACAGTATTATGCTCAAATATTTAACACTACACAAGGGTGACCGTGGTGATGCAGTGGTTAGCGTTGCCGCCTCACAGCAAGAGGTTCTCCAGTTCGATCCTCACCTGGGGTGCCTTCTGTGCAGAGTCTGCATGTCCTCCCTGTGGTCGCGTGGGTTTTCTCCGGGTGCTCCAGTTTCCTCCCACATCCCAAAGACATGCTGTAGGTGGATTGGACACTCTCAATTGGCCCTAGGTGTGAGCGTGTGCCTTCTGTGGAAAGTTGGATGCTGGGCTGGCAACTCAACAGCATAAATCTCCACTGCCAATCATGAGCGGACAGGTAATCCGCTGTAGTGATCCCTAACTGGGAAAAGCCGAAAGAAGAAGATTTAGCACTACACATTTGGAAAATTGTGTTTTCTATAAAATTTCTAGCATCATCAATAATTTATTACCATTCAGTCATGATTTTGCTTGTATAAGCAGTTACAACACTTCTAAATAAATTAACTGAAAATAACTTCACAATCACAACCAGGACCTCCTCCAAAAATGACCATGAAAAAACTGCACAGAAGTTTAATTTCTTAATTAAAATGGAATAAAAAATAATAACAAACCATAACAGCTAGTTTCAAAGTGGCATCACGTGCAAAGCAGACTTTATTATAACTATTCTATTTCTTCCTGTTGTGTTTTCATGCACATAATATGCTGAGCTTGTAGATTTCAGTAGTAAATACAACTTTGCTGATAAAGAATTCCAGTGTTAATAGGGAAAAATCTGCTTCACTTGAGAACAAGATTTAAGATTTACAGATATAGGAATACCAAACTGGTATTTCACCTTGGTAAAATTAATAAAAAAAAAAAAAAAAAAAAAAAAAAGAGTTCCTCGGTTCTTCTTATGCAATTCCTTCACTAGGTACACACCAGCATATTACAAAAGGCTAGCCCTGAAAACTGTAGTACCGGTTCCATTGCTATAGACTTGCAGGCAGATTCAAGAAACTCTACACAGGTGCACATGTTAGTGCACTGTTTTGGATTAACTAAGCACCTCTACATGGTGTGTACAACAGCGCAAACAAGGTAAACATTGTGGCATGCTAATTATGGCATAAGCAGGTGAATTGTATGTTAATTGACCAATCCAAGATGGAGGAGCTATTCAACAAGCTATAAAGCAACTGTGTAGACTCAGTGCTCATTTTCCCTGCAAATTCCAAAACCTATTGGAATAGAGCCATAGAAAGGGGTCTACACAGAATGAATGTTAGGGGCTGCTGTTGCTTTAATTCATATATATGTGCAACAGGCTGAAGTCTATGCTGCTACTGCTGCTGTTAATGTACTACAGCCAAGAAGACGACGTTTTCAGACCCCGTTTAACTTATCACAACCTGCATGACATGGAAATTGCAGAGTGCTACAGGGTAGATAGAGACAGACTACAGAAACTCTGCAACCTCTGTCGTCCTCAGCTCAGACCCCGAGCAAACTGAGGGCAACCCATACCAGTGGAAATAAAGTTATGTGCAGCACTTAGAATTTTAGCTACAGGAACCTTTCAGAGATGAACATGGGTTCAGAGATGCTGGGGGTGTCACCAGCATCAGCATCCAGGATCTCCCATCAATTCCTGAATGCTGTGCTCCAACATGCCAGTGACCACATATATTTCCCCATACTCCCGAGGACAGGTTCACAAATATGCAGGAGTTCTACCCTGTAGCACACTACCCTGAAATACTGGGTGCCATAGATTGCACACATACAGAAATTAAGGCACCACCCAGGGAACAGGGAAGGCTCCACATAAATAGAAAGGGCTTCCACTCTGTTAAATGCCAAGTCGTATGTAATGCCAAGGGAATCATCTTGAAACATGTCTCCTGGCAACCCAGGCAATTACCATGGTTCACATATCTGACATACTTCCCAACTGTATCAGATGTTCACTATGAGGGATATCCCACAGCGTCATTTACTGGGAGATGCAGGCTATGCACTGGAACCATGGCTGATGATGCCCATCAGAAATGCACACACGCCTGATGAAGAATGCTATAATGAGGCACACAAACAAACCAGAAACATCACAGTGTGTGTGTTTGGGCAGGTGAAGACACAGTTCCAGTGCCTAGATCCATCTGGGGGAGTTCTGCAATACAATCCATGTACATGTACTGAAATATTCCCTGTTTGTGCCATCAAGCCTAGACTGGCACAAAAGATCACTGAGTGTATGTGAATAAGAAAGGGAAGCAGGCAGACATTCAGATAAAGTAACAAATGGCCAGTGGAACAAAATGAGCTTTAAGCTTCATAACCGAACCATATAACCTTTGTGTGCATGTCTGTATGGGTTCTCCAGGTGAAATTGGTGTGTGTGTCTGCATGAACATAGCCAAGCTCTATGCTACCTCTACATCTTGGTATGTTGGACAGGTGTGAGCTGTGCATGGTAGAGATGGCAGTTCATCATTGTGGTACCCGACCACTAGAACTGACTCTGCCAGGAGTTGCACTGGCATGTCCATGCCCACAGTCAAATGCACTGATGCTACATGAACTTGACTGATGTCTACTGGACGAGCTCCCCTCATGAGGATATCCAGGACCACAACCCCATGGTATGCCATGTCCGGATGTGAACACCTCAACTGCTGATTGAGCAGTGGAAGTACTGCAACTATGGAAGTGTAATCCAGCATGGTCACGTCAGCTAACAATAGATGATGTGGCTGACCTACACCCATGAGGATGCTGACCCCTCACAGCAGCTTTTCTGTCACAGATATCGCATGCTTCAATGTGTCATTCATCTGATCCATTGAAATGGCAATATGGTGGAGGCAGTCACACATGTCAACCTATGCCACATCTACAACCCTAAACATTTCTCTGGAGGACCTATAGGAACGTGTCTCCGTGATGGCCTTAAACATACGTTGAGTGGCACAGGAAGACACATTTGGATCAGGAAGAGAATGAACAGCAGGCCTCCTCCAAGCACCCCTAACAACCCTGCTGTGTGGCACCTCACCCACACTTTGGCTATTGCCAGAGCCAACAAGCACTGAAGATGCAGTAACCACACTTCCCTGATCTAGGTGCTCACCCTCCACCTGTCCAATATCTGAGGGCTCACTGGAATTGGTTGTCAGAGGCCTACTGGCTGTGTCTGATGGAATTACACGGGATGGCTGAATGCCAACCTCAATGTCAGATTCAACCTCTGCACTCCTCCATCTGACTGTGCCTGTCTTTGGCCACCATTATCATCAGAGTCTGCCGATACTCTGACATCAGGTGGTAAGAGTCCTATACTTCCACTGTCAGGATCACCTGTGATAATAAGCAACAAATACAGGAAAGGAATTAATGGCTACATTACCATAGTCAAATGTATGCTAATAAACTAGCAGTAGTGCCACTACTACAGATAATACAGCAATATACACAACAGTCCTGAAACCCACATCACACGTGGATAAACTGTATATTTCTTTGAACTGCTCATCACTACTGACAACAAATATTTGGCTTACCATGTGTAGATGATGCTATGCTTCCCATGAATGATGGCCTTGGAAGAAGTTAAGCAACAGGTAAGGACAACATCATCACAATTAACAGTAACGTGGGGGCTTAAACATTTTGCCCTTTATAAGCCCATTAATGTTATTTTTAACAAGAACTTGGATGACAAGTCCAACTTAAGCTCTTGTGTAATCAATCAGTACGCATCGTTAACTGTATCACTCTACAATTCACCCCCCAAAAAGAATTTGTTAAACACAAGTTATGTATTGCTGTCAATAATTTACTGTACAAGAATATTTAACAATTGAAATACATAAGCCTAGCTGGGAGCTCCTCCTGGGACATACTTGTTCTCCTTGAAACAGTAGCACCAGTGTCAATGACATTATAGACTATAATGCCCCTTTTGGTATGTACCTCACAAGACATCTACAACAACTGGAAAGACCACAGAAACACCTCACAAAGAGGATTACTGGCCTCAAACAGATGCCCTACGCAAACAGTCTCAAAAAACTCCAGCTTTACTCCGACGCATATCGCCTACTCAGAGGCAATCTCTGCCTTACATACAAAGCTATGTCAAACCCAGAGCTGTTAGACATGCTCCACTTAAAGAAATCCCAATCCCTCCGAGCTACACGCTCTAGGGACCTAAACCTTGTCACCACAATAAACAGAACATGCCAGAGGGATAGATACCTGTCCTAGAAACTTCCCGTACTCTAGAACAAACTACATATCTATATCAAACAAAGCTCCTCATTAGCTCACATCAAGAAAAATCTTGATGATTGGATGGGAAATAAGAAATTCGCTCGACAGGGGCACAGGAAAATAATTTTCTTGGGTGGCGAAAGCCAGGGTACCTTTTTTGGCTAGGCTTATATAGGCCCTAGGGCCAATAGTCTAGTACCTACCTATGGACCTATGCTGTTCTACACTTTCCTGGGAGCTGTCTGAATCTCTGACAGTGAGCAGGAACTCTTCATTTGCTGCTAATGGTGGGTCTGTAACACCCCCCTCCCAGTACCGGCCACTGCAGCTGCTCTCCTCCAAGCTGAGATGATCAGGTGCGCCATAGGACCACTGACATGATTTCATGTCCTGCTGTGGACACCTACTCCATTCTCATCAGCAACTATCTGCTGCCAATTTTGCATTCTGCCTGACAGCAGGCAGAAAGCCAACATGTCACCTAAAAGCTTTGACAATGACCTAATTCTCAGGGTCAGTGAAGGGGAGTTTTCAATGATTGGGACACGTGGGTGCCATAGTCCTAGGTGACCTAAAACACAACCGCGGGATAATACACATAAGTATCACATAACTAAAAGTCCTATTTCCAGATAACACATAAAAGGTAGCATTTCACTACTACCCACTGGAGAAACACAAAACAGGCAAGATACTGAAATATAAAAAAGGAATTGTGTGGTTGTAACATATTGCAATCATACACAAAACAAGGTTGTAACCAAAACAAAGAGAGTCTTCTTCTTCTTCCGGCTGCTCCTGTTAGGGGTCACCACAGCGGATCATCTGTTTCCATTTTTTCCTGTCCTCTGCATCTTGCTCTGTCACACCAACCACCTGCATGTCCTCTCTCACCACATCCATAAACCTTATCTTAGGCCTTCCTCTTTTCAAAACAAAGAGAGTAACAATAGCAAAATATCTTGTTTCTGCCAAAATAAAAATGCAGTTTTGCTCCCCTACCTGCAAAAGAACAGGCAAATGACACAATTTGCTAAAGAACCATCAGTGACATGCTAAAAAAAACTATCAAAATGAGCTGTCCATGAAACATATATACAGATTTAACACAGATTATTCGATTTTAAGCTATTGCCAGTCATGTCTACCTATGGCCAGCACTTCCCTAGAGTTGTAGCACTCCCCTGTTGACAGTTTGCTGCATATTATGTAGGAAAAACAAATTGCAGACTTAAAGATAGAATTTTTAAGCATCTATCAGATATAAGGTTAAGAAAAGAACACAATGCACTGTACAAGCATATAGAATTGCATAGTGATCATGTATTTGCCTTTATGGTTATATGTGTTGTAAATAGAAGTCAGAGAATGGGTGACTTGTATAATGAAACTGAATACAAAGAGATGCATTGGATTCTTAGACTGGGAGCTGACAAAGCTCCAGGATTAAATGATGTTGTCCCTTTAAAACCAGCTCTAGCAAAAAGGAACGTAAATTATTGATTTTTATTGGCTGTGTTGTACTATATTAGATACTATGTTTTTACTAGTGTTTTATCATCTGATGACGGGATTTACCCGAAAGCACTTATGATACTGCTTTTATTGTTTTAATAAAGTGGTGTTGCTTCATATACAGTGTGGTAGTACGTGCCTCACTTTTGGATTTATTATTTGGATGATTTGGCAGTACTTTTAGTGGAAGGAGTCCTTTACTTTTTGTTGTTTACTATCTAAGAATATGTCACATATTTACAATGCAGCCATGTGATACCTCCCCCCATGCACTGCAACCCTGGTCTCTCAGTACTTGTTGACAAATATATCAACTACATTACATAAATTAATAACAAATGTGTGATATACCATGCATATTTTAGAATGACAGTACACACTCAGATTTTCAAATACTTATAGTAATGTGGATATCTGTTTGCATATAGTTTGTAAATCTGTCTGTTAAGCTATACCTGTACATTGAAATCCAACCACAACATACTACTCACTGCACGCTTATTAATCTGGTAACATGCAGAACTTGAACTATCTTGACAGTTGCACATACCTACACATTCATTTCATATAGGCGTCCCAGCATCTTCTCTCCAATGTCCAGTACTTATGTCATCCACCATAAGTTGTCTTGCAGCCTTGTAAATGTCAGACTTGAGTGGTGGAGCTTGCCTTAAATATAAAGATCTCTGGTTGATATACTTAGTTGGGAGGATTTATTAGATTACGAAAACAAATGCACAACCCAAGGATAATGTGGACTTCACACCCTGTAAGTAGACCAACTGGTATGTGACCTGTGTCCTTGGGTAGATGGTGTGTGCAACATCCATCAGCATGTGGCCATGGTAATACAACTACTGAGTTTGTGAAGGACATCCACATCACAGGCCATAATACCTCCATAGTTCACACCCTTCATTACACCAGTAACTGAGTACAATGCACCCTTCTTCATGTATTGGCCATACCTAGGTATTCTTTTTGTTGAATAAACATTACTGTCTGATAGTGCAGAACACCAATGAAGGTGTTACACCAAATGTATGTGTGATACCTGTTCTGGTGATACACACAGTACATACATAGCTGTTTGACAATATTGATGACATGGGTTACAGTTGTGTCAGTCTGAATTGTGCCATATATATCTGCCGTGCACACCAGTCAACTATCCTGTAGTGATCCTAATGTCACATACAGGTATAGCAGTGATCCTCCTAACATGTCCAGAAGATGTTACAGTACCAGGATGGGTGTGCTTGATTGCCCTCATAGATTGCTAACATGTCATAATAGTTGTATAAGTGTGTTTATGCAGAAACATCTATGATAGCTCAGAATCACATATGTCGTGTCAGCAACATGGGATTACTGGTGGTATTCTGATATTGTCCATGATTGTGCATGCTTCTTTTACTGTTGTCCATGAGCCTGTAGCTGTGTCCCACTTGTTGGAGACCTCTGCCGACATTAGTCATATTCAGGCAAATCAGTTTGCACAGCTTCACAATACGCATATAACCTCAATTGTATATAACATCCCTGACAGATGTTCTCTGCATTGTTCATGTCAGGATGCGTATATCGCAAAGACATCTTGTCCATTGTTATGTCACATAATATACATTTTCACTATGCAGTCTGTACTGTACCACTAACTTACAATTTTGGAATGATTGACTGGCCCCAAAATGTGTTGTATAGATTAGATAGGAAAACAAGAAGGATGCTTCATGCTCACTAAATGATTTATATAAATCAGTGCATACCAAGATTATATATTCCCCAGTCTGAAGGAGGGATGGTCCTCCTTGAAAATGATTAGCTGTATAGATCTGCAGTTGTAGGACTCCACATGTATCTGCTGACCTCACAAGACCCAAACATAGTTTAAGTTTTGAAACACGAGGAGAATAAATCTAAGATGACTTCTCTGCTTAATTTAGCAGAAGCATATCAGCGTCAAGCAGGAATGGAAATCAAAACAGAAGTGGATAAAAATAAGGCAGCAACTGAATGTTCCAAAAAACAAAAGAAAGACTATAAGGAGAAAGACCAGATGAGAAGGCAAGAAATGTGGAAAAAGCATAAATATAGTTGCAAGTATAGAAAACTTCTGGAAGAACCTCCTCTTGATCATGAACGAATGCAGAAATGGTTGAGGACAGGTGAATTCAAACCAAGAGATGAAAGGTTAATATTGATGGCCCAATATAGTGGGTTATGTACACGTTGGTTTACAAAGACCTTTGAACATGTGGGAGAAACAGACAAGTGTAGGTTTTGTAAAACTGAATTGGAAACAGTTGCACACCTCGTTGGTTGCGACATACTAATGGCAGAGAGACTGTATACTGAAAAGTATAATAATGTGGCAAGACTGTTGCACTGGGTATTGTGCAAACATTATGGTATTGAAGTGGATGAAAAACACTGGAAACATGAGCCACAAAGCATCATAGAAAATGATGAAGTTTATATCACATGGGATCACCCATTACCAACAGTTCAAAAGATAGATGCTAAAAAAACAAATATAGTGGTCCAAGAAAAAAAAGACAAAAGTAGCACTAATCATTGAAATTGACACACCCAGTGACTACAGTGTCTTGCGTACAGAAAGACACAAAGTCATAAAATATCAGGATCTGCAGACAGAAATGAGAGCAGTGTGGAAGAAAGATATTCAGACAGTTCCATTAGTAGTAAGAACAACAGGGCTTATAAAAAAGAATCTGCAATCGTATTTAGATATGTTACCAATCCATGTAACCTTGTATGAATTGCAGAAGGAGTCATTACTGGGCACATTGCGGGTACTGCGAAGAGCACTTTTGGCTGACATCAAAGACTAAAACAATACTAATCTCATGAACTTTAATTGTACTTTGACTTAGGAATGGGGTCCATTTCTGTCATAGTTTTAGAAACCCAAAAGATTTGGAGAAATTAATAAAGGGCAATACCATATTGATATGTGATTAGTGTTTCTGCTACAAGTGTCTTCCATTGATATGCCCTCATCTGCTGTACATTAGGATATTTCACCTGTCCTCTTTCCCTGTGTTCATTCTTACAATTCATCTGTGTCCCTATTCAGTACTCACACTTCCCTTGACTGTTTATTTTAAATGGCAGTCTATCTACCTTACAGATCATTTACACAACTTTTGCCCAGAATGCCTGGAATGGGATTTCACAATACTCTGCACTGTACACACTGTCCTGTATTTAGACCATATACATTACTATATTTTAACAGGAGCGGCCTTAGGTAAACTGGTGCCCTAGGCAAAAGGGTTCCACAGCTCCCCCACCGCACCACCCAGTGCCCCCATTCTGGTCTACCTACACCAAATAAACACAGAAAAAGTGCCCCTACTAGAACGGCGCCCTAGGCACCCACCTAGTTGGCCTATGCCTAAGGCTGGCTATACATTTTAAACCCTGGTAATCATGATGGCATTCTGCACAATCCTGCTAACCCAGTTTGCTCTGTTGTAAACATGTTCACTATCCATGTTGCTTTATACAGTTTCCTGGCTGACAACACTGTTGCTAACCATGAAACTGCACTTGTTTCAGTTTAAATGTGTTGCGCAACATGAATATGCAGTTATCACTGCTGCTCACTGTGCAAACATGTAAACTCCATGTGGGCCTTCACGTGAAGCCTACATGGAGTTCATTGAAATACCACAGTTGATGTTTTGTGGATGTCTCTGTAAGGGCACTGCTTGTTGCATAGTTGCTAATCCCTAGTATATTCTGGTGGCCACTATTTAGCCCCACTATATCCAGGAGTCTGAATTCAAATAGTTCTTCTATTACAAATCTATCAAAAGGTTTCTAAACAGATTAGGTGCTGTCAAGTCACACACCAGACTATCTGCATATAAATGTTCTACTTGTGTCATGTCACTAGGCCAGTAAACTCTCTCTAGAGATTTAACCTTAGACTTTTCCATCACCAGATGACCATCCAATACATGACTGTATATGCCAGCTTCATTATAAAGGTTCTGAAGGACTTTGGTGCCAGTAGTTGTGCCAGTATCTTTTACGGTGCATTGAAATACCCTGGAGAACAAGCTGTACCCACCAGGAAGAAGTAAAGAACTAACTCAAAAAACAAGCCACCCTGGTGAAATCACAAAATCAATAGGCTGTAAAACAGGAGGAAGAAAATCATGGGAAAAATTAGGAGGTGCAGCACCCAGAAGGATAAAAGCACTCTCATCAAACTAAACAAACAACTCAGAGGACAAATAGTCTACCAAAGCTAAGTCTGAGGTAAGTTTGGCCTCCCTGGCCAAGGACAACCACAAAGCATTCTTTAGCTATGTCTGCAACCTCAAAGACAGTACACAATTGTGTGCAGAGCTCATTGTAGATTGAGCCACCTATACTGAGCCAGAAGATATAGCAAACCTCCTGGCTGATAAACTCAGCTCCAAATTTACTCCTGTCTCATAAACTCAGCTCCAACTTTACTCCTGTCTCATAAACTCAGCTCCAACTTTACTCCTGTCTCACCCTCAACCTTCCCTCAGAAAATATCATCAAATATACCTCCCCCTACTATCACTAGAAAACAGATTCTTAATGCTCTCTCTCTAAGACCAAGTACACTGCATTAATGAGACCAGACAATATTCCAGGATGCCTTCTAAATAGCATGAGACATGACCTATCAGGGCCTCTGGAATTACTATTTAACTGTAGCCACCAAACAGGCTTCATGCCTCATGAATGGAGAAAGGCAACAGTCATCCCTCTGCACAAAGGTGGGTCGATTACAGACCCATAAGTCTCACTGGTCTTATATGGAAAGAATGATCATGGAGATGATCAGTAGAGATATAGTAAACCTCCAGACACTGGAACCAACCTAGTTTGGTTTCCTCAAGGGCAGATCATGCATACTCAACCTGGTAGACTACTTTGAGAAGGTCACCAAAGCAATGGATGAGGGCAAAATTGTTCACACTACCTACCTTGACCTGGCCAAGGCATTTGACACAATACCCCATGCAGGCATGGTTGACAAACTCAAAAGGTTAGGTACAAACCCATATGTCACCTAGTGGATAGCCAAATGGCTCACAGATAGAACCCAGGAAGTTAGAATTGGGGAGTCCACCTCTGCAAAGAGGCCAGTCACAAGTGGAGTCCCTCAGGGATCAGTCCTTGGACCGCTCCTTTTTGGCATTTACTTCTGAGAAGTCAAGGCCAATGTCAGTGGTCCCTGGATGACTACATTTGCAGGTGATTGCAAATTAGGAGCTGTCATTGAATTTCACACTGACACAAATGTTCTCGAGGAGGGGCTGACACAAGACAAATAACAGGTGTCATAGCCATGGGCTAAGACTAAATGCTAAGAAATGCATAACAGTATCCTTTGGGAAGTCATCCATCCCTGGTAACAATCATATTGACAGCAAACCCCTTAGAGTTGACCCAGTAGGCAGGGTCTTAGGACACACACAGATAGTAATCTAGCCTTTGATCATCACATGTCTACAGTGCTGAGGAAATCATTCTATGTTGCGCAACTTATAAACAAAGTTATGGTATCTAAGTCCAAGGAAGTAATTGTTCCACTGTATTCGGCATTCATCAGACTTATCATTGAGTACAATGCACCCTTTGGTATGTACCTAACCAGGCATATCCAACAACTGGAACATCCACAGGAGTTCATAGGTAGGTACTAGGCTATCGGCCCAAGGGCCTACATAAGCCTAGCCAGCAAGGTTCCGTAGCTTATGCCACCCAAGAAAGTTATTTTCCTGTGCCACTGTCCAGCAGAGACACAGAAGTGATCCCTGGGGTGTATTTCCTATTTCCCATCCACTCACCAAGGTTTTTCTTGAAGAGTGCTAATGAAGAACTTTGCTTGTTCCAGAGTATAGGAAGTCTCTAGGACAGGAATCTGTCCCTCCAGCATGTCCTGTTTATTGTGGTGACAAGGTTTAGGTCCCTAGAGCATGTAGCTTGGAGGGATTGGGATTTCTTTAGGTGTAGCATGTCCAACAGCTCTGGGTTTGACATAGCTTTATATGTTAGGCAGAGATCACCTCTGAGTAGGCAATATGCTATGGTGTAAAGCTGGAGTTTTTTGAGGTGGTCAGTGTAGGGCATTTGTTTGAGGCCAGTAATCCTCTTTGTGAGGTACTTCTGTAGCCTTTCCAGCTGCTGCAGATGTCTTGTGAGGTACATTCCAAAAGGGGCATTGTACTCTATAATGGGTCTAATGAGTGATGAGTAGAGGGGAACAATGACCTCTTTTTTCCTGGATGCGAACCCTTTTATGATGAGGTGTGCCACGTAGAAGGACTTCCTGACTACTGTGGCGATGTGACTATCAAAGGAGAGATGACTGTCCACCTGGGTCCCAAGGTCTCTTATTACGCATTTGGTGTTAAGTAGATTGCTGCCTATGTGGTAGTTCATGGGTACAGAGTTTTTACCAAAGGGGATGACACTGCACTTTTTGGCATTGAGTTTGAGGCCATGGCTCTGACACCAGGCATCTGTCTCAGTGAGGCCCTTCTGTAGGATGTCCACATCATTTGGGGACTTGACTATGGCTCCTAGTTTGCAGTCATCTTCAAACTTCATTAGCCAGAGGCCTTCTGTGTTAGCCTGTACTTCAGAGAAGTAGATACCAAACAGGAGAGGTCCCAGGAGTGAACCCTGTGGTACTCCACTTGTCACTGCTTTGAGGTCAGATTTGGAGTGTGCAACTTTTACAGTGTGGGTTCTGTCAGTGAGCCAGTTGGCAACCCATCTTGTGACATAGGGATTTATACCTAGTTTAGTGAGTTTAGCTATAATTCCAGAATGGGGAATGGTGTCAAAAGCCTTGGCTAGGTCAAGATAGGCTGTGTGAACCACCTTACCCTCATCCACGGCTTTGGTGACTGCCTCAAAGAAGTCGATCAGGTTCAGGAGGCATGATCTGCCTTTCATAAACCCGAACTGGGTTGGATCCAGAGTTTGGAGGTTACCAATGTTTTTGTTTATGAGCTCCATGATGATACGTTCCATTGCCTTGCAGACCAGGCTCATCAGGCTAATAGGTCGATAGTTCCCGGGATCAGTGGTGGCTCCCCCTTTGTGGAGTGGGATAACTGTTGCTGTGCACCATTCAGTGGGCACAAAGCCTGATGCGAGGCTATTATTGAACATGGTGCTTAAGTGGGGAGCCAGTTCATTCTGGAGTTAGTGTAAAACGCAGACTGGGATGTTGTCCGGTCCCATGGATGCTGTGTTTTTGGCTTTAGTGAGTGCAGCTTTTACCTGCGTAGTTGTGATTACAGGGACTCTGCATTCTTCCTGTATAGATATGGGCCCTTTAGGGAGTGAGAGGGGGGTAAAGTTAGCACTGATCCGATCTGCTAGGATGTTGGCAATATCAATTGGTTCTGTAATTTTCGTGCCTTTGTGCTGAAACTCAGAGCAGATCTGGGTGTTGCCATCTAGATTCTTTACATAGCTATAGAATGCTTTGTGGTTGTCCTTGGATTTAGTGGCGATTTTATTTTCATAGTTAGCTTTGGAGGATCTTATAAGGGATCTCAGCTTGTTACTGAGTAGTTCCTCACTAAAAGAATACAGGGCATAAGTAATATGTCCTATGAAGACCGTCTTAAGGCCCTATCCCTGTATTCTGTCTTTCTTCAGGCTTTTGAGGGGTGATATATGCCTTGCATATATGGCATTGTCAGACCCCACTCTGATGGACCTCCTACATATCCACTAACCAAACAGTAGCAGAATTACCCATTCTAAAGACTTAAACCTCACCTATGATATAAATAGGACCTGCTGAAGAGAGGTATGTATACCAGAGACTACCCCATCTATGGAACAGGCTCCCCATCTATGTGAACAGAGTTCCTCCCTAACCCAATTGAAGTGGAATTTGGACAATTAGATGGGAAACCGGAAATTCATTCCTGGTTTGGCACCTATGTCTCTAATGCAAACAGGTAACCTATAAATGGTTCATCTCCCAGGCCCATGCTTACACTTATCAATGGTATCACAACTTCTCAAAGATTTGGGATGCATGGCTAGGCTTAAAAAGGCCCTTGTGGTCATTAGTCTAGTAAACACCTATGAACCTATTTCCTAGCTCAAAGTATTGCTAAGAAGTGAGGCTGTTCACAGGATACACAAGGCAATTTGACCAGAAGGCATGAGCACCTTCTTAGTAACAAAACTTAGACTATACCACCTCTTCCAAGGAGGACAAGGCCTGTATGTCCCAGAGTAAAGTTAATGGTATATCCAGTTGTCCAAGCTGTGTTTGAAGGATGACAGGGAATCATATTGTTTGCCCTATTAAAACAGCCTGCTCCAGCACACATGGATGTACTGAGTGATGAATCTGGTCATCCATTTACTTTGTTTTTATTTTCTTAAATAGCTCGTGATCTTCTATTCTAGTTTGGCTGCAATATTTGACTTGTCAAGAAAAGGAATTCAAGGACAGTAGTATAACTGAGGGCACAGTAAGTCAGTGAGGCATGGATCCCTTGTTAGGAGCTTATGAAACACTGAGCACAGGACAAGGATTCTAGTTTCTCCTGGTAGCTAAGTTTTTGAGACTAAAATCATTTTTGTTAGGAACATCTTCAGTTTTTCTTGTTTTTGATGCATCTAGTAAGATATATAATAAGAGATGTTTTATATTTTATAATGGTTCTGACCTGGGCAGAGTATAATGGAACAATGTCTTCCTTGATTTTAGAATAGCAACTAATTGTGAGAGGACTTTCTTAGTACAGTTGCCAAATGGTGATCAAAGGAAAGGCAGCTATGCACCCAGGTCTCTAATCACTGACTTGTTTATTTTTTAAACACCTTTATTGAATCATCATTTTTGATAGTGAGGTGCTGTCAATGGCAGTAGGTTGAAGTAATTTGCTGTTTTCTGAAAGGGATGACATTGCATTTCTTGCTATTTAGCTTAAGCTATGTTTCTGTGCACCAGGTGTTCACTCTTGTTAATTAATTTTGAAGTGTGTAAGTTATTAAGGTTGATGTGACAACTACACCCATTTGCAATCATCAGCAAATATGGGTAACCAGATGACAGTGTTATGAGTTTTGAGGACAGACGAAATTAATGCCAAGCAGAAGTAGGCTCAACATAGATCCATAGGGGATACCATAGGCCACTTCCTCTCTAACAGAGGAGGCATCATCAAATCAGACAATGTGCATCCTGCCTCTGAGCAAGTTTGCTATGCATTTTGCCACATAATGATCAATGTTTAATGCCATAAGCTTATTTTGATTCCATTGCATGGTATGGTGTTAAATGCCGTGGCGAAATAATGATGGACAGCATGGACAGTGTGCTCATGGTCCACCATCTATATGGCCTTTTAGCACATGTAATCTGGACTTTGCAAAGCTGATTTGCTCGGGGTTGTACCTAATCAGATTTTTGATGATGTGATTTATGATGTCAGTATATTGCACTCCTTAACTTTACAGATAAGACTCAAGTCTGATGGGTTTATTTTTTACAGGGTTAAGGATGGTTCCACCCTTGTAGAGGGCATCACTACCATAGTGCTCCAGGATTAACGGACATAGCCTGTAGATAAGATTTAGGTTAGACAACTTAAGAGGCGTATAGGTTCATAGGTAGGTACTAGGCTATTGGCCCTAGGGCCTATATAAGCCTAGCCAAAAAGTGTACCCTGGCTTTCGCCACCCAAGAAAATTATTTTCCTGTGCCCCTGTCGAGCAGAGCCACAGAAGTGATCCCTGGGGTGAATTTCCCATTTCCCATCCAATCATCAACATTTTTCTTGAAGATTGCTAATGAGGAGCTCTGTTTGACATAGGTAGTATGTTCCAGAGTATGGGAAGTCTCTGGGACAGGAATCTATCCGTCCAGCATGTTCTGTTTATTGTGGTGACAAGGTTTAGGTCCCTGGAGCTTGTAGCTCAGAGGTATTGGGATTTATTTAAGTGGAGCATGTCCAACAGCTCTGGGTTTGACATAGCTTTGTATGTTAGGCAGAGATCGCCCCTGAGTAGGCGATATGAGATGGAGTAAAGTTGTAGTTTTTTGAGACGGTCTGTGTAGGGCATCTATTTGAGGCCAGTAATCCTCTTTGTGAGGTATTTCTGTGGTCTTTCCAGTTGTTGCAGATGTATTGTGAGGTACATACTAAAAGGGGCGTTGTACTCTATAATGGGTCTAATGAGTGATGAGTAGAGGGGAACAATGACCTCTTTTTTTCTGGATGAGAATCCTTTTGTAATGAGATGAGCCACTTAGAAGGATTTCCTGACCACTGTGGAGATGTGATTATCAAAGGAGAAACTACTGTCCACCTGTGTCCCAAGGTCTCTTATCACATTTTCGGCATTAAGTAGACTACCAGCTATGTGGTAGTTCATGGGTACAGAGTTTTTACCAAAGGGGATGACAATACACTTTTTGGCATTGAGCTTCAGGCCATGGCTTTCACACCAGGTATCTGTCTCAGTGAGGCCCTTTTGTAGTTTGTCCACATTGTTAGGAGTTTCGATTATGGCTCCTAGTTTGCAGTCATCTGCAAACTTTGTTAGCCAAAGACCTTCTGTGTTAACCTGCACGTCAGAGAAGTAGATACCAAACAGGAGGGGACCCAGGACTGAACCCTGTGGAACTCCACTAGTCACTGGTCTGAAGTCGGATTTGGTATCCGCTACTTTTACAGTGTGGGTTCTGTCCATGAGCCAGTTGGCAACCCATCTTGTGACATAGGGATTTATACCTAGTTTAGTGCACTTATCTATAATTCCAGTGTGGGGGATGGTGTCGAAAGCCTTGGCGAGATCTAGATAAGCTGTGTGAACCATTTTACCCTCATCTATGGCTTAGGTGACTGCTTCAAAGAAGTCAATCAGGTTTAAGAGACATGATCTGCCTTTTACAAATCCAAACTGGGTAGGGTCCAGAGTGTGGAGATTACCAATGTCTTTGTTTATGAGTTCCACGATGATACGTTCCATGGCCTTGCAGACCAGGCTCGTCAGGCTAATGGGGCGGTAGTTCCCGGGGTCCGTCGTAGCTCCCCCTTTGTGGAGTGGGATAACTGTTGCAGTGCACCATTCAGTGGGTACAAAGCCTAAGGTGAGGCTATGATTGAACATGGTACTTAGGTAGGAATGCATGTATGATGCTATTTATTGGGTAACTGGTATGCTACTAATACCCACAGGAGAAGCGACTTTGGTCTTTTAGAGTACCTTAAGGACATAAGAAGCATAGTACAGTATAGCAAAGGTGCCACAAAGAGGGCATCTGCCCCAGGTGCAAGGTGTTAGAACATGTGATCTTATATCTGCACCAGTATTTCTGAACACCAAAACAGAAAGGCACTTCAGTGCTTTGTATGTAGTAAGCTATTGCAAGTGGTTTGTATAAATGTAGCAAACAGCTTGCTATAGTTTTAAAAAAGAACAAACTGTCCTGTTGAACTAATAGATGAGTTTATTACATACATTAATTCAACGACTGAATTTTTAAAATTGACTTTTCATGTTATTCAAGTGTAAATCATTTGGACATCACGTAATATAAATTGAATGGGCTTTTACATCTAATATCTATGGGAAACCAACTTATTCAATTTCTTCTTGTATTACAATAGCTGTGTAACCCTTACCACCAGAAGAAAGGTGTTAAGGGCCAGATGGTAAGAGTGGATCATATGGTTAAAGATGAAAGTGTTTTTAAAGAAATTATTTAAACTTGAAATATGTTTTTAAAAAGAGCTTACTCTAGTTGTATGTTCGATGAATTAAAGAATGAAATTGTTTGAAAATATTACAATGGCATTATTAACCAATTATCAGAGTAGTGGGAAATGGTGTTCTAGTCATAAATGTGACTTTTCAAGGAATATGGCTTTAGTGATTATCAATGCCTGCCATGCTATTACTGCAAATATAAGCAATAACTTCTCTTTATTACAGGTAGATCCTTTTATAAAAAAAATAGGTTGGTATGTTCCTCACCTTCTGCTTTTAAAGAAGGGTCTTGTGTTTGTCCCATATAATAAGATGGGGGCATTTAAATCCCAGTCCTGTAATATATGAAAGCATATACCAAACAGTGAAGTGTGTACGCTGGGCAATTATAAATTTAGAGCAAAAAGCTATTATAATAATTCTACAAAGGGTGAGGTATATGTTACACTGTGTCAGACATGCATGAGCATTTATATACGAAAGACTGAAAGGACCCTTTGAGAACATATTACAGAACATTTAAATGACATCAGAAGGACTTGATTAGAAATGCATTGTACATTTAAGTGTCTGTGTTGGTTTTAAGCAATTTTTAAGTATGGTTTTAGAAAATGTTTATGTAAACCCTGGAGTGGTCAATGGGATGAGATGTTTGAGTTTTATGAGTTTACGGCAGTTAAAACTGATGCTACTGACAAACCATTCATAAATGAAAGTGTTTCATTCACTAGTTTATTTAAACTTTATGTGGCTAAGCTACAATGTAATTTTTTTACACATATGTAAAAAAATAATTGTTTTATATATGGAACTCTGGTGTATGTGTTTTTGAATTCTTAACCGTCTTTTATTAAATGATGTGAGTATTTGCTATTTAAGTGTACCTACCTTCTAGATATGTAGTTCTGATGAAGTCTAAAGTACTAAACTTGAGTTTCATTAATAAAGTCCTGTGGTTGTATACACATGGAATTCTATTGCAGCATGTTTTTGATTTGTGGTTCACTGCTTTTTGACCTTTTTGGATCCTTTTATTTATCTGTTCTTCAACTGAAGAGCTGAGGGGAAGGGGGTGGTCATCTAACTTGTAATACCAGAGTAAGGGAGTAGATTTTTTTATATGAAGGACATGATTATGGTTATAACTGAGTGAGGGATGTCTGGAGTTCAGAGCAGTGCTGTGAATTATTTCTTAAATTTCTAATGTAACTGTAAAAGAACTTGTAGTTATCCTTTGCCTCAGTTGCCAGCCTGAGTTCAAGTGGTGCTTTGCTGATGTTCTTCATGCTTCACTGTTGCCGTCATCACTTTTGGGTAAGCTGCTTGCAGTAGCCCTCAGTCAGCCTGATTAACAAAGTCTTGGGTCCTGCGTCGGTTGCTGTCCCTTCTTCCATGACGTCAGGTCGTCAGGGGTATAAAACATGCAGCTGACACCATTACATCAGTCTTTCTTGCCGTGCGGTGCCCGAAGCAGTTCGCAAGTGCTGGTCGGCCAACTCCTAAAATTTTCGTTTTCGAGTTTCAGAATCGAAGTCTTCAACTAAAGCTAAGTACCCCATTGGGGAAACTTTTTCTTGCTCCTTACTGATGTCAGTAAAAGTTAATAATTGCATTACTTGTGGAAAGAAAATACCTCATAAAGATTTTCATTTGTACTGTATTCCTTGCCTAGGCCCAGACCACGATGTACTGTGCTGTCGGTTGTGTGCTTTATTTAATCAATGCACTATCTGTCGTCTGTATATTTTCGCCTCTAAATATTTCGTTTGTCAGTTTAATTATCCAGAAATGTCGTCTGTTAGCCATCCGATTACCGGGATTCCAAAAAAAATGCAAGGATAAAGACAGAGACAGGCTGCAGAGGTCCAAAACTGCCAACGACGCTTCTCCTAAGCCAGTCGCCAGGTAGCCGGTACTCAGTGAGGCGCCTTTGCAGCCCCTGATACCCGCTACTTCTGATTCGCAGGCCTCTACTGAGACCCATTCTGAGTCCGGTATGCCGCAAGATGCTGCAACTATGGAACCTGCGGATGTCTCTACCTTGGATGGGTCCGGAGCCGCTGTGCAAGCACTGGCTTCTGAGGGTGTATTCAGGCCTATGGACTTGCATATTAAACCGACACCTCCTCCTTCTTTTAGGGCTACATCTCGAACCATGCCTAAAAAATAACGATGCCCAGGCCGCATGCTCAGGCCTCTATGCCTAAAAAAAAAAACAAATGATAAGAATGACTGAAGATCTTATAACTTTAATCAGGGGAAGCCAACAACCCTCTTCTAACAGACCAAGGACTGAAGTTTTTTATGAATCTTCTGACCTGGATTCTGATTTTTCTGATTCTTCTGATGATCTGGATTTGCCCTTATCTACTTATGAGGATTCTGATGCAGACGACTGTATTACCTATGCTTCCCCTCCAGAGGATTTTTCTATTAGTGAAACCTTATATACTCTAAGGGAGCATTTCCACTGGGAAAGCCAGGATTTTTCTGATTCAAAAAAGAGGCTTAGGGATTTCTTACTCCTGCCTCAGTATAGGCCTTTAGCTATTCCTCCTGTGTTAGACATTGTTGATGATGCCTTTTCGGAACCTAGTTTGGCCCCTGATTCTTTGCCTCCTGCTCCAAGAAAACCTGACAGATATTACAGGGTTCCTGATTCACACAAGATCCTTTTTAAAAATTCCTATTGCGGATCCAGAGACTGTTTCACAGGGACCCAAGGGCATTAAGGCTTCTACTGCTAAAAATCCTACCCCTTCTGATAGAGACTCCAGGGCACTGATAGATGGGGTAAGAAGGTTTACACTTCCACAACCTTGGCCATTAGGGCTTTAAACTGCCAGTTTCATATGTTAAAGTATCAAAAACATGTTATTGGATTGCTTAAACAGACAATGATGTTGATTCCTGACTGTGCGGAAAATAAAGAATTACAGGATTTAATGCACTCTGCTGAACAGGTTGCAAAACATACTTTGCAATGTGGATTTGATTCTTTAGAGGCCTCTTGCAGGGCTGCTGTTACTGGTTCTGTGCTCATAAGGCATGCTTGGCTTAAGGAGCAATCTTTACCTGATCATGTTAAAGCTAAATTGCTGGATGCCCCCTTAAATCAGGACCGCCTGTTTGGCAACAAGGCTGAAGAAGTTCTTAAAAAGATGGAAGATAAAGCCTAAATCTTTGCAAACTGTTAAAGATTTCTTACAAGTTCAGCCTCCTAGATTTAGTAGGCACTGGCCCTCTAAGAATTGGTCCTTTTCAGCCTCTTCAAGGTCTTCTCAAGCCAAACCCAGACATAGCAGGAACCCCAGGTTTCAGTCCCAGGGGACACACAAGACTAAGCAGTGGGGGGGTTTCCGCACCCAAATCAGGGAGTAGTAAGACTCCCCCTATGAAAAACAGTGTCAATGACTTGCTTCTAAAACTTCCAAGCACTTCCCAACTGAATGCTCCTTTAGGCAGAAAGATTGTTCTGCAGACCAAAAACTGGGAACTCATTACCCAGGGCAAATAGGTTTTAAATATAGTGTCCCAAGGATACAGATTTCACTTCCACACCTTACCAAGACCAAGCGGGTGGCCAGATCTACCCCCAAATCAGTGGGCAGAGGCCGAAAATCAAGTACTCTCTCTGTTAAGCATGGGGGCTATTCAGTTGGTACCAGAAGAGGAAAAGGGACAAAGGTTCTATTCAAGACTTTTCCTGGTACCCAGAATAGGCAATACATGGTGTCCTATCCTGGACCTTTCTACTCTAAATACCTTTCTGGTGATTCCAAAATTCAAGGGAGGGTGGCCTGATGGTTAAGGTGTTTGCCTTACAATCACAAGGTGCAGGGTTTGAGTATCACAAGGGATAATTGGCTAGGCTTACAATGGCTCGCAAGGGCAGTTAGCTTAGTACTAACCTATGAACCTATAAGATGCTGACTCTTCACCAGCTGCTTCCTATGCTAGGCAAAGATGCATGGTTGGCAACACTAGATTTAAAAGAAGCATACCTGCACATCCCTATCAGGGAGTCTTGCAGAAGATACCTACGCTTCAAAGCAGGCTACATGCACTATCAATTCTGTGCACTGCCCTGTGACTTATCTACTGCGCCCAGAGTATTCACAAAATGCCTAGCTCCAGTTATTGCATTCTGCAGGCAAAGAAATATTCAAATATACCCATATCTGGACGATTGTCTAATTCAGGCAGAAAGCCAGGACATACTTTTGAATTATCTGACCTTTGTTCAAAGGGTACTGACTTGTCTGGGGTACACCATAAATGAAAAAAAAAATCACACCTAGTTCCCTGTCAACAAATTATATTCCTGGGAGCAAGCTTGAATACAACTTCCCAGATGGCTTTCCTCACGCCAGAGAAACAGATTCATTTGACAAACTACTTCAAACAAGTGGCCACAAAAACCCAGTTATCTGCAAGGCAAATACTGCAAGCCTTGGGGTTCATGGCCTCTGGCATTCTTCTAATTCCATATGCAAGGCTGCATATAAGGAAACTGCAATGGTATCTCAAAAGCCTATGGTGTCAACATTCACAGGATCTAGAAGCAATGATTCCTCTCATACCTTGCCTATGCCTAGAGTTCCTCTGGTGCCAGAGGCCTGCCACCAAAACGGGACTACCATTCACACTACCCCCTGCCACCCAAACCTTAACAACAGATGCATCAGACTATGCATGGGTGGCCCACCTGGCAGGGAAGTGCACTCAGGGCAAATGGAACCCAAGTCAAATGCACCTGCATATCAATCAAAAAGAAATGTTAGCTGTACAGAATGCTCTGACAGCCTTCAAGGACCACATTCTTCCAGGACAATTACTGATAAAGACGGACAACACCACTGTTATGTGGTACATATACAAGCAGGGGGGGACACATTCTTACCCCCTCTGCAGACTATCAATGGCATTGTGGAACACAGCCCTGAGCTATCAAGTACATTTACAAGCTCAATTCCTGCCAGGAAAACTAAATACACTGTCAGACGAACTAAGCAGAAACCTCATGGACCCACACGAGTGGAAACTAGAACCAAGGATTTTCAACATGCTGACAAGCAAATGGGGGAGCCCAGATATAGACCTGTTTGCCTCCCTCCAAAACTATCAGTTGGACAAATTCTGCACAAGGACTCCACACAAGCTTGGAAAGTGGCTGCTCTGTCCTTCAGCTGGAAAAAACAGTTTATGCCTTTCCTCCTCTGCCTCTGCTCTCCAAAGTACTACTAAAGATCAGACAAAACAAACCAAGGATAATTTTGATTGCACCAGACTGGCCACACCAACAGTGGTACCCCCTCTTGCGCAGTGATTCACTGTGGGCCCCATGGCACCTGCCTCAGACTCCTACTCTATTGTCTCAGCAGGAGAACCAAATTCTGCACCCTCAACTTCAAACACTGAATCTAGCAGCCTGGCTAATTACATAATTTCTCCTTTACCATCCCTCAGTAAACCAGTGATGGATATAATTTTAGAGGCAAGGAGGCCTAGTGCCAGAAAGTCTTATGCAGAAAAATGGAAAAGATTATGTGCCTGGAACCAAGCTCAAGGGATGAGCACAACAGTGCCCAATTTACCTCAGATTTTACAATACTTAACTGAGATGCTTCATAAGAGCCTGTCTTTTTCCTCCATCAAAATTCATGCCTCAGCCATCTCAGCTCATTATAACACAGAACCACCCCTCTTCTCTCATCCACTACTTAAGCAGTTCCTCAGAGTGGCCAAAAATCTACGACCACCCAAGAGAGCTTCAACTCCAGCCTGGGACCTCAACTTTGTACTGGAAAAAGCTCACCCTTCCCCCTTTTGAGCCAGCTGCCACTGCGGACATAAAATTCCTTTCTTGGAAAACAGCTTTCCTTTAGCAATCACTTCAGCAAGAAGGGTATCTGAATTACAGGCCCTCATGGCAGTGGAGCCTTTCATAATCTTTCATGCGGACAAGGTGTCCCTCAGGACCAATCCCTCCTTCATGCCCAAGATGGTATCCAGTGTGACCCTTCATCAGTCCATACATTTGCCAACCTTCTTTCCAAATCCACAGAACAAATGGGGACAGATTCTGCACTCCTTGGATGTGCACAGACAACTTATTCTACTTGGACAGAACTAAACCTCAAAGGAAATCTGATCAACTGCTGGTGGCATTTGCTGCAGGGGCAGAGGGGAAGGCTATTTCAAAGCAAACCATTTCCAAATGGATAGGCCATTGCATTCATTTCTGCTACAAACACCATGGAAAACCTATCCCACAGGGGATCAGACCCCACTCTACCAGGGCTGCATCTACCTCTACAGCCTTTCTTAGAGGCATCCCTACCAGGGACATCCTAGAAGCTGCTACCTGGAGTTCTGTACATACTTTCATCAAGTATTACCATCTGACAATTTTCTCTAAATCCAGAGCTGGCTTTGCCACTGCAGTCTTGCAAGGCCTTTTAGCTGGTCCTAATTCTATTTAAATACCTCCTCCTCCCATCCTTAGCTTTGGGAATCTACCCTAAAGTGATGACTGCAACAGTGAAACATGAAGAACAGAGTACAGTTGTGTAAACTTACCAGAAATGTAGATGTTAGAGTGTATTCACTGTTGCAGTCCTGGTTACCCTCCCTCCAGCCCCCTTCTCTTTTTGGATATACCTCTACTTTCCTTTGCTATCTTCAAAAGCATTTTGGTGTATTTGCTTTTTTGTTGGAGGTATAACCTTGTATATTTATAGATTTAATTGCTTCTCATTAAGGGGGCACCTGACATCTGGGGCAAGAAAAACTGATGTAATGGTGTCGCTGCATGTTTTATACCCCTGATGACCTGACGTCATGGAAGAAGGGACAGCAATAGATGCAGGACCCAAGACTTTGTTAATCAGGCCGACTGAGGGCTACTGCAAGCAGATAACCCAAAAGTGATGACTGCAACAGTGAATACACTCGAACATCTACATTATGGTAAGTGTACACAACTGTACTTTCTTTATGGTTGCTTTCTATTTCTTAATGAATTTTTTTATATTATCTTTATGCAGAGAGGTTCTCATGCTACATAGACATTTAAGTAGTTTCTTCCTTCTGTGAAACAGTTTGTTTATACCGACTGATCACCAGGGTGGTTTGTTTTTGAATTTAGCATAACACTTTAAGCTAGTAGGGGCTTCCAGATCAATGCAGTTTTCTAAATGGGTATAAAGATACTTAGTATTGCTAGGCTGCATATCCCATGCCAGCTGTGTAGGTTATGTGGTTGAATGTATAGATTTTGTCATACAGTTGTAAAAGTTTTGCCTTTTTGACAGCTCTAAAAGGGATGGTGCTGCTTACTAAGGTAGTGAAAGTTTAGAGAGTAAAGGTAACCATTAGGTTGCCTGACTAATGAGGAACCACCCAGGATGTTGAAATAGGCTAGAGCTAAGATTGTGGGACCCAGGACAAGAGTGTACTCACAATGGGTAAAATTGAGGACAAGTTGATCTAGGGATGACTTGTTTACACAATCCAAGAAGCAGTGGGCATACCCTATATTGATATTGTAAGCACACCAGTCTATGGAGGAATATTTGAAGTCACTAAGAAATAATAAGCCTTTGCTCATAGGGATATTTTCAAAGAATTCCAGAAAATTTTCATGATCATGTGGGACCTTGGATGGGATCAGTAATGTGCCATAAGCTGCAAATTTGAATTTCCTAAGTTGAGCTGAGTTCACTGGGGGAGTCTCTATCAGCTTTAAAGAGTTGTTCTACAAACCATGTCATATAGGTTGCACTGTAAAAATGAAAGAAACTTTGTAACTCCGAAAAAACAAGAAAAGTCTAGGAATCACGTACTACTCAAAAACTGTTACCACGTTAAAAGTAGTATTAATTTATTTCATAAAATTACATAAAATGAAGCGCTTTTCATCGTCCTCTTTGGGACAACTTCTTCAGATTAAACACACACTTTACATCCACCTTATTTATGCATTTTCTCAGTCATGTGATCAAAGACTCTATTTCCTCAATACGAAACGTTGTATCAATGTTTCGTTACAAAGTAGTGCCAACTGCTGTCTTAAACACATACATCATACACTAGTCTTCCTTTAAAAATAATAAAAATATAATAATATATGTATATTTTAATTACTTGACATTTAAATAACTTAAAATAGTTAGAAATAAATTAACAATGGTCATTGAGGCCAGGTTCTTGGAAGGCATTCATTCTAATTTCTATTAAAAGTTACATCAACGATCTGTTCATTGAAGGGTACATTGATATAAACTTATATAATTACATGATCATTAGTTGGCCAAAAATTCCTGTCCGTTTTGCAATCCCAAAAATTCACAAGGACATTGTTAATCCACCATTTCGTCCTTTAATTGATGGATGTAATTCGATTACTTATGCGTGTGTAAAAGTTGCTGACTATGTATTAAAAAAAACATTTGAAGACCGAGCCCCAGATGTGTAAAGATTCATGGACATTTTTGGAAAATATTAATAACACACTATTTGACCATGACATTAATTTTATTACAATTGATGTCATCGATCTTTACACTTCTATTCCGCACCTTGAAGGAATAGAATGGGTTGACCTTACACTTACTAGAAAAGGTGCGTCACGTAACGAAATTTATTTGGTTACAACCTTATTAGATATTATACTCACTAACAATTATTTTTCTTTTTACAATGACTTGCTCCTACAAAAATGCGGTGTAGCAATGGGCTCCCCATGTGGAGCCAGTTTTGCCAACACCGTAATGGTATTTTGGGAAAGGACTTATATTTTTGAACATCCTGAATAGATGACTAACATCTGTTATTATACACGGTTCCTTGACGATATTTTTATACTTTTTTGAGGTAATAAGGATAAGGCAGCTTCTTTAGTAGAATACCTAAACAATACGACCAGTTTTTTTAAATTTACTTACAACTATCAAGATAAAAATATAGAATACTTGGACGTTAATTTAATTAAAGACGACGTCCATAGTAGATACATTTCAAAAATTTTTCGAAAAAAGACGTTTTGTAACTCTTACTTGCAGTATAGTAGTTTACACCCACAGTCACAAAAACAGGTGATCATTAAAGGACAAGTTATAAGAGCTGCCAGGATGATTTCCCTAAACAGTGATTTTGAACACAGAATGTAAACTATTAGATCTAATGTTTCAACAAAGAGGTTATCCAAAAGACCTAATAAGTTCTGTATTATTAGAAGTGAGAACAAAACGCGAAACTGGATTAATTTTGCCTCTCCTTACAACAAGTCACACATTGTATAACGTAGATGTGGTTGCAAATTTGGAAGTTAAGGAGACAGCTTGCAATCTTGTAAACAGTAACCAATTAATAACAAAAAGAACAATAGACACTAGTAAAAATAACAACATGTCTTTTGGTTGCAGTTTTATCACTACGTTTAACTCAGATAGTACTACTATCAAATACATTATATATAAAAACTGGGATTTATTAAAACATGATAAAAATTTGTCTATACTGTTTAACAGTTATCCTAAAATTACTTACAGGAAAGGCAGAAATCTAAAACAAATTTTAGAATCCCATAAACAAAGAATAACAAGTCGAAATGTAGGAATGTTTACTTGTAACAGTTGTAGTATGCGTCAACAGATGGCTACAGGTATAAAATTTCTTGTAAATGACAAATGTTATTACACTAATTGTAAAGTAAATTGTAACTCAAAATTAGTTGTTTACTTAGCTTCGTGCATACTCCGTAAAGCATTTTACATAGGGAAAACGGAACGTCGTTTCCGTGATCAAGTATATGAACATAATTACGCTATTCTTAATGGAAAGCTGGAAAATGCTTTGGCAAAACATGTTACACTCTTTGTTGGTCATAAATTTAAATTTAGGATCATTGACCAAATCCATTTCGATTTAAGAGGTGGACCATTAAATTTATTATTGGAAGATCGTGAATTAACATGGCATATTAGAACGAATGCCTTCCAAGAACCTGGTCTCAATGACCATTGCAACATAGCATGTCTTTTAAAATTAAAGAACTTGAATAGGTGATTATTTTATTTTATTATATTATATAATTTATATAATTTATTTCTAAATATTTTAAGTTATTTAAATGTCAAGTAATTAAAATATACATATATTATTATATTTTTAAGGAAGACTAGTATATGGTGTATGTGTTTAAGACAGCAGTTGGCACTACTTTGTAACGAAACATTGATACAATGTTTCATATTGAGGAAATAGAGTCTTTGATCACATGACTGAGAAAATGCATAAATAAGGTCGATGTAAAGTGTGAGTTTAATATGAAGAAGTTGTCCCAAAGAGGATGACGAAAAGCGCTTCATTTTATGTAATTTTATGAAATGAATTAATACTACTTTTAACGTGGTAACAGTTTTTGAGATATAGGTTGCACTGTGTCAGACATGCCTAAGCTTTTATATAGGAAAGACCAAAAGGAACCTTCAAGAGCATATTACAGAACATGTATATGACATTATGAAAACTGAGCTTCACAACTGCAGAGCAGTTACTGGATGGCTTAACATCATGTAAGGAACAGAAGCAGATACCGTTAAAAGGTACACTGGCTGGCAACAAAACAAACATGAACAGATTCAAGATGCAGAAATATCTCCAAATCAGGCAGCTTATTATAAGACTGCAAAAAATACCACAAAGGAAAGCTTTGCCACAGACCATAAAATTGTAATCTTTATTGTGGTACCTCAGCCTTTCGCTTTCTCGGAATAAATTATACATCAGACTTGGTCCAATTTATACACCCAGTTCTCCCATTAAACAATTAAACACTAAATTGCCCTAATTACCAGCAATTTATACCAAAAAGTTTAAACAAATCACTTTTTAATCATTAAAAAACATTTCTTTAATATATTTTATTTTCACCAAATAACATGCACATATATAATACATATACATGTGTGTATGTGTACATATATAATACATACATATATATATATATATATATATATATATATATATATATATACACACACACACACACATATGTCCATGCACATATATACAAATACATCCTCACAAAGTCAAATTAGCATCCAGATTCATTCTTTTAAGATATAATGTCCTATAGTTTAAGGTCATTCTGCATTCCAATCTATTCATCTCTTCCTTAAAACTACCACCTCTACTCAAAAGTGGTTGGGCTAATACACTAAAAAACAAGCTTTCCCCCATCTCTCCATGTACAGATAAAAAATGACTCGCTACAGGGCTGCTTGTATTTTTTCCTCCTGATGTCCCCCAGATGTTCCAGAACTCTCTGATCTTAACCTTCCTCCTAGTTTGCCCAATATACCATTTTGTATTCGGACATCCACATCCAATTATATAAACAACCCCTTGAGAATTTGAGTCAAAGAACTCCACGGCTGTAAAATTCCTACCATTTTCTTTTTTATCAGTTACATTTCTCATCCTACTGCATACAGAACAACTACCACAAGCACATCTGCCCTCTCTTTCCCCCCTACTTACAATCATCCCATCCATCAGCAATTCCTTCAAATAACTATACCTTCCACATGAGAAAGTAACAGGTTTAAGAAATAGATGTCGTACTGTGGTATCACAACATACTGCTTGCCAAGATTCCCTTATTATCTTTTCTAAAATAACAGAAAAAAGATATTGTTTCTTCATTTTGAATTAAACTTTTCCTGTTCTTATCTCTCATACTACCATCACTAATCCCACAGAATTTCAAAGGCCCCCTGTTCTGTCTCAGAACTCCATTCTTGGCCTTCAGTAGTGTCGACTTACAATAACCATGAGCAGCCAATCTACTATAAACTTCACTCAAATAAATTTCCTTCAAATTTACATCCAATGTATTACGGTAAATCCTCCTAAATTCTCCATAGGGAAGTGATTTAATCAAATTGTTACCCTTTATTTCAGAGCTGAAACTAAATCATGGCTATACATTTCAAAACTCTATTTCTCTCCCTCCTATTTCTAATTCTTTTATCAACTCTAACCACTTACCATACTCCTCACCTGCTTACCACCCCATCTCCCACACACTCTTATCCCACTATCCATCATACAAATAACTACTCCACCCCTATTGCCCACTCTCTGTTTAACCATACCACTATATAATTTCACAAGTTCAAAGTACTGTACATACCAAATGCCCAACCTCTCATCAAAACAAAACATCAGTCCCTTTGCAAATATTTCTTCATACAAACGCATCAAATACTACTCTTGTCTGCTGATAGTCACCCCAACCCAGACCCTTGCCAACAGCACTCTAACTGTACTTATACAGCTCCCCCCTTTCAAACTGCCTCACAAATAACTCATTACGATCACAAGCCTCCAAAAATCTCTCTTTTTTCAATGAATATACAAAGCATCGCCAATAAAAGCACTCTCCTTCATGCCTGGATTTCTCAATATAACCCAGATATACTTGCTCTATCTGAAGCATAGCTAAAACCTCATATTACAAGCTGCGATATCCCCCCCCCCCCAGTTATAATATTGTTCGACTGGATAGAAGTGTAAAAAAAAAAAAAAAGGGGTGGAGGAGTAGCTGTACTCTACTCTGACCCTCTCTCTCTCTCCCCCCTCTCAATAGTTATTGCTGGTGTCTTCCCTGCTGAAATACTTATAGCAACCTGTAACCTAAATCAATACAAAAAACTTGTCAGTGCGGCAATCTACATACCTCCAGGTAAAAACATTCCCATACTCGAGCACTTTCTTTCTTGGAATTCTATATCCATTCCCTGTGTAACCATCATCCTTGGGGATATGAATATTGACAGGAACCTTGTTAATGTTGCACCCCTAGCTATTCTATAAACCTTTATGGCTTTACCCAGCTGATCACCTCACCCACGCACCAGCAGAAAAATTCCCCGAACGGCTCAGTTGCAGACTGGATATTGGTATCAAATCCCCAGTGATATCGTAACCCTTCCACCCTACCTAGCTCCCTTAGCAACCACCTCTCTACCTCAGTAGTAAGACATTCCCAATCTTAACAAGAGCCACCAGTACAAAGAGTCTTGTAACCTTAAAAACTACAACCCTGTCACCCTAAGCAAATTACTGTCCACTGTAAACTGGTCCTGCCTACACACTTTACCCCTTAATGAGGCTGTCCAAAGATTCAACAATTTATTCCTTGAAACCCTTAACACCCTGCCTCCCAGTAGAAAAATTAGGCTAAAATGTAATTATGCACCATGGCTAAACCAGGCAACGCGATCACTTATGAACAAGAGAGAGACAGTGCTGGAGAGCTTGGAAAAAGACTCAGCTTTCCACCTAAACTTATATAAACAGCTTCACAACCAAATAAAAAAGCAGGTCCTACTAGACAAAAAAATGTTTATCAAAAATCTGAGCAACCCACACTCCAACCCAAAGAAATTCTGGCACTCAGAAAACAAACTACTATCTCCAGGGGGTACTCCTCTTCACCAAACCCTTTCCCTAAAAAAACTTTTTAATGAAATTGCAAGCCTACTTAACTTTTTCATTGAAATAATATAAAAGCTTACTAAACCAGAACTCCTACTGCAGTAGCATTGTCGCCTCACAGTAAGACATTGTCCTGTTCGATTCTCAGCTAGAGCGTCTTCTGTGTGGAGACATACGTGAATGGGCATACCTTCGGTGAAGGTTGTGCATCAGGGCCGGCAACTCGGCATGTAAAAATCTACTGCCAATAATTAGCGAACCGGAGTTCCGCTGTAGTGACCCCTAACCGGGAAAAGCCGAAAGACACAACTACACTAGAAACTCTTGATATAATGACGACTCCTCCCACCTCATCACTTCCACCGTTCCCCCTAGCACATGTAGCAACTTACTTCATCAGATCACTTCTTAACAAACTCAAACCCTGTTCCCCATCAGCCGACAAACTCCCGCCATTATTTCTCAAACATGCAGCAGAATCCGGAGCATATCCTGTGTCTATACCTATCAATAGATCCATCCAAGAAAATACAGTACCAGATATGTGGAAAAAAATTCTTCCTAATACCTCTCCACAAGGGAGGAAATTCTACAGAACCCTCAAATTACAGGCCTGTTGCAATAGTATACCCCTCTTACAGACAAACCTAATTACACTTGCACAGCACGGTTTCCGACCCTCGCACAGTATTACCACTGCCCTCCTATCTTTCACACACAACATGGCCCAAGCCAGAGATAATAATAAACTCATATCATCTCTATTCATTGACCTATCCAAAACATTTGATACTGTTTCCCATCCCATCATCCTAAACAAATTTTACAACCTACAACTCTCTACCTCCACTACCTCCTAGTTTAACAGCTACCTCTCAAACAGATATCAGTCTGTCAGATGACAAACTTCTTTCTTCCCTTTCCATCTTGTTAAGACCTGGGTTCCCCAGGGTTCTATCCTGGGACCCCTACTTTTTAATATATTTACAAATAACCTCCATGTCTCCTGCCCCCACTCTACCTTAATACACTATGCAGATGATTCCACAATTATTAACACCTCTGACAATATACAAAATCTCCACACTGTCACTCAGCAATCTCTGCATCTAGTAGAACAATGGCTAACTGAAAACAACCTGTTTCTCAACCCCAAAAAGACCAAGCTTCTCCTTTTCCCTCCAAAAAACCTCAATCCAGCTAAAGACAACTTCACCATCTCATACTTAGATAATACAATTATCACCTCCTACTAAAACACCAAATTGCTTGGCGTTACTATAGATGACCAATTAATGTCTGATCTACATATCTTAAACTTGATCAAAAAGTCCGATCAAAAACTAAGTCTTCTATACCACAACAAATATACACCTAACAAATCTAGACCTATACTGTCTCAAACATTTATTCTACCATCCCTGCTGTATGCTCCTCCCATACTTACTAACCTCCAAAATAATCTGTTAACCAAAGTAGAAACCACCTATAACAAGATAACAAGATTCATAGTCAGTATTGGCTACAAATCCCAGCATTGTATATCCCTGAAAAGTATAAGATGGCCTGAGCTTCCCCACATGCTTCAAAGTATCACAACTACACATTGCACACAACATCCTAAATAGCCCCAACTCTTGCCCTTACATCCATAATTACACGCTACACACCCAGTCGTGACCTCAGAAGTACACAACAAAACCTTCTACAGGTGACCAAGCCAAACAAAAATATTGGAAAATTAGTTTACAGTCATTCAATTGCATACTCATGGAACAACTTCCATTGTACATTGGCTCCACTACCAAAAATGGCGAATTCAAAAATCAATTAAAAATTCATTTCCAACATGCATGGACATTTACTCGTCAGGAAATTACCTAATGAATTTTTCTTCTTCTCTCCGTTAACATATCTGCCTGGTATCTACCTAAACTGTCTACACATATTACTCTCTCTGCAGTTGGAACCTATGCTATTAAATGCATATTTGTTTTACTATGCCATGATGTTACTCTGAATTTGTTTTTTTATTTTACGCATTGCAACATTCTTTGTAAATAACTGGAATGCTAACCAAATTTCTTATATTGTTACTGCATTCTCCAAATATTGTAGTTTTGCCTTGTATATATTTGCATTGTATATTTCTCTCTGTTTTATACTAAGTATCTTACAACTTGAATTGTTCATTTTTTCTTACTTTTTTAATTACTTTCCTGGAGCTTTTCTCCTTGGGTCTCTGGGCCCGGTCAGACTAACCCAGTTAACAAATGTAAATATAAATAAATAAATGGGGAGGGTGCATAATTTTTGCATGAAGACAATTAACAGATGCAGGTTTCTCATAAGGCCCTATACTGAACACGGATCTCATCACCCACATAAAATTCCACATCCAAAAATGCTATGCTTTTAGAATTCAAATGACATGTAAATTTCAAACCATGTGGGTTGTTATTCAATTGCCTCACAAATTCTAAAAGCCTTTCCTGTCTTCCTGTACACACAAAAATTAAATCATCAATAAACCGTTTATAACAAGCCACATGGTTTGTAAATAAATGGTAGGATACATGAATTGCCTCTCAAATTCACCCATATAAATGATGACATAAGTTGGGGCATAAGAAGCCCACATTGCTTCCCTTTCTTTTGCATGTAGAATTTTTTATCCCATCTATTATAATTATACGCGAGACAACATTCCAGACTAGACAGCAAATACAAAGTACGAGGAGCTTCTCCAATTATCTTACCCATCACATCCAAACCCCTTTTAATTTCGATGTTGGTGTATAACACACTAACATCTACCATAGCCCAAAAATAGTCATCCTACCATTCAATCATTTTCAGAATACTATATAATTTGGCTGTATTTTTAACATGAGAGGGCACCATAGTAAGATGTTTTGTAAATGAAAATCTAAAAAGATCTCCAAATATGAACCTGTACCTGATATGATGGGTCTACCAGGAGGATTGGTCAAACTTTTATGAACTTTAGGAATTGCATAAAACGTAGGATCCCTGGGTTCATTAATAATCAGCCTCTCAACATCTTTACCCCCAGGATTCCCATTCTCTCTGCTTTCCAACAATTCATGTAGTTCCAAATTAAATCTTTTGTCTGGGTTGCTATTTAATTCAATATAGTTTTCAAAATCACATATTAACTTGTTAACCATTTCACTATATTGTTTATTACTCATCACAACCCAGTCACCACCCTTATCTGCTCCTTTAAAAACATACTTATTCAACTGTAATTGTACATTTTGAAAGCCTGTCCATTCATTTTTTGTAAGATTATACTTTTTTCAAAAACAAGTTAAATTCATGTTCTACCCTTCTACAAACCATGTTTTCAAAAATAATGTTTAGCCAAATAATTTTTGGGTGGCATAAACTGACTGTTAACAGAGAACATGGGAACAGTCTGTTATAAGACTCCTGGCATTGAGACTGCCACTTTGATGTTGTCTAATTTGGAATTTGATATAGTACATTGGGAAGTTCTTTAGATGAACTCTGACTAAAAAGGCACACTGCAGGCAGAAAAGGCTTTGACCAGTATTCAAAAACTCCTGAATATGAGATTGAGAGCATCCTTTTCAAAGCAAATTGTACTGCTGGTCATCTCGTCCTGCAGTGACACCAGCTACTTAGCCAACTGGTGAACTTAATTATCTTTTCTCTGAATAACTCTTGATGAAGGGAAAATACCAGTCAGCACCAGAGTCTTATCCTTGATGGAAGCTTGCATAGCAAACTCCAGCATGCCCTTCTGCATGTCCATTAAGGGTTTTCATTCCAGATCATTTACTCCCACTTGGACTACTGTCCTGCTGTTGTCATACTTCCTGATGGAGAGGTTCCAGAGAGCCCTTCATATGTCTGCTTTCTTGGCTCCAGGCAGGCAGCTAACTGCAGGGCCCTTGAAATGTCTGCTATCTTGGCTCCAGGGAGGCAGCTAACTGCAGGGCCCTTGATATGTTTGCTATCTTGGCTCCAGGGAGGCAGCTAACCGCAGGGCCCTTGATATGTCTGCTATCTTGGCTCCAGGGAGGCAGCTAACTTCAGGGCCCTTAATATGTCTGCTATCTTGGCTCGAGGGAGGCAGCTAACTGCAGTCCTAGCTTTGTCTAACCTGCTAAGCATAGAGTCTGTTTAATAGCCATCACTAATTATTGAGATGTTTCCAGAAGCTGGTTTATGAATACAAGACATGGGAGTCTAGTTGTTGGTGACATGTTGATGATGGGGTGCATGCAGCAGGTGTAATGGGGGACTGCTGATAACTAATTGTAAGAGATCTGGAAAATCTGGGTAATGATTTTTTAATGATATCAGTATGTAATAGTTTTGTGTTGTCTGTCAGGGAATGTTGCCTTCATATGGGTAAGAGCATGGCAGTGCAATGACCACTGAATGTATTGGGCATGGAGAGGGAGGCCTCCGAATTTTCTTGGTATTTATAACTCACAGAAGGAAATGACTTGGTTAAGCAGGAGTTTATTTTCAGTGTGCATGAGGCCGTTATTACACTGCTTTAGAACACCATGTGCTAGATGGCTAGCAATATAAGGGGATCTGTGAATGATGTCCCAGTGCTATTGTTGACAGAGCTTCAAAGGGGGATAAGGAAGGGACTGAGAGAGTGTTAGCGGAGGGAAGTTATTGGCCCTCTGACTGTTTTGAGCCTCATGTGCTGACTATGGTGTGGTAACTGGTAAAAGGAAACACAAAACGAAATACAAGTCCAAAAGCTTCTTTAATCCAGCTCCACACACTAAGCACTTTCACCGTACAAATGGCATCATCAGAGTGAGTAGTAGCCATAAGCATATCCATTAATCAATTAACAACCATTGACTGAAAACAATCACACTTATCTTAAAGTAAAACATACCACACTAAACATATATACATATACCCTGCATATGACCCTAACCCCTTGATGTCAAAAATATAAAACCTTTTCTAATAATTAAAAAATGAATCATAGTGATAAATGGCATAAAAATAAACATAACTTATTTAAATTATTGCAGCTCTTGATCTCAATACAGGTCCTAAAGGTATATACTCATTTAGATCAGGTGCTGCTGTTGCATCTAAAGCGGTGAACAACATTAACGGAGTAGATGATGGTATCCAAGGTCGTGGTGAGTGTCCAGAAGCAAGGAACATTCAACACTGGTTGCAGTTACCCAAAATGACTAAATTGGTGGCATTAAAGCAAGTTCCAAAAGGGCTTAGAATTTGGAAATTACCGAACGGAATAGAAGAGGGGTTGCCAGCTGACAAAGAACTTATGGACTTGTTTAACAGATCTGGATTGCAAATGTTGGACATTACCATTAGAAATAACCAAAGTAAGTTAAAATCACTTGAAAAAGAGATAGTTTCTTTAAAATAAAGTATCACAGGGGACTACTTGTTTTTTCAACATGTGAAAAGTTACCAGGCTGTTTTGGCTAACTTAGAGAAATATGTTGAAAAAAGCGTCAATATTAAAATCAAGAAAGTTATCTAGGGATATGCAGGACTATAAAAACAATCTTGCTTATGCTTTTGGTAAACACAATGTGAAGGGTAACAACTTGGGGGGGGGGGTGTACAGACAAATGAAAACATTAACAACTGTGTTTACAATGAAACTGACTGTATGGCAGTTTTGTGTTTCCTTTTACCTGTTACCAGTGACCTACCCATTGGGTAATTGTTTTTGCATTTGACTATGGTGTGGTGCTGTGTTCATTCTTTTTCCCTTCCACTGTCACTATTAACCTCTGGCATTACGTAATGTGTAATACTCCCACTGGGCCATCTTAAAATTGATATGTCTTATTTGGAGGTCAGCCAGGCCATCCATACAAAGACAGGAACAGCTTTTTCCACTTCATTAAAATTTTCTGCTATAAAAAAAAATTGTGTTTGTACACTCCTCCTGGGTCAATCTCATTTGCTCACTCAATCAAGTACAGTGAGATCCTATTTTGACTCTCCAAGCCTTTCTGTGTTGGAGGGAAACCTTCTAGCTTATCAGTGGGAGTGGTAAGCACTAGGTAGCTTATCTACCACAAGAGTGGTTTCTGGCCCAGAAATTGTAGTTTATTGGCCATTTGGGCAGTTTTCCATCTCTTTCAACTTTCTGGTTTAAAAGCCCATGTTTGCATTTATTACACACCTTTCCTGTAACTAGTCTAGTCCAGATACATATTTGCTGTATGCAGGACTGTTTGTAAGCTTCAATTTATTCTCACAACTTTGGCTAGACCTTCAAAGCACACAATTTTCCATAATATTAAGGCCATTTAAATATAACATGGCTGACTGACTGGCCCTTGCATTTGCATGACAAAGAATGGAAATTCTGGAAAAATGACCCCAGTGTTAAATGAAGGGAGCAATTATACTAAATTATGGGGCATTAATAAACAAGCTACACATAGGCAAAAAGTTAAGTATCTCAAATAAAAACAAATCACCATCCGTCACTTCCCCAAACATTTCAGACATGAGGTAAATAACATCTCTGATAGAAATGCACCTAAAGATCTCTCCTCTCGTCTCTTGTTCACATTTCCTGCTGTACTGGAAACCGCTCACCTGCTGATTTTCTCTAAGACTTCTTCAATCTTGCCAAACAGCAGAACATCATCCTCTTCCACACAAATTCACATAAATCCCCCAGTACACCTCCCACCCTTCTACAGCTCCAAAATCACAAGAAAGCAAACTGCACCTCTACTAGAACAGATTCTTCTAGCCCCCCCCCCCCCCCCCACTGTGATAACCTCAGCCTTTGGTTTCTTTCCACCACTGTAGAGATTTCATAGTCACCCCACTAACACACATGTACAAACTTATCCTCACAGCAAATACTATACCATCCATCTGGAAATCATCCTTTGACAGACCTATACCAAAAGACTTAAACCCTCTTCAGCCTCCCAATTTTCTCTAAAGTCAATACTTCCTACCCTTGGAAAAATCCTTGAAAAAATAATTTACAACCAACTCTTCACTTGCCTCAACAAACACCACTAACTTGCTCTGAAGCAGCATGGCTTTTGGGCAATTAGAAATACAATGACCGTCCACTGGACATTCACTAATAACGTTCTCACTGATAGGGACAAAGGTAACCTCATTGGGACAGTATTTGTTAACCTTTGACAGGCAGCCTTTAAACAGTATTACCATGCCATCCTATTATCTTCCTTATAAGATATTGGTGCAAACTCTGCATCTTCCTGGTGGTTCAAAGATTTTCTGACTAATTGAACTTTCACAGTTAAAAATGTGCCTGACTTACCAGATACAGCCTTCACCCTTTCAGGGTTTCATCAGGGATCAGATCTTGCACCAATACTACTCTCCATTTTTATAAATAAACTGCCTTTTGATCTACCTTATATATACCTCCATGTTGAAGGCATTGTTATCTATAGATCCAAACCTTCCCACAGCACCATCCAAAGTTAAATCCAAGCTATCTACAACTAAGCAATTTGCTTTGTTCTAACATAACTACTACTCACCCCTAAAACAAAAACAGAAAGCAAAGACTCACTAAAGCTACTTAGCCAACGTATATCAAAGACATAGACAGCAGTCTAACTGAATGTACCCCTTCATTTACATATCTTGACATTTGGCTTGACCAGTCCTTTAACGTTCAAGACCATGTTCAGAAAGTCAAATCTGAAGTCAGCTGCCTCCCATTCTGGGTGCCAAAATATATTTCATTTCCCCTCACAACCTACTAGAGCAGTGTCAGACAAAGGTGTTCTGCTTGCATAACTAGAATATGCCCTGCCCCTATTTTCCACTGCATTACAAAAACACTAAAGCCTTACAATTCCTTTCTAATAATATTTTCTGTTTCATTACCAACTTTCTTAGGTATGAACATCACTGTGACTCCTTCAAAAAGGCAAACTGGCTTCCCATTCAAAGCAGAACCAGCTTTGTTCTTGACATGCTCCTCTTCACATTGCTATGCCAAGACACCACCCAGCTATGAGACTAACTTTATCCAAACCACACTGAAACCTAAGAAGCCATGCCATTAGTGACACTACTGTCATAATGCCATTGACAAAACTTCATTCCACAGACCATAACTTCTCTATTCCTGTCCCCAGTCTTTGCCATCTGATCTTATTGAAATCAGACAATACCTAGCTGAAAAATGTAAGTGCACATGTTAGAACACAGGCCATGTCACCTAACTCCTAGCGGTGCACTATTACACTCATCGCAGAACACCTTGGCTGCTTACCTCCCCAACTTATAGACTCATACCCACTGCTTACCTCATCTGCCCTATGTATGCCCTACTATACATCTAATGCTCACTTCTCCTGTTATTAGCTCTTCTGTCGTGACTCTTAATATTCTTCAATTTCTACTCTCTTTACTGCTAAAAAAATTCCATCCACACATATATATTATATCCGTTCGTTAATTTAGTTATACCTTTAATGTTACTTTACTGTTGTTACTATGTATATAACCTGGGCAGAGTCTCCAAATGGTGGTCTGATCAGTGCTTTGCCACAGTAAACAAAATGAATATGTTTTACATCTACAGAAGATTTAATCAAATTCTTCTATTTAAAAACTGTGCTGTAGTGGTAATCAGGGTTGTCCGAAATGGTGCCACTGTATTCGGTAGTGCTAACTGGGGAACCATAGTACAACAGTGATGCTAATGAAGCCAGTTAGCACCACTGTGAATCATACACAGTGCACAATGCAGTACGAGTCATGCATGTCACAGTTAACACGAAGCATGTGACCTGTTTGCTCGTCATATGGCATATGTAGGCATATAGTGCTATGGTAAAGGATTATATTGTACTGCACATACTTACAAATGTACACAGATGCACATGGATTAGTATTTTTCTCCTTGAGTCAAATTGATTGAATGGACATGGCTGCTTTAAGATCTGTGGATAGTAGTGTTCCAATGTCAGCTGTGTTGCCTTGTTCTTCCTGCACATCAACTGAGTGGTGCACGTCTTAGGCCATTATGAGGGCTATTTGAAATAAGTAGATGCCTGATATGAGCATAAGTTGGCAAAAATGTTGAGCAATTTCACTAGCATCGCTTTTTTGCTAGGTAATGTAGACATTGTAATAGCAAACTGAAGTGGTACCACCCAATACTGCTTTGCCAATGGGAGCCAGAGACTGATGAGAGGATGCTAGAAATGTACTGTGAGCATTTTTCTTCAATACTATTGTTTTCTATCATTTTAAAAGTTATACATGTATACTTTCCACAGTGGAAGAGTATTAACTGAATATGGCTGGCTGCCACAGAAGGACTTTTCCAGGTAGCAGGGTGTATATGTGTTCTGTGGTAGTGCAGTTCACATCTGCACTGATGTTTTTAGCATGTGTGCACCTGATGATTTTCCCCATACTGTCTTTCTTCCGCAAAAGTAGTTGTAGAGGAAAAGGACATCAGCATCTGTGAAGAGAGTGAACCCCCCCCTTTTTATTGGAAGTGACCCAGGGGAGTCATTGTCAATGTCTGTTTCTTGGGGGGGTACCTTTCTTCTCCTGAAGTTGGACAGGGGGCACACTGAGAACATCAAGTACCTTCTAACATAGCTAATAGAGACACACAACTGGTAGAACTTACGCACTAAGACGTAGCTGACCCATACATCAGTCATCCAGGTAAGGGATGCCTAGGTCTGTTGAACCTTGGATCAGTGTCACTACCAACCATGCCTAGGGACTACATATTCACATCCTAGTATATTCTCTCCATGTGCCATTCCATTACCAAATATCTACTTTCTATACATATATATGCATCCACTCTCCTCCCCATCTTTTGTCTGTATATTCCCCCTATTTGCACATTTGTTTGCCTATAATTCTAGCACTATCCTGATCACAATCATCCTTTAGTACCTTTCCCATCAATACTCCTTTTGCAAAACTTAAAAAAAAATAGGCTCTTTTCTCATCATTTCTCCCACCCCCCAAGCTACCTTCCACACCTTGTAGTAAACTTTCCGTGTTTGTCTGTTTGTTGTTCTTCCCTCTCCTACTTTCCTATCTGTTTCATTTGCACATTACACATTTACACTGTGCTGCGGTCACCTTATGGGGTCATTCTTTTTGCAGCTATACAACCTCTCCTTTGTGGTGATTGCGCACTAGCTGCAGCCATGCACTGCATGTGTGAGCATGCATTGACTGATCTAGACCACCTTAGCTGTGATGTCCATTGTGCCAACCACACATGCCACAGTAGTGCTGCTCCTGCCATTCAGTAGTCGAGGACTGTTTATTCCATTACTGCTGCACCTCTCTTTTCTTGTGATGTACTTTGTTCACTATGAAGGAGCTGTCCACTATGCAATGCATGCCTTTTTTCAGTGACATATATTTAGTGTTATACAGTGCTTGTCTATGAATCCGAGCTTTGGGGCTCTTGTACTGGGCAAGGCGTTGCTATCAAGAAAATGGATTTGTATACTGTGGTTTGCATGTTGCATAATAATTCCCCCCATATTTTTATTGTGATTAAGCAAAACTATTACATAAATAACAGTATGATGGCATATTCATTGTTAAATATAAATAAAAGTTGTAAAGAAATTAAATATTAACTTCAATAACTATTTACAATATATACAAATGAAATAAAATAGTTACTAACTGTATACATTTCAATTCCTAGCAAGTACAAGTTGTTGTTAAAAAAAATAAGTTAAACAAATTATTGCTAGATAATTCCTGTAACACTTCAGTGTCCATTGGTGACATTATGTTGGCAGAAATCAATAACAGTTAGCCCTTTTGTCCATGGATTCTTGGTGAAGATTCTTGAGAATATCCTGCTTTCTCCCTTATTCTGATCTCTTTGGTGGCTGTTTCTTAGAGATGGCAGACATTGTTCAAAATGAGGTAGTGAAGGAGTTTTTCATTTCCTTGTTGTGTTCTTCCTTGCCAAAGCTAAAATTGTCCATATTAGGTAATAACTGTCATTATTTATTCTATGTTTTCCTAATATATTAAGTAAAAGTAATTCTTCTAGTAGAGAAAAAGGCTCAGACCATAAGGCTTTCAAGAAATCTGCAATCTTACTCCGATAAACTTGTATAAAAGGACAGTCAGAATATATTTGCTATTTTATTATATGTTAAAAAGGCCCTATACAAGAATTTAAATGTGAAAATCTGGCAATGATAGATCTAAGGGGAATTTCTTATAAATTTAACAAATGAGATTTATTTCTCAGGTTAGAGGAGTACTGTGACCTAATGTGATATAATCCCAAAATTTACCATTTGTACTATTACATGTAGTAAGCATTTTAAGAGATTTAAGATTATATTCTTCACCTCATAATTATTATATATAATTTCATAAAGAGGTTGAATTAATTTTGGATTTCCTCTGTACTGGGAATGTACAAGGAAAATAAATTTATCTTGAACATGAATTCTAATATTTTGTAAATAGATCCAATATTGTAGATTAAAGCTTGTATTCAGAAATTAGTGGATGCATTTCTTTTTACTTGTCATTAAGGCAGTACTGCCAACAAATACTTTTTCATTTCCCAAATATCAGTCTTTGGGTTATAAGTTTTCTCAAAAAAATTGTTATTCTAAAGGAAGCAAATGGGTCAAACTATGGTTTAAGATCTGTATTACCCCAAATTGTGTTTTTAGATGTTTGTGAAACCAAATTAATAAAACTACATTGTGCAGGAGAAGATATACCAAACTGAATATAATTACATAAATAAAATCAAAAGGAGTCATGTATGCTAATATTATTAGTACTATTGATTGTATTTATTATTTTGGTATTAGAGTACAAAATGAAATATCTTGTAGTCTGAGTTATAATTGGGATTTATCCAGTCAAACACAAATGTAAAGATTACTGCTTTAACATAAGTATCTACATCTGGGAAATTAGCCTCCTGAATCCTAAGATTTAATATGATATTGAAAGGCTATCCTTAATTTCCATGGAAACCAGAGAAAATTTACAACAGTTTATTAATTTTTTATACCTGTATTTTATCTGGAGAAAGAATTAGAGCTTGAATGATATACAGTACATTTTTTTAAACAGAATCATTTTATTAGTTGTAACCCATTGTCAAAGGAATTTATTAATTTGTTCCATTATGAATTAAATTCAATATAGTTTCTAAGATTTTCTCATAGTTTATATTTCTTATTTCTTCTAATGTTTTCATTACAATAATACCTAAATATACTAAGTATACTTAGGATGTGTATTCTTTACTGATAATGTTGTTGTTTCTATTTTCATTCATAAATAAATATTCAGGTTAACCCATAACTGATTTTAGGTTGTTAAAATACAAGCCTGAAAATTCTGGTATTGTTTAGTGATGAGATTTAATTCTTTTAATAATTCTTGACAGTTTAACAGAATTAATATTATGTCATCTGCAAATAACATGATTTTACGGTCATACTGTTTAGAAATGTTTATACTCTATTTTAAGAATTAGATCAACTTGAAATTCCCAACATTTCAATAGCTAGGGCAAAGACTATAGGAGATAAGGGACAGCCCTGCTTTGTTCCCCTTGTCAAGGGAATAGACTCTGCTTTTTTTTTTTATATTTACTAAGAGAGAAATAAATCCCTGGGTGGTGCAGCAGTTAGCATGGTCACCTCACATCAAGAGATTCTCTGGTTTGATTCTCAGCTGGAACTCCTCCTGTGCAGAGTCTGCATGTCCTCCCTGTGGTCAAGAGAGATTTAAAGACATGCAAATAGGTGTGTATGTGTGTGCCTCCTGTGAAGGTTGGGCACCGGGCTAAGAACATGATACTGTAAAACTCCACTGCCAGTCAATCTGTGGACCAGTGATCTGCTGTGGTGGCCCCTAACAGGAGAAGTTGAAAAACATTGCTACTAAGAGAGAAATAAATCATAGATGAAAGCAAATAGTTCTAACGTTTTAAATAAATAATCTCAATTTAAGGACTCAAAGGTTGTTTCAATATCCAAATTGATTACAGGAGCTTCCTATATTTTATTGTTTATAGCATCTGTAAGCATTGTTATTCTTTTAACATTATCATATGTTTGTCTTCTATATATAAAACCACTCTGGTCTTTATTGATTATTTTCAATAAATGCTCTTTTAATTTTTTCTGTTAAGACAGGCAGAAAGATTTTATAATTAGTATTTCAATGAAATAGGCCTACAAGAAGAATAAAACTGGGGATCTTACTCTCTAAGTATTGGAGTGATTAAAGAGTATTTCCATGAGGAGGAATTGCTTAATTTTTTTATGTTTTGAATTTCTGTAAGAATTTTGTGAAAGAAGTAAATGATATTTTAAGGAGATATCTCAGTGTTTCAGCTGTTGTTTCATAAATACTGGAAATGTTGTTGGGTGTACATTGTTACATTTTATTCAAAACTTCTTTGAAAGCAATTTAAGTTGGTGTTTTTAGTTCAAGTGAAAGCTTTTTTTAAAAGTAATTGTTCAAATATGAGGTTATGTTAGATTAAGGTTGTTTTGTTTCTTTATCTAAAGATAAGTAATACTGTCTAAATATATCCAGGATCTCACCAATGTCTGTATATAATTCAGTACTTTTTTATAATTATTTATTCCTAAAATATGATTAAATCTAGATTGTATTTTTAACTCTTTTGGATAAGTAACTCATTTGTTTTGGTGACATAGCAAATGAAGTAATATTATTATTTTTTTAATGCCATTGCTATCTTATGTGACAAGAGTTCAAAGTATATGTTATCTAAATCTTCTATTACAGATCATATGGATTTGTCATTATCTTTATATTTAACTTTTGCTTTTTGGAGTTCAAGTTGAATTTTTAAGAGTTCTTCTTCCCATTCCTTTGTTTTTGTTTATACCTGGCTAAGGATTTACCAAAGATGTATGCTTTGAGGGAATCACAGACCACAATTTTGTTGGCTTCTTCTGTGCTATTAATTCTTATAAAAAAATCAATGTGAGATAGTCACCAGAGTTTAAATATTTTAGCTTGGTTATATAAGCAAGAATTCTAGGCATTACTGGTATTTTTTTTAATCTGATTCATATCTTAGGATAAGAGCATTATGATCTAAGATGCAATAAATGGTAATATTAAATCTCAATATTTTTGATACTATATTGTGTGAGATTATTATCCTATCAGTTCTAGTCTGGGTGACATAAATATATGAATAATGTGTAAATTCTAAAGATTTATCTTTTATATTAAGTGTGCATTTTAAATTAAGAGCCTCTATCCAAGTGTTTTAGCTGTAGATGTTAATCACTGTTTCTTTGTAGCAATACAGTCTGAGCTATTTAGTAGACACTTGAAATCTCCACCTATTATTAGGTTGCCTTTAGTGTTGCTAAGTTTAGCTATGTTTTTATACATTCCTGGAAGAAGCCAGTATAAGTTTACTAAGGTCAATAATCTGTTATATTTTATGACTATAACCGATATCAGACCATCTTGGTCATCATATTTGTATATAATCTGAGGTAATATTATATTATTCCTCCATAGTATTGTGACCTATCTCTTTCTACTTTTAAAAGTGGACTGAAGTAATGTTATGCATTTGCTTGGGTTCCCCTTGTTTTTGTCTGCATGTGGGGGTGTTCCTTGCAATACAAGTTGTGCCTTATTAGTATTTATTAAGGTATTGCAGCAGATGTGCTCTTTTTCAGGTGTTAATATTCAAGAATAACAAGTTAGTTCCCTAAGTTGATTAAGTAAACTTTAAGAAGTAAGTATTACTATGTGTATATACAATTAAATAATAAAATAAGTCACCTGTTATGGTTGTTGTACATAGAGACATTTCAGGCATGACAAAACGTTTATAACAGACTTGATTTGTAAAAAAATATATATGATTAACTATATACATAGCATTGTCAGCATTCATGGTCTAGTAATAGATAAAACTCACTTGACTGTACCTAACTTGCCTTTATCTTGAAGGACTAAAATGAAAAGGTATCAGAGGACTGCATTTGCTAAATATTAATTTGGAGATTTTCTTTCTATTAATTTTGCTGTCTGTATCTTTCTAATATTCATATTTCTTTATCTAGCGTTATATACTCCTCACTATTGATCACAACACTAAGAATGCAACAAATATTTCATTAACATAAGAAGTTACAAACCCTAACTTATTTACATAATGTAGGAGCTAATAATAATCTAAATGTATTAGATTCAATATTACTGATTATATTCTTATAGTAAACCAGTGAACATATTTGTCTTAAAGTTAAATAATAAATTCATAGCATTAACTGATAATTTATTTGTTGACTCAACAGATATATCTATGTAGAATCTTCTGAAAAGAACAATATCATACAACTAATATTAATATTTTCTAACACATATTATAGTTACCAGGAAGTAGTATTAAAATGTTTGTTGCAAAATTACCCTGTTTATAATGTATAATAAGACAGATTACTTAATTTAACATTCATTAGTATTTAGAATGTGATCAGTGTTTTCAATGCAAAGTAGGTCTATCATTTGCTGACACTTGAATATTCTATGAAATATAAATCTGTAATTTGATTATGTTCAGATCACTATGCATGGGTTGAAAAGCTTCAGCTTCTGAAGTTATATCAATATTGTTTATAAGAATATATATTAATAGAATTCTAGGACAGTATTATCAGTTCTTATAAGCACTGTTTCTTAAAAAAAGGGAGAGGCTTTCCATTTTAATTGACTTTATCATATGTTGTATGAAATCATTCTTCAGTTGTATCCTGTTTCTGTAATATATTTCTTGTTATATAATGCCTTCTATATGTGTTCTAATTTCTATGCAAATTGCTTAGTCTAGGTCTACTCAGAAGAATATGCACAGTGGTTTATTAATAGGATAACAGCTATTCAAAACTGGCTTATTATTACCTGATGTTATATGGCATGATAGCATCTTTGTTGTATTTTGGTTTATTTCATATATTTGTAGCTTTCTCTTTAATTAGCATCAAGTGCCTATCTTAATTCATTCAAGTCCCAAGCTGCAATTTCATATATCTAATGTAATGACTTTTATGATTGAGGATCATTGATGATTTTTGGTAACATAAAGTATCAGGCAAAGATAGTTTATATCACATCGTATTATGTCTGTCTTACTCTTTTTCTGTCTCTTTCACAAATTACAAATACCAGTGAATTCAATTTAGCATGCTATATATCCATGCAATTTAATAAACCTTTCCATAAAGTTTCCTTAATGTAAAGCCCACTTTCAGTCTTTTAGTATCAGTCTGCATATTTCGGTCATCACTTTCTGTGTTTACATTCTGTAGTACAAGTGGAAAGCATATTACTAGTCATTTTCTCTTACTAAAATGCTTATTTTCTAAATAGAGTTAATGCATTTCTCTCATTTTATCAAAAGAGGGAACCAAACTATCATCTTTCTCCTCCTGCAGCAACAACAGAAACAGGGAAGTACGGAAGGAGAGTTAAGGCAATCTTTTCAAATTGGAACATTGAGTGTTTTCTAGGGTTTTTTTTCCCTTTCAAAGTGCAGTATAGTTTTCTTCAGAATAGCACATTTTGTGATTACATATTTCATGATGTGCTTTAAATAGGTTCATAGGTTCATAGGTTGGTACTAGGCTATCAGCCCTAGGGCCTATACAAGCCTAGCCATAACAATTCCCTGGCTATTTCTTCCCACATTATTTACTTTCCTGGACCCCTGTCTAGCAGGGCGACTGACATGATCCCTGGGGTGAATTTCCTTTCTCCCATCCAAACGTCAAGGTTCCTTTTGAAGAGGTCCAAAGAGGCACTCTGCTTGACATGTATGGGCAATCTATTCCAGAGTCTGGGGAGTCTCTGGGTCAGGAACCTATCCCTCCAGCATGTTTTGTTTATTGTGATGACAAGGTTTAGATCCCTGGAGCGTGTAGCTCTGAGGGATTGGGATTTCTTTAAGTGTAGCATGTCCAACAGCTCTGGGTTTGACATGGCCTTGTATGTTAAGCAGAGATCGCCTCTGAGTAGACAATATGCGACAGAGTATAGCTGGAGTTTTTTAAGGCGGTCAGCGTAGGGCATCTGCTTTAGGCCTGTGATTCTTTTAGTGAGGTATTTCTGAGGCCTTTCCAGTTGTTGCAGATGTCTTGAGAGGTACATACCAAATGGGGCGTTGTATTCTATAATGGGTCTAATGAGGGATGAGTACAGTGGGACAATGACCTCCTTTTTTCTGGATGAAAAGCCCTTCGTGATGAGGTGTGCCACATAGAAGGATTTCCTGACTGTTGTCGCGATGTGGTTATCGAAGGTGAGACCACTGTCCACCTGTGTCCCCAAGTCTCTTATCACACTTTCTGTGTTTAGTGTACTGCCACCTATATGGTAATTCATGGATACATGTTTTTTCCCAAAGGGGATAACAATACATTTCTTGGCATTGAGCTTGAGCCCATGGCTCTGGCACCAAGCATCTGTTTCTGTAAGGCCCTTTTGTAGAGTATCCACATCATTTGGGGATTCAATAATGGCTCCCAGTTTGCAGTCATCTGCAAACTTTGTTAGCCAGAGTCCCTTAGTGTTGACCTGTACTTCAGAGAAGTAGATGCCAAACAAGAGCGGCCCCAGGACTGAACCCTGAGGTACTCCACTTGTCACTTGTCTGGAGCTGGATTTGGAGTCGGCTACTTTTACAGTGTGGGTTCTATCAGTAAGCCATTTAGCAACCCATTGGGTGACATAGGGATTAATACCAAAACTATGTAGAAATGGGTCATGTTTATTTCTGTTAAGAGAATCTAATGCTGAAATGATTCTTATTTAAGTTTAAATGCAGCAGAGAAATGTAAGTTTATCATCACTGGCATTCTACATGAGCATATGAATGTGTTCTTTATCCTTAAATACAAATTTCTTTAGATATTATTTAAAACACCCAGTGATTTTTGTGATTGAATTAAGTAGCTTAAAGGTGAGATAATTACCCAGTTGCATGTGTTGTGCTTAACTATTAAGTTAGAAGCCATTATGAATGAAAGCATCTATTAATGTTTAACAATATAGCGTAACTGCATACAAGCAACAAAAATGCATTTATTAAGCTACCAGTGTCCATATATATTGCGGTCAAACTTTATTTGCTTCACCCCCCCACACACGCTTGTTACTTCAACACATATAAAATTCCAAGTTTTGAATACATGTGTAACTGAACAATCACAGACTCAGGCTTGTCACAGCTAAGAACTATAGCTAAAACAAACCATAATAAAGTATTTTAAGTAGAATTGCAAGTTAAATGTGGCTGTCGAATTTGAGTTAAAAAGTGGATATGACTATAATATTCAAATGATATATTAGTTTTCTTTTTTTAATATCTTAGTATTGTAGTACAGCTTAATAAAACTGTCCATCAAGACAATTAGTAATAAAATAGGCTAAGTGATGTACATATATTAACATTTAAGAACTTACTACCTGGATATTTGGAAATGAGGTTATTTATTTCCCTTTGTTTAATATATATTTTCTGTTGTATACCACACACACACACACACACATATATATATATATATATATATAGAGAGAGAGAGAGAGAGAGAGATTGACAGATATAGGTATATATCAATATTTCTATTATTTCTTTTTTTTTTATTAGATGTGATTTTTTAGTTAAAGTTGCAGCATATCACTCACAGAGAGTGACTTTAATTTGTTCATTTTATTTGAGAGTTCTTAGAAGATTTTGATGAGGAATTTGTGGACTGTTCAGTTTTGTTTTTCCCCATCAGTCCGTGTTGTGTTTTTTGAGTTTCTCTTCAGGGTAAGTAATATCCAGTCTATATCTTCAGTAATAGCTACTGCATCTCATCATTACTGTTAGAAAAGAGGTTGGTTGTTCAATATTGTTAATGCTTCTAATACCATTAGATAAATTAATCTTTATTATTGCAGGAAATATTACTTAAGATTTTATGTTTTGTTGAGCAATTTTACTAGTGGCCAGCGTTTTTCCTCATTTCAACAGTTTTGCTTGAATATTCATTGCCAAATCTTGTTATGCTGTTCTTATTTTAAAGGTGCCTTCTTCCATGCTTTTTTAAAAGTAGTAGTTTGTCTAAAAAAAATTATGACTATAGACGGAGGAGATGATGATTTAGTAAGTAATTGGGCTTACCTATAGCTATACAGGCGCTTCCGATGCCATAAAAAACCTTTCTGTAGATTTAAAAATTTAGGAATCCAGGTAGATAAAAAGGAGACTATACCAAAATGATTATGCTACATCGCCTTTCTCTGTTCTCTGAATTGTCTGTTTTGTTTAGTATGCAGGTGATTTGTTTTACTAAAAAGACTGTATGTCTTCTTCCTTGAGTCTTCCCTCCACATCAGTTAAAGCAGTTTCTAGGTCTGTAACTTTTGTTTGGTGGTGTTGAATCATTTGTTTTTTTCGAAAATATCTGTGTAAGACTACTTTTACTCAAATTTTATACATTCTCCTGGAATCCATCCATGTTTACAGATTATTCCTGAAGTGTAGTTATTGCATGGTGAAAGTCTTTCTTTGGTGAAGAGTCTACATGGAAATATTTTTGAGTTGCTCATTTCTACATGTAACCATTGTCTCTCCAAAATATGTTGACAAGAAAATGTTGAAGAAACTTCACAAATTTTTGAAGTATGACCAAGTAAAAATGGAGTAATAAGTGAAGAAAATGTTCATATAAACTAATTTTTCCTTAGTAAACATGAAAACTTCAGAGCTCTGACAAGTTGCTGCTTTTTCTTAGCCATCTAGGCTCCAACACCTAATAATTTATTTTGTTCATGTCTAGTACCATTTCTGTTAAAAACAAGATTGTTATGGCAGCATGTATACTCCCCCTTTGTATGCTCTTAGGCCTTCCAGTTTACTACTGTGAATCTGCTTATTCCTTTCAGGTTCTACAGACATAAATAGGGCATAATGTAAAGTTTTTGGATGCCATGCAGCGGCGGGTTGTTTGGGCAGCTAAAATAAGTTCTTCTTCAGTGTGAAGGTTTTGCCTTGGTCTTTCCCCAGCAGCGAAGAATATTTTTTGCTTTGATGTAATCCGAGGTGAATCTGTATCCATCACCAGCACCGTGGAACTGCCCCCCCGTCTGATGTTGGAAGTTCTGTAACCCTGATAATGATGACATAGATGAGCTGACAGAGGCAGTCAGGGTATGCAGAGATTGGGAAGTGTTACACCCATCATGATAAAAACCTTCTCAGCAATCTAAACAAACAATTAGCATGACAAATTGAGTCTTCTTCTTTTGGCTTTTCCCAGTTAGGGGTCACCACAGCGGATTACCTGTCCACTCATGATTGGCAGTGGAGTTTTACTGTGTCGAGTTGCCAGCCCAGCACACACACATGCACTCACTCACATCTAGGGCCAATTTAGAGTGTCCAATCCACCTACAGCATGTCTTTGAGATGAGGGAGGAAACACATGCGACGACAGGGAGAACATGCAGACTCTGCACACAAGGCATCCCAGCCGAGAATTGATCGGAGAACTTCTTGCTGTGAGGTGGCAACGCTAAATGCTGCACCACTGAGGCCACCCCAGGATGACAAATTGAGTCTACTAAAGCCAAATTTGAGGTAAAGATACCTTCACAGGCAAAAGAAAACTACAAGGCTTTCTTAAGCTACGTCCAAACCTAAAAGGTTGCAATAGCCATGTGCAGAACTGATTGACGATGGAGCCACCTAAATGGAGCCAGAAGACATAGCAAATCTGTTGTCTGATAATTCATCGCCAATTTTAAACCCTTTCCCTACTGGAAATACTACTAAACAACCCTCCCCCAGATAGCACTAGGGAGCAGATCCTAGATATCCTAGGATGCCTTCTAAATAGCCTAAAACATGGCCAGTCAGGACCATTGCCATGTAAGTAGAGAACTACAGCAGTCATCCCTCTGCACAAGGCTAGGTCAGTCAACAGACCACAGGAAATACACACCCATAAGTCTGACTAGTATCATATGCACAACCATGGAAAGAAAATCTTTATACACTAGATCTGATCTGCTTTGGTTTTGTCAAGGGCAGATCCTTACTCAACCTGGTGAACTTCTTTGAAAAGGTCACCAAGGCAATGGTTGAGACAAAAGTGTGCATACTGTCTATAATGACCTGGCTAATGCATTTGATACACTACCCCACTCAGGCATACTACACAAAGTCTTGGATATTTGCAGAAACCCCTATGTTACTCACTCAATAGCCAGCCAGCTCTCAGATAGGACTTAGGAAGATAGAATAGGGATGACCTCCTCCACAAACAGGCCAGGCAATAATTGAGCCTATGTCTGCTCCTTTTTGGCATCTACTTCACAAAAGTCAAGGCCAATATCAAGGGACTGTGGCTAACCAAGTTTGCCGATGATTGCAAACTGGAAGCAGTTATAGAATTCACCCAAGACACTAACATCCTACAGGAAGGATTAACACAGGCAACTGACTTGTGCAAAAGCCACAACTTAACACCCATTGCCAAGAAATCCATAATAGTACCCTTTGGGAAGTCAGCCACCATAGGACATTACCTTATTAATAACACAACTTTTGAGTAGAAACAGTAGACAGGAATTTGCTTACATATGTAGAGAGTAACCTGGCTTTCGACTAATATGTGTCCAAGCTAGTAACAAAATCACTCTCTGTTGCTCATGTTCTAAGCAAGGGCATGGCATCTAGGTCCAAGGAAGTCATCGTTCACTGTATTGGGCCCTCATCAGGCCCATCGTGTACAATGCCGCCTTCAGTATGTACCTGACCAGGCACATGCAACAGCCAGAACTTCCACAAAGGTTCATCCCAAAAGGAATACAGGGCACAAACAGCATGTACTATGCTGCTCACCTCTAAGCCTCATCTCTATACACTGTTTCCAATAGGCGTTGAGAGGTGGTCATGCCTGGCATATAAGGACCTTTTTCACATTCACAAAATGAATAGCATCAAAATTATTCTGTCTAGAGATTTAAACTTTGCTTGTGACATAAATAGGACATGCTGGAGGGACAAGCACATGTCTCAGAGAATTCCGCTTCTATGGAAGAGGCTTTCCATCCATATGAAGCAGAGCTCTTTTCTAATCATATTCAAGTAAAACCTGGATGGAAAATCAGAAGTACACCCCAGGTCTAGCATCTGTCTTTAATGGACAGAGGTAGCCTGTAAATCTTGCTCTAGCTTGCATCATTCCTCTCAACTGTCCAGATTATTATCTCTTATTTTTGGTCTTTTCCTCAGAAAATTTGTGGTTTTCTGGCAAGTCCTTGAGGACTGAAGTTAATAAATAATGCTAAATAACAGATATTGAGTTTCAGACTTCATAGCCTTCAGAAAATATATAATAAGGCACAATCTCTCATTTTAACAACTTTCTAAGTTTATAAAAACTATTTAAAATATGTCCCTATTTTTGGGACTTTGTCCCCCCATTATTTCTGGTTTTGCACAGATTTCTTGCACTGAGGGGTTGAGAGATATGACTTGCATATATCCCTTTAAATTACTTTTAAGGCACAAAACTTGCGGGATAAAATTAGGTCATTAGCCTAGTATTCACCTTTGAACAAATGAACAGTGGGGTTTGGTAATGGTGCTTACCAGAGATATGTTTACCACCTTCCCCATGAGGCTGGTGTGTCAGTTGCTGCAACCCAACAAATTTTCTCGGCCATTGTTGTAGCACAGGCTAGTGCCATCACAGCCATGGCAGAAATAGTGAGGGTGATCCAGAATGTGCATGCTGACACCTGAGGGAGTGCATGTCCCATATGCGGGAATCCTTGGATAGACTGACTCACATATACAGGACCATATAATGTCTTATCTAGGCCATCTGGCAGGGTCCAGAGGCCATCCTCACAGCTGGTAATTAAAATCTACAGATGTTAGCCAACATGGCCTTGGCTATCACTTCTACAGCAACATGAATTGTGGAGGTTCAGGGCAGTATGTCCCCATGGCCTTCTTCAGGTTCATCTTGCTGACACATCTCCTAGCAGATGTTGGTTGACATCAGGTAGTACACCAGCATTTCATCAGGGTTGTGGTAGATCCAATGCAGCTCCTGGCAGAGCAAGCTCTTACAGGTGGAGATTTGCATGAAAAGCTGAACCTTCTGTCATGCATGCATAGAACCTGTTCAGTAGACTGAGCCACACTGCCGCTCCAGCTGCTAAGGCTGGGTCCTTACAGACACACCCACACATGCATGCATGCACACACCACCATGACAGCCACAAGCACACCACACACATCCACTGACTCTAGCCCTTCTTAACATAAAATACCCCACGCTGTTCCAACACTTCCCATGCAAGCACTTTCATTTTTTAACCACATCAGCATATGCCCACACACACACACACACACACACACACACACACACACACACACACACACACACATACACACACACACACACACACACTCCCTTGTGAAAGACATGCACTGCTGTACTCCCTTTTCTACCTGTGCAGATGATAGCCATGCCCTACCCCACCCGTGGTACATTGCCACTTCAGTTGCCTATGTCTGAAGCATATTGTGCAAGCCTAATTATATGTAAGCTCAGCCTAGTGTTTTTGCTTGCTTTATTTATCTCTAGTATATTTTTTTAACTGTTGTAAAGCTATGTGCAATTTTTGGCTTCTTTGCTAGTGCCATGGTAGTCTCAGCCCACATCCATCTGGCATGGTCATCCCTTACTCTTGGCTCCTCCTATGACTCCCCATCTGTCTCGGCTTCCAGTGGCTGTTGTGCTGGGAATTACTGACCTTGTAAGAGGTTACCCTGCAGTAACTGCTTACTAAGTACAATATTGTTTAACACTGCATACACGCAGTCAGTAGGTTGGCAGGAATGGTGGATTATACTGCAGGGCAGCACAGGATATATCTGTGATGCCCGTGTCCTCGCCCAGCAATCAAGCAGCCTCAATCCTCACCACTAACACCATAGAGGGCATCTCAAATATGAGGAAAGGGTAACAAACACACACAGTAAAGTACAATTTCCCTTAAGAGCACACGTAGATCACAGTCAGTCCAGGGCTGGTCGATCCCTTGCTCCCCAGGTCCCCAATAAGACTCCCCACTGGCACACCTACAGGGTCCAGATCTCAGCCTAGCTGGGCAAGCTAAAATCTCCAGAACCCTCTCTGTCTGACCAGTGCTTCATGTCCCTGCCCAAGTAGCTGACACACAAACTTTGAGATAAGTTTATACAACCACACAGACACTCCTGGGGAAGGCTGGCACAGGTTCTCCAGCTCTGCCCCTTTTACCCAGACTATATGGTAGTAATTACTGCCAACACCCAGCTAATATTATTAGCTACCCAAAGGCCCTTAAAAGGGTGTCCAGTTATTACTGTACAATATTATTATCCAATTGGTAAGTGTAACTAATCAGTCAAGGCATATTAGATTGGCTTTGTGCAATAAACTCTATAAATATGCAATGTACTCTAGAGCTTAACTTATCTCTATGCAAACCAGCCACAGTTAAAAGGTTTTAAAATATTTAATAATTAATTAAAACCACAAGGTAATACTTTCTACTACACAGTCAGTGTTAGTCAAGAGAGTTCAGAGATCACACAGAAATACTTAAAATAAATCAGTAGTACAGTTCTGACATGGAGATATGTTCTAGAGAGAAGAGGAATAAAGGTCAGCAGGACTAAGACAGAATATATGTGTGTGAATGAGAGGGAAGATAGAGGAATGGTGAGGATGCAAGGAGTTGAGGTGGCGAAGGTGGATGAGTTTAAATACTTGGGATCAACAGTTCAGAGTAATGGTGAGTTTGGAAGAGAGGTGAAGAAGAGAGTACAGGCAGGATGGTGTTGGTGGAGAAGAGTGTCAGGAGTGATTTGTGACAGATGAGTACCAGTAAGAGTGAAAGGAAAGGTCTACAAGAGGGTAGTGAGACCAGCTATGTTATATGGGTTGGAGACAGTGGCATTGACAAAAAGGCAGGAGTTAGAGCTGGATGTGGTAGAGTTAATGATGTTAAGATTTGCGTTGGGGGTGACAAGGGTGGACAGGATTAGGAATAAGTATATTAGAGGGTCAGCCCAGGTTGGAAGGTTTGGAGACAAAGCCAGAGAGGCAAGATTACATTGGTTTGGACATGTGCTGAGGAGGGATGCTGAGTATATTGGGAAAAAGATGTTAAGGATGAAGCTACCAGGTAACAGGAAAAGAGAAAGGCCTAAGAATAAGGTTTATGGATGTGGTGAGAGAGGACATGCAGGTGGTTAGTGTGACAGAGCAAGATGCAGAGGACAGGAAGAAATGGAAACAGATGATCTGCTGTGGCAACCCCTAATGAAAGATGATGATGAGTAGTACAGTTCTGGCATCACAAAAAACACTTAGTCTAATCTTTATAATTCCTAGCTACTTATAGGAGAAAAAAAACAGTTCTAACATACTACTTACATAAAGAGAGCATAAGGTAGTGCTGTGAGTTGGATATCAAGACATAAATACTTAATAATCTCTGGTTCTCACTGTTTAAATTGAAACTGCACTAATGATAAAACATTACATCATCTTTTACACTGTCCTGGTGTTCCCAGGCTGACAGAAACTGCATTTAATTTCTTTTATACTTAGAGCAATGAAGGGCATTCCACATGTAAATTCTGGTCATTAATGTTAGCCTTAAAACAATAGGCGGGATGCTTACTCCAGACTTAACTCCAAATTCTAACTTCAAAGGAACAGACAAAGTAATTTTAATTTCAAAGGACCAACAAGAAATGCTTGACTTAGCTTTCTTTACAGCAGAGGGCAATGTTGCCACATCGTTTTAAGTTAAAAATTTCACAGTATTTACAAATGATAGAATTATGTACCAAATCTATTTGACTATGGTGGCAGCCTTCACCCATCTTTACCAGTCTTCACATCCCCACCCCACCCCACCCCTGGAGAACTCAAGCTAGTTTTTCAAGTGACCCTTGAGAAATGCCGCTCGAGTGGGTTAGGTCTATCTAAATTTACCTACCCCTTTCCCTGTCTTGACAGCCCATCTGCATTGGCATTACTAATCTCACTGCAGTGCTGCACTGACATATTATATGCTTACAACCACAGGCTCCAGCTTAGCAACTTGGCATTTTGCTGGCTGTCTCTGTATTAGGGGGTTGTGTTCTGTCATAACAGTGAATTTCCTTCCATACAGATAAGGCTGAAGTTTTTGCAGTGCCCACACTATGGCTAGACATTCCTTTTCTACAGCTGCATAGCATTCCTCCCTGGGTTGTTGCCTGTGACTGAGATAAACCACTGGGTGCTTTTTCCCTTATGAAGAAATCTGGCTAAGTACATCCCCCAACCCATGGTTTGAAGCATCAACCTGTACAACAAATTATTTGCTGTAATCTGGACTGGCTAACACAGGGGGTCCTCCCAAAGCTTCTTTAAGCTTCTGGAATGCCTGCTGACATGCTGGGGTCCAAACTAAGTTATCTGGCCTTTTCTTCCTTGTCAGGTCTGTGAGGGGAGCAGCTGTGGTACTATAACTGAGGACCAACTTTCTGTAGTACCCTGCTGTACCTAAAAATGCCCTCACCTGCTTTTTAGTAACTGGTGCAGGCTATGCCTGAATGGCTTCCACTTTGGCAGGTCCTGGCCTTATCCGACTCTGTGTGACTATTTAATTTCTTATAGTCTACACAGAACATGGTGCTGCCATCCTTCTTTGGCACCAGCACTGCTGGGGAGGGCCAGGGACTGTTGGACTCTTGAATCACCTCTAGTTCCAACATCTCCTGTACCTCCTCCTTCAGGGTCTGTCTGACTCTCTCAGCCACCCTACAAGGGACCTAATAGGCCTTTGGGTTTCTGTGTTCACCAGGTGCTGCACTAGGTGGGTGCACCCTGGTTTCCCAGTGAACATGTCCCTAAATTCCTGCAATACTGCTCGAATTTCTCGAACCTGGTTAGGAGATAGTTGCTGGGACATTGCTACCCCTTCCACTGAGGTGTCAGCCCGAGCCTCACTGAGGAGATCAGTCCCCAGATCTCCCTCAGAATCCTCCTGCAATCCACTGAAAATGCTCAGCACAAGGGCCTCCCTATCATGGTAAGATTTCATCATGTTAAAATGGTACAATTTGTGCTCCTGCCTAGCAGTTCCACCATGTAGTTAACATCACTTACCTTTCTTACCACCTTGTAGGGTCCCTCCCAAGCTGCTTGTAGCTTGTTGTGTCTGACAGGAATGAGAAAAATTACCTGCTGTCCCACAGCATACTCTCTAGCTCGAGCATTCCAGTCATACCACACCTTTTTCTGTTGTTGGGCTTCTGCCAGGTTCTCCTGGGCCAAGCCCATGAGTTCCCTGAGCCTTGTCCTGAGGTTTAGGATGTATGCCACAATAGACTCCTTGTGAGACTCGCACTCACAAAGAAATACTTAAAATAAATCAGTAGTACAGTTCTGATATCATAGAAAAACATTTAGTCTAATCTTTGTAATTCCTGGCTACTTCTAGGAGAAAACACAGTTCTAACATACTACTTGCATAAAGAGAGCATAAGGCAGTTCTGTGAGTTGGATATCAAGACAAAAATGCTTAATAATCTCTGGTTCTTACTGTTTAAATTGAAACTGTGGTTCTGATAAAACATTACATCATCTATTACACTTTCCTGGTGTTCCCAGGCTGACAAAAACTGCATTTACATTCTTTTATACTTAGAGCAATAATGGACATTCCACATGTAAATTCTGGTCATTAACTTTAGCCTTAAAATAATAAGCAGGATGCTTACGCCAGACTCATCAACTCCAAATTCTAACTTCAAAGGAACAGTCATAAAGTAATTTTAATTTCAAAGGACCAACAAGAAATGCTTGACATAGCCTTCTTTACAGCAGAGGGCAATGTTGCCAAATTGTTTTAAGTTCAACATTTCACAGTATTTACAAATTATAGAATTATATACCAAACCTATTTGACTATGCTGGCAGCATTCACCCATCTCTACCAGTCTTCACACTATCCAGATAGCAAAAGCATGCCTCCAGCAGCTCAAACACATGCTGTGTAATATTTCTGGTTAGTAGTAGTAGTGCATGTTTGTATCCCTGGTCTTTTTTATTGTGTGGTTTTCTGGTGGGTGTTATAAGCTAGGGTTCCATGGTATATCTGGCATCATGAGCAAGCTGCCTCGTGGGAAGTCACCCTTAAAAAACTGTTGGTACAGGTCTTATGTATGGCATGTGTGTGAGCCATGACAGCTGCTTGAGTGACCTGTACATACTGTCCAGATAATACCCTATGTACTGCAGACAAACTATCAGTTAATGGCGTGATATCCTTTGTATTTCATGTACCACCTTCCCAGTTCATGTGGTGCCTATATTTCATCATGAGTATAGTGTATAACCCTAGTACCTCATGGAAATGGGCTGTATCATAACTCCCATATGGCGTTGGCTGTCTCTTCTGGGGTACACGGCAACCACATAAGCTCCCCTATATGCTGAAGTAAGGTAGCTGTTCAGATATGAATTTCTGGTTCCCATTAATGTATTTCTTGAGTTTAATGAAGGTCTATAAATAACACAATACTATAATCCAAATGTGAATTTTTGTTTCCTGTCAAGGTAAAGTCCAAGGGATGGTTCAAATACAGAATATCACTTCATGTCAATGTTTGATATTTTGCTGAATACAAAAAAGTTTCAGGTACATAACAATAATTGAGAAACGTTTCCAAGCACAATTTCAATTTGACCCATGTTGTTTATTTGAACTAGTCACATATTTGGATGTTTGTTCATTTGGGAAGTCTTACTGCTGTCTGTCCACGTAAATATACTTGTACTTGAGACATCAGCTTGTTTATATTCAAACAAAATCCATAGATTGAAAGGTGCTATAGCTTGAAAAATGAACCAGTTTAATTATGCATATATTGTTGGAACATCAGGTTAAAGCATACAGTAGGCAGAGTTTATAGAATACATTTAATAATGCAGTGGAATGTTTATATTTCTGCCTAATTAGACATCATCTTACATATGGATTAAATATATAGTTTATATTATAATCAAGCTATGACAACAATGTTATGTCATGATTTTAATGACCCAAGGTGTGGCTCAAGATTGTCCAAAATGTAAATTCAAACAAAAATGAGTGTGTGCCAGAGTGTGCTGTTACACTGACAATCTGCTTTTGCAGGGACTTCCCCCGGTGCTCTTTGATTGGCGGCTGGTCTGTGCTATCCACACTTCTGCTTGGCATTACATGCAGCGGATTAAGGCTATGACCTGTTAACAAAATACTTCCTGTGGTACAGGGTTTGATTTTCTCAGCTTTCATTTGGTGGCTTGACCTTTAGTAAGCCACTTAACCACACAGTGCTTGAGGGCAAATGGAGTTTGTGTTAGGGTCCTTGACTGTATTACTAGTATGAACTTATATATACTAAGCCTAATATTGCTGTACATCAGAGTTTGGAGGATATTCTCACGTACAGCAAAGTTTATAATTAGCATATGTTTCCCAACAGGACAAGCCAGTTCCCTGTTTCAACAACTGTCTTTACTGTCCTTGAGTTTTTAACAGACACGCTCAGCTGACATTGCTGCTGTTTTAGGTGACCTGCCCCTAGCACAATGCAGCAGCTGCCATGTTCATTATTTTTGTTTGGGGCAGATGTCTCCATGCAGTGTGAATGGATTCCCTCTTGTATAATATATATGTATTTGTTTTTCAATGATTGCTGGTTTTGGCAGTTTCTTGCATCTAAAAAAAAGCCATTCACTCAAATAATTTCCATCATTCATTACAGAAGTCTGGAGTAGCACCTTAGTACTACAGAACACAAATCTATTTTAAGAGGAATGAATTTCAGCAACAGTGAGACTTTTTATGCAAACAATCTATTGATCAACTATTTCCAAGCCAGTTAATTCATATCAGTGAAAAAATTATGAACTCGCATTGGCAGTCACCAACAGCTATTTCACTACCAGCTGCTGAACATGGAAATTCATTTTCATTTTGTGTGTACTGTTACCATAATAAAAGGGCATATTCAGCAGCTGTTATTTCTATCTCGTTTCAGCAGGCAAGCAAAATGGCAGTTTTATTTCAAAAACAGTATTAAATTAAACACCTCATTAAGCCCATTAGGTTTTAACATTTCTAAGGTATAAATCCAGTATTAATCTCTCTGTGCAAAATGTACCATCCTATCTCAGCCTATTGCATTGTAACATATTCAACACCTTCACCTTTAAATTTAATTTATTTTACTATTGTGGCATGGCATAGAATGCTTGCTAACAGAACGCTCTATTTTTCTTGATCTAATATGACAAATGTACTCCCTTATTAGTGCCTTCAGCTTCCAGCATACAGTTTGGCATAAGTACATACTAAAACATATACAGTATAGCTTTTGGTATAAGTTATTGTACCTGAAATCTTAAACCTGTTTTGCTTGATAGCATTAACAAATTCAATTCCTTTCATCCTATAACTATCAATACCACATTGTGCACATTTTCTAAAGCATCCTAAATTAATGGGTGCTTTGAAATATTTCTTATATTTACTGTGTATGAAATAATCCTTAACATTTTTTAATGCATTACAGTCTCGGAGCAGGGACAAACATTAGTCAAAGTATCAGACAGCAGTGCATTCCAATGTGTGCAAATAAGACTTCCTGTCTTTCTTGCAGTAGGACTCTGTTCAGTGACAAATGTGACTGACTGTTTAGTCTCATGGATGTTTTGCTTGATTTTTTTCTAATAAGCTTTTTTCTGTGAGAGTTGGCTACTTTGAATATGTCTTCACGGAGTCCTATCTCAAGATATTCTTGTTCCAGAAGTATGTGTTTAGTATGCTCAGCCTTCTCAAAATAATATTACATATTTAAAAATACTGTAAATGTTGAATAAGCCTGTTTTCGCTTTCAGAATTGTACCTAGGTTATCTGGTGCCCTGTTCAATTCCCCAGTCTAGCCCCTTCAACTCAGTAAAAAAACAAGAAAGAAAGAAAGAAACAACCTCTTAACCGTCAGAAATCAGCTTGCTACAGTTAAAATACCACACACAAAGCACTTCAGCCATGACTGCAAACACAGCATCGACATTCCTTTCTGAATACCATCACCACACTACTGCTCTATCGGCATCTGCAGATGATATCCCATAATGTATTGCAGCTGGAGCAGTGTCCCGTTCTGTCCTACCGTAGCTACGTCTCAGATGTGCACGTTGAACATATTCTAGATTTGCAATAAATTTACCATATGTTTTAGAACAACTACTTTTATTTACATCAGCCTTTACATTGCCCTTGTTTTCAATTATTAAGGAATTCCCAATATTATTCTAGCATGTCCAAAGGTCAGTTGTCAATCTCCTCTCCGGTCCAGCTGGTGAATCTGGGAATCTTGAGGCAATGTTATAACTGCCTCATGTACACAGACAACCCACTCCTCCTCCCACATAACACAAATACTTGCGAGAGATGCAGCTATTTAGCCAAACTGGAGGCTGAGCTCTCTCAACTCAGGACTGGCAAGACCAGACAGGAGGAGAAGGCAACTACACACACCACAAAACCAGCCTCACATAATGCTACCACACTACTGAATCAAACACATAAACACACAAAGACATACTCGGAGGCTCTGAGTAAAAATTTACCTAAACAGCAGAGGCCTCCAAAGCAGACACCCAAACAACTGCTACCTCAAGACACCCCACAAGCAACACATAAACCACAAAAGCAGTGTGCAAAGCAGTCACAGCCCTTAAGGCCAAATACAACACCAAACATACTCGTCATAGGTGACTCCATAGTCAGACACACTGACGTCCCACTCACCAGGCTGAACAAGGAGAGGGTTACAGTAAGCTGCCTATCGGGCGCTAGAATCCGCCACATAACACAAGCACTCTGGTCACTCCACGGCAAGTACAAATATGAAACAGTCATTGTCCATGCTGGTGTGAATGACCTGAGACGTACCTCCCTGGACTACATGAAAAGAGACATAGAGGAGCTCTCTGATTATGTAGCCCAGGCAGGTATGACCCTGACCCTGACCAGTATCCTTCCTTCACCAAGAATGATGCCACAATATAGAGACAAGATGATCAGCTTTAACAGTTGGCTTAATGTCTGGTGTCATTCAAAGGGGATCCAGTGTCTGTCTGCCTGGGATGACATGCTTGACAAGCCACGCTGCTTCACAAGGGACGGCTTGCAGCTGTCACCTCTGGGATTCTGGATATTGGCTAAGGCTCTTGCCACCCCCATAGTGCCTTTTTTAGGCAAGGCTCAAATTCTAAACCTACCACCCTAGAAAACAAAAATGGGTAATGCTGCTCAATGCCAGAAGTCTAAATCTCAAAATGCACGCACTCGAGGCCCTTCTCAGTATGGAGAACATCAATGTCTGTGCTGTAACTGAAACCTGGTTCAAGGCTCCTGAGAGCACCCTGGCACTATTAGGTTTTACCTCATATCATGCATTCCGGCCCCAAAACCCAGACCACACCACAAAAGGAGGGGGTGTATCCATATTCATAAAGGATACCCACACCTCCAGGTTGGTGGCAACGCATGAAGCTTCGGAAACCATCCAGGTGCAACTAACCATAGGCAAAACTGCTCTACAAATTGTAGCATGCTACAGGCCACCCTCTCAAACTCAGGAACCCCACACAGCCTTCCTGAAGACACTGGAGGGTATAAATGTATCTCCAAACACCATCAAATTGGGTGACTTCAACTACCCGAATATAGACTGGGAACATTACTCAAGCCCTAACTTTCTAGCCCAACGGTTCCTGGAGTTCATAAATTAAATGCCATGGAACAGCTAGTCACTGTTCCCACGAGAGGAGAAAATATACTAGATCTCATTATCACAAACATGGGGACAAAATGCTCCACACCGAAGTATATCCCTCATTGGTGAGATCTGATCATAAACTAATCTCACTGGAAATCCACATCCGCCCCACCCCAAAGAAAAGAGACCACAGTGAAGAACTTCTCTAAAGCAAACTTCACACTACTCAAGACTGGTGTGGTATCCTTCAAGTCCCCTGAGCCAGTGGAAACCACAACCCAAGCTGCGGAAGCCCTTACAAATGCCTTCTATGAACACCTCCAGGACTGCATGGATCAGGCAATCCCAAATAAAACCAAGACTCTTTCCACAAAGGGCAAACATCCAGTCTGGTGGACCCCAGCCATTAACAAACTTTACAATAAGAGGAGAAAGCTATTACATGATAGAACAAAATCCATAAAAGGGAAGTCACCCCTGATCATTATTAGTAAAAAATACAAGCACTCATAAAATCAACTAAGGCCAATTTTGAGAGAAAAATTGCCATGGATTCAAAGGACAATCATAAGGCCTTTTTCAGCTATGTTAGGAACCTGGGTGGAAACTCCCAGATATGCTCAGAATTAGTCCAAAATGATACAAAAATCACTGAACCCACAGACATTGCCAACATACTGGCAGACAGGTTCAGTGCAAACTTCACCCCCTCTCCCCCCCTAAAGGAGAGATAACTATCCCAGCGGAGTGTAGCCTCCCAGACATCTCAAATGCGCAGGTGAATGCTGCTCTCTCTAAAGCTAAAAACACAGCATCAATGGGACTGGATGGTGTCCCCGGCTGTGTGCTACACTAGCTAAATGAGGAATTAAACCCGCACATAAGGCAGCTGTTTAATCTCAGCCTTACCACAGGATACGTGCCCAAGGAGTGGCGTATGGCAACTGTGGTCCCACTCCACAAAGGCGGTGCCTCTACGGACCCTGGTAATTACCGCCCCATAAGCTTAACAAGTCTAGTCTGCAAAGCTATGGAGAGGATCATAATGGAGCTCATAAACAAAGATATAGGGGACTTGCAGACATTGGACCCGACCCAGTTTGGCTTCGTCAAGGGAAGATCATGCCTTTTGAACTTGGTCAACTTCTTCGAAACAGTCACCAAGGCCATTGATGAGGGAAAGGCAGTCCATACAGCCTACCTTGACCTTGCAAAGGCTTTCGACACAATACCCCACTCGGGTATTGTAGAAAAACTTACCAGCTTAAATGTAAACCCATATGTCACAAGATGGGTTGCAAACTGGCTTAAGGACAGAACCCACAGGGTTAGAGTTGCTGGCGCTATGTCAGACTCCAAGCCGGTCACAAGTGGTGTCCCACAGGGCTCGGTCCTTGGCCCCCTGTTGTTCGGCATCTACTTCTCAGAAGTACAGGCCAACATGGGAGGACTTTGGCTGACAAAGTTTGCAGACGACTGCAAACTGGGTGCCATAGTGGAAAGTGCATCGGACACGGATATCCTTCAGAAGGGACTCACGGAAACAGATAGCTGGTGTCAGTGCCATGGCCTGAAGTTAAACGCCAAAAAATGTATAGTCATACCCTTCGGGAAAAACAAGGTAACCCCAAGCTACCATATAGGGGGCAATCCACTAAGCACAGAAGAGGTTATCAGGGACCTGGGGACCCAGGTTGACAGTGGCCTTTCTTTTGACACTCACGTTGCTAAAGTGGTTAGAAAGACCTTCTACATTGCCCACCTGATCATGAAGGGATTCACATCCAGATCTAGTGAGGTCATTGTTCCTCTGTACTCTTCACTTATCAGACCAATGATTGAGTACAATGCCCCATTCGGGATGTATCTCACCCGACATCTGCAGCAATTGGAGAGACCCCAAAAGTTCCTCACCAAAAGGTTAAAGGGACTCCAAAATCTGTCATAGGCTGCCAGATTGAAGAAACTCCAGCTCTATTCAGTTGCATACCGTCTGCTCAGAGGTGACATGTGCCTGACATACAAGGCTATGTCCAATCCGGAATTAATGGACATGCTCCACCTCAAAAAATCCAAATCCACCAAAACCACTAGAGCAAGCAACTTAAACCTTAGCACGGATATAAATAGGACGTGCTGGAGGGATAGATTTATCACTCAGAGACTCCCTATGCTGTGGAATAAAATCCCGGTCCATGTGAGGCAGAGCACCTCGCTTGCTCTGTTCAAGAGAAATCTTGACCTGTGGATGGGAGATCGTAGGTTTATCCCGGGAATCATCTCTGTGTCACTGCTGGACAGAGGCACAACAAACTAATGGGCACAGTATTTTTTCATATAAGGGGTGGCGTAAGCCACAAAAATTTGGGCTAGGCTTATAAATGCCTTAGGGCAGATAGCCTAGTATAAACCTATGAACCTATTCTTGTGCAAATAATTTTTCAAATCAAGCTACAATAAAGTTTATGACTAGAAGCAATACTGTCTCCCATTGCTATACAAGCAAATTTTAAATACATATTTCTCCAAACTGAAAATAATTGTGAGACAAACTGATGTAAGCATAAAATTAGCATTTACCTTCAAGTCTCTTTTAGTGTCCAAATACAATTTAGAGACATGTAAGCCATAGTTATGTTTAATATATGTTACAAAGACTCTAAATAATTGCAGTTCCAGTACACAGCATCCAGATATCAGCACCAGCACTCCGAATTAATCCACAGGTCTCTTATTAAAGTTCCAAAAGGTTTATTGCAAAAATACACTTAAAACAGGTTAAGCGCTTTCATCTTACATCAAAGACTTCATCAGAACACTGATTCATACTTAAATTGAACTTTTTATAGACCCTTCCCCCAGTCACATGAGTTGAATCCTTAAGTGTCTATTAAAGTATGTATTAAAGTGCCAGTGCTCATATTAAAACTTCCCCTATACTTCTGAATACACAATCTCCTAATTATACTTAAAAACATTGTTTAAAATAGTTCAACTAGTAAAAATACATTTATGCATACATTTAATCAGTTAAAACTTCCCATATCAAAAATGTTTGTGTTTATAACAGAGGCTTTACAGATATATATTCGTTGATTCCAGGATAAACAGATGCATTGAGCTGTATCTGCCACCTGGTTTCTTTCTCACCTACTGTTTTTCTAATGTCCCCTCCCCTACTATTAGGTTTAATGATTTCTAAAATACCAAAATGAAAAGTATTACATTTTTCATTCTCCTTAATATGTTTCCATAAGGCATTTTTTTCATCATGTTTCTTAATACAGTACAAGTGGTCATATATTCTGTTACGTAGGCACCTGATGGTCTTACCTACATAGAAACAAGCACACTGTGTGCATTTAGCGAGATATATTAAATACTTGGACCTACAATTCCCGTCCTTAAACCTTATGACAGAATTATTATAATTTTCCAACCTGATACTGGAACTGTTCACAAGATATTGACATTGTGAACACGTTCCACATTTCCTAGTACCTGGAATAACCCTAGATGTAACATTAATGGTAGATTTCTTTTCTAATAAATTTTTAATATTGTTTCCATTCCTGTACACATAGGTAGGTATATCTCCTACAACTTTGTGCACTCCTTCATCTGCCCTTAATATGTTCCAATTTTTTCTAATTATGTTTTTGATTGCCCCACATTTGGGTGCATACCTTAAAATACACGCTTTACTATATTTATTTACTTCTGTCTTAATGTTGAAATTATTGTCAACATTTTCACTGGCAATACCTAACAGGGGTATATACCTAGTTCTACTATATTTTTTTTACATATTCAGTAGTATCATATATCATATTCCAGGGATATCCTCTGTCTGAAAAAAATGCCCTATTTTCATTAATTCACTGTCCAACTCAATAGGATCTGATGTCATCCGGGCCACCCGAATGCATTGGCCTTTTATTATATTTCTTTTCTGTAGATATGGATGATTACTTGAAAAATGTAAGTATGAATTACTAAAGGTAGCCTTTCTAAAAATGTTAGACTTAAACATTCCATCTTTAATGGTTATAAGTGTGTCAAGGTAGGGAATGCTTTCTTTGTCAGTGTTAAATGTAAATTTAAAATTCTCACTACATGAATTGAGATATTCCTTAAACTCTACTAGTTCCCCCTGGCTACCTTTCCAAACAACAAAAATATCGTCAAGGAACCTGAGGTAGCAGGACACGTACCCACTCCATTTTGTATTAATAATAAATTCGTTCTCCCAGTCAAGAAGTACCAAATTAGCAAATATGGGGGCACATGAGGCCCCCATTGCCACTCCCTTAATTTGTTTGTAATATTCTCCTTCATAGAATATATAATTGTGGGAAAGCACCAGGTCCATAAATTCTAATATCAATAACGTTCTATCCCATGACACACATCCTGTTCTCATAATGCTTTTTTCAAACCTGACCATCCCTTCTTCCTTGGGAATACTTGAGAACAAATCGACTACATCAATCGTAATGAGACAATCTGCATCATTAACCATGTGGGGTTGTAACCTTCCTAAAAAGTCCCATGAGTCAGCTACTAAATGTTGGATACTTTTAAATGTCGTTTTCAACCATTTGTCTATGACTTTCCCAAAAGGGAAAGACTTAGACTCACTTCCAGAAATGATAGGTCTAAAAGGAGGGTCATGAATATTTTTGTGGATTTTGGGTATCCCTACTATAGTACTAATTATGGGACTATCAACTTTTAAAAAATTGTAAAGGTCCTGGTCGATTCTGTTTTCTAACAGCAAGTCTTCTAAATACAGGTTAATTTTATGATATCCAATGTTCACTTCATTTAAAGATGAAGTCGATTTGAAATTTGAAATTAAGGGAGTGGCAATGGGGGCCTCATGTGCCCCCATATTTGCTAATTTGGTACTTCTTGACTGGGAGAACGAATTTATTATTAATACAAAATGGAGTGGGTACGTGTCCTGCTACCTCAGGTTCCTTGACGATATTTTTGTTGTTTGGAAAGGTAGTCAGGGGGAACTAGTAGAGTTTAAGGAATATCTCAATTCATGTAGTGAGAATTTTAAATTTACATTTAACACTGACAAAGAAAGCATTCCCTACCTTGACACACTTATAACCATTAAAGATGGAATGTTTAAGTCTAACATTTTTAGAAAGGCTACCTTTAGTAATTCATACTTACATTTTTCAAGTAATCATCCATATCTACAGAAAAGAAATATAATAAAAGGCCAATGCATTCGGGTGGCCCGGATGACATCAGATCCTATTGAGTTGGGCAGTGAATTAATGAAAATAGGGCATTTTTTTTCAGACAGAGGATATCCCTGGAATATGATATATGATACTATTGAATATGTAAAAAAATATAGTAGAACTAGGTATAAACCCCTGTTAGGTATTGCCAGTGAAAATGTTGACAATAATTTCAACATTAAGACAGAAGTAAATAAATATAGTAAAGCGTGTATTTTAAGGTATGCACCCAAATGTGGGGCAATCAAAAACATAATTAGAAAAATTGGAACATATTAAGGGCAGATGAAGGAGTGCACAAAGTTGTAGGAGATATACCTACCTATGTGTACAGGAATGGAAACAATATTAAAAATTTATTAGAAAAGAAATCTACCATTAATGTTACATCTAGGGTTATTCCAGGTACTAGGAAATGTGGAACGTGTTCACAATGTCAATATATTGTGAACAGTTCCAGTATCAAGTTGGAAAATTATAATAATTCTGTCATAAGGTTTAAGGACGGGAATTGTAGGTCCAAGTATTTAATATATCTCGCTAAATGCACACAGTGTGCTTGTTTCTATGTAGGTAAGACCATCAGGTGCCTACGTAACAGAATATATGACCACTTGTACTGTATTAAGAAACATGATGAAAAAAATGCCTTATGGAAACATATTAAGGAGAATGAAAAATGTAATACTTTTCATTTTGGTATTTTAGAAATCATTAAACCTAATAGTAGGGGAGAGGACATTAAAAAAACAGTAGGTGAGAAAGAAACCAGGTGGCAGATACAGCTCAATGCATCTGTTTATCCTGGAATCAACGAATATATATCTGTAAAGCCTCTGTTATAAACACAAACATTTTTGATATGGGAAGTTTTAACTGATCAAATGTATGCATAAATGTATTTTTACTAGTTGAACTATTTTAAACAATGTTTTTAAGTATAATTAGGAGATTGTGTATTCAGAAGTATAGGGGAAGTTTTAATATGAGCACTGGCACTTTAATACATACTTTAATAGACACTTAAGGATTCAACTCATGTGACTGGGGGAAGGGTCTATAAAAAGTTCAATTTAAGTATGAATCAATGTTCTGATGAAGTCTTTGATGTAAGATGAAAGCGCTTAACCTGTTTTAAGTGTATTTTTGCAATAAACCTTTTGGAACTTTAATAAGAGACCTGTGGATTAATTCGGAGTGCTGGTGCTGATATCTGGATGCTATGTACTGGAACTGCAATTATTTAGTGTCTTACTAGTTGACTGTTCTGGTTTATCATTTTTTTTCATTAGATGTTACAAAGACTCATTGACCAGTAATCAGAAAGAATTCATTGCTCTTTTGGAAACTGGAATAGAAAAAAGTATTAGTTTCCATGATCTTAGGAAATATGATTTAGAGACATGCTAGCCTTATTAAGGAAGACCTCATTAGGAAGACACCTCATTATCAGCTAATTTGCATGTCTCTGAATTGACTGGTATTGCTGCTAGTGCTGAACAGCACTTTCCTGTGGTAATTACCACTGGTGTCCAATGCACCCCATCGGCACAAGTATCCCATCTACAGTCCCATCCCATAAAAAACTCCAATCAAGTTAATTTGTTTTTTTTTTAAATATTAAAAATAAATAGTTACTATGGATAGCAAATATTAAGCCCAGTAATTGCCTTCACTATACTGCCCACTCCACTCGACCTAATCTGATGTGTTTGATGCAGTGTTTGAGAATTGTCCCTTATGTAAAACATAGGGATAAGCAGATGTACACACACATAGGTTAGTACTAGGCTAACTGCCCTAGCAAGCCATTTTAAGCCTAGCCAGTTATCCCCTGTGAGATTCAAACCCTGTACCTTGTGTTTGTAAGGCAAACACCTTAACCATTAGGTTACCCTCCCAACCCCCCTGATGCTGAAAGAAGATGGAAAGCAGCCAGGAACATAGAAAAATAACAAGAATGGTGCAGAGGTGTCTTTCTCCCCACCCTTTCTATGCTACTGACCATCATTCAATTAAAATTCCATTCAGGGCTGGCCTTAGGTAAACAGCTTCATGGTGCCACCGAATGCCCACACCATCCTGGCCTACATAAACTATTCAGGTTGCTTCTTTTTCATTTTTTTTCTCATAGATTTTCTCCTGCATCTATTAATTGTTTCATTTATCTAACATGTTTTAATCTAAGTAAGACTGCACTCTGGTAGCTGAGGAGGAAACAACTGCATTAAGCCAGGGGGTTGGGACTGCAAGACTCCCAGAAGCTACAGGCTTACTTCATATTGCAATTTAGAGTATTTTTAATAACCTTTTCATTCTATGAATTCCTGTACAAAACACATGATCAAGAAAGAAATTTCTAACTAAACAAAACTACAATGTATTAACTACAGTGAAAATAACTGTATTAAGCCATGAGGTTTCTAGATATTTTAGATTTTTTCAACAACCTTTTCATCCAGTGATGGGCTGAATGAAAAATATTATTTATGAAAGAAATTCAGTGTTGGACTTCCACTTTGCTTTTTCCTGTATCCTTTTAATACACCCTAAATGACCATGAGTACCCTGTAATAAAACCCAAAAGCAATGGACTTATAGATGCTCTGAAGTGCATTGTACAGCTTTTTTTTCCAGCCTTTTGATCCAATGATAGTCTGAACAAAAATCATGCATGTAGAAAAGAAATTCAATCTTACTTTTTATTTCACAATAAACTGAGAACACAAATACTTGTAAAGATTTATAACAAAACATACATCACATATGTGAATAGTACTTGCCCCCCCCCCCTTACCATCCACCTCAAAATAGGTAGCCACTTTCTTTGCATCCCCCTCTGGTGTTAAACTTTGATTACAATTAATGTACAAATGCCCACAGTCATATTTATATACAGCATACCTCATCATGCCCTTTACCCCCAAAAAGACAGCTATATTCTGAATACCCTTCTGATGTCAGACTGGGACAAAACTGAAAAAAATATATAACTTATTTGTTGTTAGGCATTATAAACAGCATGCTTATTTATTCTCCTCCCAAAAGATAGACATCTATATACACATCAAATGTTTGACTATAAGGAAAATAAAAAAAAAATGACAATAATGTTTCCACCCTGTCACTTCTAGAGACAGTAGAGTACTTCTCTACAATATATAGTAGCCTTTTGCACACCCCTCTGAGGTTTGTGAAGAATGTTAAAGAATTAATGACCACACTGTCCCCAGCTGAACACAAGACAAAGTGACTTCTGAATGACATCATCCCCAATCCACCACACAAGTACAGCAACCTTCCATGTACACCTATGGATAACACAGGTTTTAGATTAGGTTGGGGTTCAGGGCAAACGTGATTATTAAGTCCATGTCAAAATCCAGTTATACAGCCTTAGTTTGTGGGTGCTACCGACCCAAAAGTTTTGAAGGTCTGGGTATTCTGTGATGCTCAGTTCAACAGTCATCTCTTCAAAATAAGGAATAAATACAAGTCACAACGTGGTCATTTACTTTCATTCAGACAATTCACCACCAAGCATTTAAAGCCACTTCTGTGTACAGTTCAGACATCTGTGGTAAAAGAGAATGACCATGAAATGTAGTTAAGTTTTTGTTCTAGACAAAGTCACTACACATTAAAATATTGCACATTGTGTTGCATAATAACATTAGTCCTGCAAAGTCAAAATAATAAGCAAAGAGTAGCAGGTAGCAAATCATTTTCCTCCACAGAATACAACCACAGCAATTAGCAAATAGTTGCAGGACGCTAGTCATTTTCCTCCATAGACTACAACCACAGCAATTAGCAAAGAGTAGCAGGTAGCTAGTCATTTTCCTCCATAAAAGACAACCACAGCAATTAGCAAAGAATTAGAAGGTAGCTAGTCATTTTCCTCCATAGAAGACAACCACAGCAATTAGCAAAGAGCAGCAGGTAGCTAGTCATTTTCCTCTATAGAAGACAACCACAGCAATTAGCAAAGAGTAGCAGGTAGCTAGTCATTTTCCTTCATAGAAGACAACCACAGCAAGTATACCTACTCTGTCTGTGCTTATCAGTTGTCTAGTTAAATAGTCTTACAGCTCACTTAGGCACACTAGTCCTGCAAAGCAAAATACTGACTGTTTAAATTGAGTAAATGTCAAGAGGGTCAGTTACTTTCATCCAGTTAACTCAATTCCCACTCTATATTTATAGCCATGATGTCTAATGACTATGTAACAGTTCATCTCTACAGTCCACACAATTTGCCACACATTACAGTATTCCAATCCAGATTGCTCCACAAGGCCAGAGAAATACTATTAAAAATATCTGGTTGATCATTGCTGTAAAACAGAATGTGTGTATGTACCTTTAAGAGTCATTTCTAGATGTAAGCACATGCATATAAATAGTGAGCATGTGCAGGCAGCAGTGCCATTTTGAGACAATAGCCAAAGTGTTAACATGTATGAGTGTGGTACTCAGTCTGTTTATAAGTTTATTTAAGTTTGTTACAAAGCCTCATTCCTGATGTGTATGTAATAAAGCTGCTTGAACTGACCCCACAAATGTTTGTCTGTTTTATCCTGACCAGACGTGTGACATGGTGTCAGAACCAAGATTAAGAGAGCAACATCTTCAAGCCATGAGGTGCAGAGTTGAAGGTGAAGGGAGATTGAGCTGGTTGAGTGAAACAAAACTCAGACAAACAAAAAGGACCAGAAATGAACCCAAGGAAACAAAAAACTTGGACAGATGATTTATTTGGCATAGAAAATGAAATGGAGCAATTGTAAGACACAATTATTAATCAAATGAAAGGCACAAAACACATTATTCATACAGAGATATTCATATGGAGCTCAACATTACCTTTGGTTTGCATAAACAGCATGTTTAAAGTAAAATGGGCACAAGAAAAGTATAATGAGCATGATGAAAGGTTAAAAGGGCATAACAAGTAAAATAAAAGGGCAAATTAATCTTAAAGAGCAAGGCGACTGCATGTTTTTTAGTAAACGACCATGTTTATGAACAAACTACTATTTTGCATTGACCAAAGCCATACAAACCATAACTAGAGTTGTTTGAAGTATCTCAGAGTGTGCAAAGTGTTGCAGAATGTGTGCTTTATTACAGTGCAATTATCTCTAAGAGTTTGCTGGGTGCAAAATACAGTTATATTGCAAAGTCCAAAGTACAGCCATTTCAAAAAGTTTCTTGTGCTGTGTGCATTTATTTGCAGAGTGCCGCCATTTCAAAATGTTTCTTACACAATACACTTATTTCACAAAGTACAACCATTTTGAAAGGTTCTTGTGCTCTGTACAGTTTATTTGCAAAGTGCACTCATCTCAATGTGTTTCTTACTCTGAGCTTTTTCTGCTGTGTTCAGTTTAGTCATAAAGTACAGTCATTTTGAAGTATTTCTTACACTGATAAGGAGTGGTTTTACAAAGTACAGTGATTTTAAAAGTGTTTTTGTGCTGAGACTTATTTGGCCAAGTGCAGTTATTTCAGAGTCTGTTCAGCTATTAGGCATAATTAAAAGTACTGGCAGAAAGTTCTGGCATATATATTTATGTGTGGATGTTCGTATATAATTCCAAGCACCTTCACTATTGTGTATTAATATGGCAGAGGTATTTCACAGACCTAGCTACTTGTGTTTGATCATAATATAGCATTAAATTGGACAGTATTCAAGCAGGAATATGATATTTTCATACAAGCAGCTTTTTCCTGACAAAGTTGCATGTATGAGGGCATTCATTTTGCTTAACTTAGCTGGGTCAGAGGCTATTGAAAGAGAGTGTTCATTTTTGCATGCACCAGCAGTTTATGTAGGAATGGGGGGAAACTGCCATATTGTGGAACCAGCTGAATCAAGAGAGGACTGTGAGTGCTTAAAATGCAAATTTAGGGAAATGTGTAACCCCCAGATAAATGTTACATTAGAGAGGCACTTATTTTATACAAGACATCAAAAGCCAGGTAAAACTTTTGCAGTTTATATCACTGAATTGAGAAACAATGCTAAAATGTGCAGATTTGGTGACTTGAAAGATGAGTTAATAAATGACAGGCTTGTATGTGGTGTTAATAGTGCTGTAGTAAGAAAGATTTTGCTTTGTGGCAGTGATTTAACATTAGGCAAAGCCATGGAGATGTGTCCAATCCATGAGCTCACAGAAAGGAACACAAGTATGCTTGTAAGTGATACGAGCATGGTTTCAACAGCTTTTTGAGCAAATGTAGACAGCATGCAACACATGGCAAGCAGAAACTGGGCTAAGCACATGACAGCTGCAACCCCTGCAGGGTTTCCTGGGAAAGCTTGTGGCTTTCAAACAAGTTCCAAGACTAGCTCAGTAAAAAGGACATGCTCAATGCGGTATAAGGGTGAGTCAGCAAAACCAAAGTCAAGTCTTATTGGTGACTGCCGTAATTGTGGTGCCAATCATGAGTCTAAAAGGGAGAAGTGCTTAGCATTTAGTCAGCAATGCCACAAGTGTAAAAAATGGGACCATTTTCAAAAGTTGTGTAAATCAAGAAAGCCTCATTCAGTTATTAAGAAAGGTTACTCAAAAAAGCAAGTTGATCATTGTAGAGAGCTGCAACCCTACTTTCTATGTAGATGGTGTATCAGTGGCTGGTGAAAAGGTTAATGAGGTAGATTTGTTGGCAAAGAATGAAGAATTGTGTACTGTCCTGATCAATGCAAGTCCACAGACCTCAAAGTAGATACTGGTTCAAAGTGTAATGTAATGTCAGCAGAAACATTCGCTAAAGTGAGAGCTGGTGAACAACTTAATTAGGCCAATTGTGCAAAGCGTGTTGCTTATGGAGGTGAAGAGATTCAAACTGAAGGCTCAGTAGAGCTTTCATGCTACTCAGCTGGGAACAGTTACAGCTTGCAATGTTATGTAGTCAGAAGACTTGTGTAGTCATTAATAGGTCTCCGAGATAGTCTGAGAATGAAACTGCCTTCTTTTACCAGAGAAGTACATCAAGTAAGCACATGTCCCAGTCCCATCTTTACTGATGCTATTTTCTTAGAGTATGCTGGTGGTTTCAATGACAAGCTAGGAAAACTTCCAGTATATTCCATGAAAGTAGACCCATAGGTCAGTCCAGTAGTCGGACTAGGAAGGAGAGTTCCAATAGATATGTAGGACAAAGTCAAGGTCCAGTTAGACAAAATGGTGCATCAAGGTGTGATTTGTCCAGTCACAGAAACAACTGAGTGTGTGTATTCCATGGTAGCTGTTCATAAGAAAATTTCAGATGAAATCAGAATATGCATTGACCCAAGAGGCTTGAACCAGGCATTAAAAAGACCGTATCATCCTCTGGGTACAATCGAGCAGATCGCTGCCCTTATGTGAAATACCACTGTTTTTTCTGTCTTAGATGCAAAGAGTTCATTTTGGCAAGTAGTGCTTGATTGCAAATCTTCACTAGTGACTGCATTCAGTACCACATTTGGTAGATACAGATTCCTCAGGATGCCTTTTGGAATAAATTCTGCCAGTGAAGTCTTTCAGCGTACAGTGCAGCAAACTTTTTCAGGCTACCCATGTGCAATAATAGTTGATGATTTACTGGTTGGGGGTAATGATGAAGAAAGCATGACAGAAACCTCAGGAAAGTTCTGGGCAGAGCTCGTGAAGTGACTTTAAAGCTCAATCCTCGAAATGTAAATTCAGACTACCAGATGTTACTTATGTGGGTAATTTATTTACCAGTACAGGCTTACAACCAAACCCTTCCAAGCAAGCAGCCATTCTTGAGATGCCAGCTCCAGGCAATGTCCAAGCCCTACAACATTTTCTTGGTATGGTTAACTATTTGGGCAAATTTTCCCTGACTTTAGTGAGTTATCAGTGGTTTTATGAGAGCTGATATGCAGAAATGTTGCCTGGTCATGGTTTAAAACACCAGAGAGCATTTGATAACCTCAAAAAGCAAATTGCCAACCCACCTACATTAAGATACTATGATGTCCACAAACCAGTAGTTCGGTCTTAGTGCAGTTATTCTTCAAGGGTGCAGATCTGTTGCCTATGCATCTAGAACTCTTACCAAAACTGAGATGCAGCATGCTCATACTGAGAAGGAACTTTTGGCAAGAGTCTATATTATATGAATGAAAGTTCATATAATTGAACGCTCTAATGAGCGTAAATACCAGAAATCAAGATGCGTGCTGTGGAGTTGCTGTACAGTGAAGATTGGAGTATTTGCCCTTTCCTCACTGTATTGCAATCTTGGAGTTGGAATATATATTTAGTGTAAGGAGTGGGGGGCACAGCCCCCCACAATATCGTTTTCAATTTCCGGGATTTTTGGTCATTAGAGCATTTGATTATATGAACTTTCATTCATATAATATAGACCCTTTGGCAGTTGTGTTTGCATGTTCGAAGTTCCATGATTATATTTATGGCCAAGCTATCCAGACAGAAACTGACCATCAACCTCTAGTCACTATTTTAAAAAGCCTATGCATTCTGCTCCAGCAAGACTACAAAGAATTATGCTCAAGTTGCAAAAGTATAATTTCACAATGGTCTATACAAAAGGAAGACTTCTTTATCTGGCTGATACCTTATCCAGGTCACCCAGAAATATCACAGATCAGCTTGATGCAGAAAATTTTGACTTTGATGTCATGGAAGTGCCTAATTTTTCTAACGCAAGACTCGATGAGCTAAGAAATCATACAAAGACTGATCCAGTTTTGCGAAAGCTCAACCACTTCATTAATATAGGATGGCCATCAAAGTAATCCTGTGTACCGCCAGAAGTGCAACCTTATTTTCTATACAGAAATGAGATGTTGATGCAAGATGGTATCATTTTCAAAGGTACAAAAGTTTTCCTACATCCTTAGTGTGAATACATTCAGATTTTGCATTGTGGCCACCCAGGTTCTGATCCTACCAAAAGAAGGGTGAAATAACTAGTATTTTGGCCTTCTCTATCAAAAAACATTCATATAGTGCTTTATTCTTGTTCAGTTTGCAACAGTACTAAGCTGCATTTGTAAAAAGAGCCACTTCAAGCTAAGCCAAATTCCTGAACTACCTTGGTTGACAGGTAGCCACTGACATATTTAGTGGAACAATCGTCATTACTTAGTGTTGATAGACTCTATTTGAACTGGTTTGGGATTGGTTTGCTACCTGACCTAACATCCAGTGCTGTTATTACTAAGATAAACTGTCATTTCTCTGTCCATGGTAGTCCACACAGTTATTTCTGTCAACAGTTCTCATTTTACCAGTTAGTTGTTTCAGAGATTTTCAGAAGAGTGGGACTTTATCCATGTTACTGGTAGTCCTGAATACCCATAGTCAAACAGCCTTGCTCAACGTGCAGTACAGAGTGCAAAGCAACTACTGGAGAGGTTATAGTGTGACAATACCAATATCTTCTTGAATTTACTTGATCTCAGAAATATACCCCATGACAACCTACTTGGCTCACCTGCTCAGAGATTTCTATCTAAGCAAACCAGAATATCCTTGCCTATCATTTCTAGTTTGTCGGTGCCTAATGCTACAAACAGAGCAATCACAGCCCAGTCTTTTAAGAATCGTTCTTTTCAGAAGTTCAGCTATGATAAAATGAGCAGATTTCTTTGTCCGTTAAAAGGAGAGACAGTGAGGATGTAGACGGCAAAAGGCTTTGGTCGAACTGGTCAAGCGAGCGGTGTATGCGCCAAGCCAAGATTCCACTTAGTGGAATCTGAGAGTATAGAATACAAGAGAAACCGGTGACATCATCTTCCTGTATCAGAAATTATATCGCAGCATCATACCTGTGATACAGGCTCTAGATCTCAGAGCAACCCTAACAATGTTCATAACAATGAACATGTCTCTGTATCCATTCCCATTCCTAATGATGTCTCAGTTGTCCCCAAAGTTGAACATTCCTTGAAGACCATATCTGTTGCCAGATCCAGTTCTGACTTTTATGTTGCACAATCAGGTCATATTTCTAGACCTACTGTAAAATACACAGCAACCTGGACTTGATTGTTTTACGTGTGTCTAATATTGTATGACTGCATGTCAAAGAATTAGTTCTATATAACTGGATGTGAAAAGATCATTTCTGTAAAGTGCATGTCATTGAATACTGTCATTTAGTATGTGATCTCATTCTCAAAGAGGGCGGATGTAGAACAGACCGTGTGTATGTACTTTTAAGAAGCATTTCCAGATGTAAGCATGTGCATATAAGTAGTGAGGACATGCAGGCAGCAGTGCCATTTTGAGAGAACAGCCAGAGTGTTAACATGTATGAGTGTGGTAGTCAGTCTGTTTATAAGTTTAAGTTACAAAGCCTCATTCCTGATGTGTTTGTGAGTAATAAAGCTACTTGAACTGAACCCAGGAATGTTTGTCTTTTTTATCCTGTCCAGACGAGTGACAACTGCCAGCATCCTTTTAAAATGGTAATGGCAATTATCCCATTGCACCATTCCTCTCAACTCAACTGCCTACACAAATCGCAAAGCCAGAAATGTTGCTAAAATTATCTGGTTGACCGCTGCCAAAATTATTGTAAAAATGGTAATAACACTTCTCACTGACACAGTGTTATTCCTCTCATCTCTGTCTAGAATTCTGCAGAATATTCCTGACTTTATCTCGTAGTTTTGACTTCTGTCCATCATGATTTTTTAATGGTAAATTAGTCAGCAAAGCCAGGCATTGGGATTCATATGTCTTATTGTAAAAAAAAAAAAAAAATGCAGCTGTGTGCCTACATTGGATTTTTGTGAGGTCTTCTCTCCATGACACTGCAATATTTAACCTTAATGTTACATAACTTGAATATCAAGTCAACTGGAGCACTGACCCCTGGAGGGCTTGCACTGCCAGGAGCACATTTTCTTTCAGCAGGGGTGCTTTATTTATTTCTTTATTTTATTTTTTTTTAGAAGAAAGAAATAAATAGAGAAAGAGTCCCACTACAAGAACGGTATCATAGGCACTTGCATAGTCCATTTATACAAAAGGCTGGCCTTGATTCCTTTTTATATACTGCTGGCATCTTTCAAACAGATGTGCCACTGACCACCTAAATGGCACACATGCTATATATATATATATATATATATATATATATATATATATATATATATAGATCTAGATGTAGCTATAGATGTAGATACAGGTGTGTGTGTGTGTGTGTGTGTGTATATACATATATATATATATATATGTGTATATCTATATCTATCTATATATATATCTATCTATATATATATATATATATATATATATATATATATATATATATATATATATATATATATAAAACTTGAGGTGTACTGTCTTAGATTATATAAAGAAAAACATGTTGGAGCTCTCAAACTGTGTCCAAAGCAAATATATGCCTCTCATTGAGAAGCGTTTTACCCTCTCTAAGGATGATGTTGCAACCTGAGCAAAAATAGTTGTCTTCAATAACTGGCTTCGAATTTGGTGTCATTCAAAAGGGGTCCAGTTTTTGTCAGCCTGGGATGATGTAATCAACAGACCATGTGCTCATTTCCTTTTTTCCAAATAATATGTTTAACAACAATACAATCATCTATTTCTTTTTGGATACCAAAGAAAGTTTAATAGAAATGTATTTATTTCAATATTTTCTTGTTAGGTACTATAGGAATAGCTTGTGCAATGTAATTAATTTTTGGAAGTATTGTCATTTTTATTATTTGTAATCTGTCTTCAAATCTCAAGAACATTTTATTCCAGCTTACTATTAACATTTTTATTTTATTAATGATGTTGCTATAATTTGTGGCTAATGTACAATCCAAATTATCACATAGTGTTATTCCTAAATATTTTATTATGGTAACTTGTTTTCCTATCACACAATTTGTAGTTAAGGTAAATTCTCTTTTTTTTTATTCAAATGTATATAATTAGATTTTTCCATTGTTAAATCTAAGGCTGGAAATATGATAAAACCTTTCCACTATCTCATCTAGTTTTTGTACTGATTTCTCCGAGACAGATAACGTGAGTAAAACATCATCAGCAAATAACATAATTTTTGAATTGAGTTGACCACATACATCTATGCCTGAGTTGTGGTGTACTGATGAGGCAAATAATTCAATTCCTAAGGCAAACAGGATGGGAGACATCGGACATCACTGCTTTGTACCTTTAGTTATTTCAATAGCCTTCGAGGTAAATGGCCTAAGTTTTACATAAGCCAAATTGTTTTTATAAATATTCTTTATTAGCATAATAAAATTAGTAGGAAATTCAAACCATTCTAAAGCCTTAAAAAGAAAACCCCCAGCTCAACGAATCAAAGGCTTTTTCTATATCCAAAGCTACTATTAGAGCTTCTTGGTTGTTTCTGTTTAGAAAAATCTATGAGTGTTAGAATTCTTTGTATATAGTCATGTGTGTATCTTTTATAAATGAATCATGTTTGATCCTCATTTATTGTGTGTGTCAATAATATTTTAATTCTACTAATATTGACATGAAGATTTTATAATCATTGTTAAGTAAAGATATTGACCTATAAGATTTACACTGTAAAGGGTCTTTGTTTTCTTTTATAATAGGTGTAATTAAGGAGTATCTCCATGAAACTGGAGTTGTGTTTTGTGTTAGAATTTCATTCAAAGTTTTGTGAAACAATGATATTACTGAAGATGGAAATATCCTATACATTTCCTTAATTATTCCATCAATTTCCGGTGTTCTATTACTTTTACTTTCTTTGATTTTTTTGAGTAATTTCTTTTAGAGATATTTGTTTTTGAATGTCTAACTTTAACTTTTCTGGTATCGCCTTTACCTTTACTAATTTCAGGTCTAAGTTTGATGTATTAGTTATATGTGAAGTATCATTATAATGGTTAGAGAAATAATGTTTAAATGCATCTAGTATATCATTTATATACAAAACCTTTTGGGTTTTTTTTCTTCCTTCATGTATAATACTTGTAATATTATTTTCAGTCTAATTGTTTTTAATCTTATTGCTAAATTATGCATATGTTTGGGTGATACTGCATAGGAACTAAGTTTTAATCGTTCTACAGCTATATTAGTTTTGTGAGTTAGGATTTAATTATATCTTTTGTTTAAATCTTCCAATGCTTTTTTATGATTATTTTGTGTAAGTAGACGAATTAATAGTGAGATCTGTAATTTGTTTTTGGATGTTACATAATTCTGATTCCCACTCTTTTAGCTTGTTTTTATACCATGTAAGAATTTTTCCTTTAGATAGGCTGTCAAGGTATCCCAAAGATTAATTACATTTATTTCAGTACTGTAGTTTATATCTAGAAATAATTGTACTTCTGAATCTAAGGTTTAAATTGTTTTAATTTTGTAATTTAAGCTGGAATTCTTGACAGAAAAATGAATTTCTTATAATCTGTATGTATTTTGAGAATTAATGAATTATGGTCTGAAAAGGGACAAGGGATTATGGAAAATTTGTATTATTTTTGAATTTAGCTCTTGAGATATGAAGATTTTATCAATTCTTGTATGTGTCCCAAATCTGTGGTCTTAGTGTGAAAATAATAATGAATTGTTCTCCTTATAACTAAATGTATCAATCAGATTTAAACTTTCTTCCCATTTCTTAAGTAGCTTCCCTACAGAACTTACACATAAATTTCTTTTGCTTGTGATCTCTGATTTATCCAATATACCATTAGTCACCTCCCAAAATCAATTTTCCTTTATATACTATAGTTATTAGATCCATGTGTTTTCTTATTGTCCCAACTCCAATACCTGGAAATCAATATATATTTACTAATATCCAGAGTCTGTTGTTATATGTTACCATTACTATGGCTAGGAGTCGTTTATCTTCATATTTGTAAATGATTTGAGGCATAGCGACATTTTTTCCATAAAATTAAAGTTCCCCTAGTCTTTTTCTTATATGAAGAGTGAGAAGATCATATATTTATTAGGATTCCAGCTAAAGGTATCATTTGTTTTGAAGTATTTTATTTAATTTCATATATTTGGTAATATAGTTTAATTTTAGATTAGATTAGACTTCTTTTTCAGAATATAATCATTCTATCATGCACTACTTAAACATTCATAAAGTAAAATCTCATTTATAACACAGTAAATGTTGCTTAACATTAGTTCTCTTTAGCCTGAGAGTAGTATATACACATATTAATAGTCTCCAATATCTGAAATGACCATTATACTGATTGTCAGATAAACACCCTCCTACATACTAAAAATATATTATAACTGAGTGAAGTAGATTTAGAAATGTATCAATAAATGAAGATAAATGTGGACAAGTCTATTCAGAACACTTGAATCATACTACAAAAACTATGTAGTCCATAGAATGAACCCTTAGAGTTGTGTTCACTAGAGATGATAATGTGAATATGTTTGAGTGCACAATACATGTCATAAATCTTTATGTATCACTCATGCTTTCAATTAGAGAGAAATTAAAGCATAACCAGATTCAGTTTATTTTATGTCCACCCTTGAATGTAGTTGTGACAAATTAAAAGAAAAAATGAAGAAAGACAACATTAGATCATAGTGATCACTCATTGATGATGAAACAGAAACAACTTGCCTTGATAAGTGGCCATGTGGGTGATCAATTTATAAACTTCTTAATACTAATGCATAGTTATAATATCAATTCATATTATGAGAATATCATTACATAATATTGAATAAAATGCTAGTCAAGACAGAGCATCACTCAAGCTGTTCTGCACAGCCACACTTCCTTAGAACCTTTATAATAGAGTGTTTATCAAAGATTGTGTCATGCAGCAAGATACAAGAGTAGGCAGACTCCCTTCTTTGTTATTAAATTGTTAAAAGTAATAACACTGTAAAAAATACAAAACCTATTAAGCTGAACAGTGCCTTAAGAAATCTCTCTATCTCATATCTATTTAATTAGTGTCCTATTTGAATTTCTCACCAAGAATTACAATGTACAAATCTGTCTTATTTTACTACTTGAAGCAGTAGCAGAAGCAGACCATGAAGACATTTTCTCATGGGCCCTTTAAAGAAATAAAGATGGAATTCCAAGGTGAACTCATTTTACCAACCATCTCACTAAGAAACCAATAACTTTATTATTTAAACAGTTGTCAATATTCAGTAAAAATATCAGCTGCATAATAGTCAGCTATACAACTAATGTCTGAAGGATTAAAGGTAGTTTATGTTATAAATCCCTGCCTTAACCAGATGTGTAGCATACAGAATATCATTTAGGATTTGCATTTCTTAGGAACCTATGTCTGTAAATGTGTAATTCAAACAATTCTTGGTATAATGAATGATATCTAAACTATTTTATTATGCTAATTTATGTGCAGTCTTACTATAGGTTTCCCAGTACTTCCCCGTCATCAAGGCAATTCCCACAATACATCAACAGGCACTCGCAAGACTGTCTGAGATGCCAATTTTATGAGCTATAGAACCATGGTTTAATGTTTTGCTGGGAATAAATCAACTGTTCATTATAGAAAATAAGTACACATGACCACACAGTTTAGTAGTGCAGTTAAACAACTACTTGCATGTTGGAGTAAGAATGTTGGCTAATTACTAGCATCTTTGCCACTTTACTGAAAGTTGAACCCCACTTACTAAAGATTAGAAAGCACTAAAGAGTAAGGAAAGTAATAAGCAATTTACTATCTGCTATATTCACTATTTATTTGGTTACTACTAAATCAATTCAATTGAACATGTCTAGGCAGTGTTAGCAGAGGAAAATAACAACACTGCACAGTACAGGGTTTACTCTGTTATCTAATAAAGCAATGTGCACATTATATTCAAATAAGCAGGAGTTATAAGTACAAGGTAATAAGTCCCTTTGTGGCTTCTGAAATTAGATGATTTCTGTTACCAGGTTAATGAAGTATTCAGTATAATATGTCTAAAACCTGTCTTAATTTTGCTTATTATGTGTACAGAAGTATGTCACAACCACAACTGATGTGTGCATCTCACACACATATTTTCCTATTTACACTTGCAACGCTGTAACAGATGCTTACAAAACTATCAGACGTGTCATTTTACTAGATCACCATCGCATATAGTGTATCTTATAACCTAGGTAGGAATAATTCAGAAGTAAGTAATGACTGTGTTTACTTCGTGTAACATTGTAGTCTGTAATGCTTCTATTATTTTCTCAATTAGATGTTATTCGATGTTACTGTAAATTCTTCTTTATTGTGTTACCTACATGAAAAACAGCTACTCTGTCACTGATTTCACAACTATTCTTTTTATTTATTTAAAAGAATCAGGGTTTATAGATATGAATAATCTAAAGACCATGTTAAATGAGCTTACAATATACTGCTTGTGCAACTGATATCACACTACAAGAGCTACCTTAACAACAGCCAAGCAGGGGATACCTTAACTGACTATTTCCACCTTAAATCTTTCATAGAAGACAAGGAAAGCTCTAACTAGTGCACTAGAATGTTTCAAATAACAGCATTGTCAGAACCCAGTAACGAAACTCTGTTTATAGTGACTCTAACTGTTTTTTTCCACATTTAAAAATATGGATATATATGTTACTTTTAAAATGGGAATTTAAAGTGTAGTGAAGTCAGTAAGCCACAGAAACTATGATTAAAAATTTTCGATTCCTATTATGCAACAATGAGGTGAACTAAATATACTATTAATAAAAAGGAAGATGAGAAAAAACATTTGTGTATATGTTGTCTCTGTTCTTCCTTTACATATAACTAATTATACTAAAGTGAAATATAACATTTGACTCTAGGTTCATTATATATGGTTGATTTTTTAATAATCATTTGAACAACAAGTTATGATAAAACTATGTACAAATTTTACAAAGGCCTCAAGCAGTGTATAAGGAAAAAAAAATAAGGAAAATAAAGGGAACAACAAGTTATATAAACTGTAAAGTAGGGTACAATATTCATTCATTCATACTTTCAATATGATTAATTAGATGAAGACATATCTGAATTCAATGACTGAATAAGAGATGGAACTTTTGTCCAAGGGTTGTTAGTCCATTTTCTTGGGTATATTCTTGATTCTTTAACTTTTATTTCCATTGACGCTACTTCAACCAAAAGAGTCATGAAGTCTTGTAAGGTTGAAATGAAGGATGACTTCCATCTTCTTGTAATATATTTTTGGCCACTGCTAGAATTGTCCAAAGAATATATTTATTTTTGTTATTCAATACAGTAGATTCATTTACATTCAGAAGAATTAAAGGTTTTGATAATATAAAGGAATCAGTAAAGATGGCTTGGAGAAAATTTTCAATATCGTTCCAAAATTTCTTAATGTGAGAACAATCATAAAAGATGTGAGACCAGTTGGCCATACATTCTAGAGAGCATCTCCAACATATCACCTGTTCAGAGGAGTTAAATTTAGCAATTTTATTAGGAGTGTAAAAAACTCTATGCAAAAATTTCTAGGAAAAAAAAATCCATATTTGTAAATTAGAAGTTAATTTAAGAGAGTGTACATTTTTTGATTTATTCATAGGAGATGGGGACAATGTACAATCTCTAGCAACAAAATCCCAAACTTTCTGATTGAGTAGTTTTATAAGTAATAATTTTATACATTTTTGAGATTAAGTTTTTCCATTTAAATTCACCATGCAGTGTTTTATGCATAACAATTATAAATTTGGGTGATGAGCTATAGGAAGAACTCTGTATTGTTCTGCACAAATCTTGAGTGAATGGAAGTAGACTACTGAAAACTAGCCAGTCTAATGATGGTAGATCATACTCTTTGATCAAATTTTTTGCAACTAGTGCAACTAGGTTCTTTGTGCAATGATACCAGCATGTACATTTTTTTCTTTCCCAGCAGCTGAGTGTATCTAAAGCTACTATTATCGAAAAAATGTTTTTGTAGTTTTAAAGGGGAATAGAAGCTGGATCCATAGTTTAATGTCGATATTGTTATTTACGAAACTTCTAAAGGTCTTATAGATATGATTTAAATAATCTAGATTAGTAAATTTAATAGTATTATATTGTATATTGATACAGAGTACATACCAAAGTTTGTTAATTTGGTTAATTGTAATTTTTTTATTAGTTTATTTTCATTTAAGATAATACTTGTATGTAACGACTTCCAAGCTGAAGAATATTTGGGGGTTTATCCAATTTATTGTTTTGAGGTTAGAGGCTTTAATGTAGGATTCTAAATCTAAGAAATGTATTCGTGCGAGTTCCCATGGTCTAATATGATTAGTTAGAAATATATTATGCTTTTTAGGGTACTATAAAAATTTTAATAGAGTTTTGTTTATTTATTTTAAAATATTTTTACTGGGTAATATAGAGATAGAAAGAGCTATGTAATTTATTTTTGGCAATAAGATCATTTTAATTAATTGTAATCTATCTTCAAATTTTAGATGTAATTTATTCCATTTCTCTGTGAAAAATTTTAATGTGTTTATAATGTTTTTATAGTTTGTGTTTAAAGTTAGGCCAATATTTTCACATAGGTCAATCCATAGGTACTTCAGTGAGGAAACCTGCTTTCCAATTATTTTATTAGTAGTTAAATTAGTATTATCATTAGGACTTTTTTTATTTAGAAGCATATGGTTAGATTTAGAACTACTGTTTTTAGGCCAGAAATATAGTAAAATGATTTGACCAATAAATCTAATTCCTGTAAGGATTTTTCAGAGTTTATTAAAGTAAGTAAGATATCATCTGCAAATAACATTATTTTGGAATTAAAATGATTATTTATATTTAGGCCTATAATTTTAAGATCAGATTGAATTGCCAAAGAAAGGGGTTCTATTGCTAAAGTGAATAAAATCGGAGACATTGGGCATCCCTGTTTGGTACCTTTAGTAATTTTGATAGGTTCTGACATAAATGGACCTAATTTTACATATGCTAAATTGTTATAATAAACATTTTTATAAAAGTAATAAATTGAGTAGGGAATTTGTATGATTCTAGAATTTTAAAAAGATATTTCCAGTTTAATGAATCAAAGGCCTTCTCAATATCAAGAGTGATTATAATAGCCTCTTGATTATCCCTATTTAAGATATCTATGGTAGTTATAATTCTTTAAATATTATCTTGAGTATGTCTATTATAAATAAATTTAGTTTGATCTTCTGAGATGAGATGGGTTAATTTAAATCTGTTAACTAGAATAGACATTAATAATTTATAGTCATTATTAATCAGAGAAATTGGCTTATATGATTTACACATATGAGAATCTTTATTTTCTTTTAGTATGGGAGTAATTAATGAGTATTTTCACAAGGGTGGAATTATACCTTGTAAATAAGATTTATTCAGGGCTTTGTGTAAGAGTGATATAGCGGAGTATGGTAAAAGCTTATATATTTCATTAATAATGCCATCTATGCCTGGTAATTTATTGTTTTTGCTTTCTTTAATTTTTCCCTTAATTTCCTTTAAATAGATTTGTTTCTGGATCTCATTAATCAAATTCTCTGGTAGACTTTTAAATTCCGGGACGTCTAGACTGTGTTCTGTGAAATCATGTTGAGAGTCATTGTTTTTGCATTGTTCTGAAAAGTGATACTTAAAGGCATCTAAGATATCACTGATATCAGAAACTTTTTTTTTATTATTTCTTCCTTCATGGAACACATTTACAATATTATTTTCAATGGAGTTTCTTTTCACTCTCAGTGTTAGAGTATGCATATATTTTGGAGATACAGAGAGAGAATTTAGTTTTAATTTTTCTAGGGCCAAGTTGGTTTTATGAGTTAAAATGTCCTTATATTTCTTGTTTAAGGATTCAATTTCCTTTTTCTTGTGTGAAGTGATTTTAGTATTATCTTTATTAATTAATACAATTTGTTTTTGTATATTAGATAGTTCAGACTCCCATTCCTTCATTTTATTATTAAACCATACAATAATTTTGCCATATAGATAAGCTTTCAACGAATCCCAAAGAATTACTACATTTACTTCACTGGTTAGATTTGTATCTGAGAAAAATTCTATCTCTGTATTAAGCCAAGGTTTGAACTGTTTCAATTTAGTAATATAAGCTGGTATTCTTTTAGTGATAGTTTTTTAAAATCTGTTTGAAGATTAAAAATAAGTGCATTGTGATCAAACATAGGGCACAGAACTATTGTAAAGTGTGATATTTTTGTTTTTAGGTCTTGGGATATAAATATTTTATCAGTTCTGGTTTGAGTCCTGTATCTAAAATCACAGTCGGAAAATTCTAATGAATTATCATTTCTGAGATAAAATAAATCATATAGCTGTAAGTTATCTGCCCAATTTTTGAGTGTTTTCCCTATAGGAGTAATACGAAAAGATCTCTTGTTAGTAGTTTCTCGCTCATTTAGTAAACAGTTGAAATCACCCCCTAAAATCAGGCTACCCTTAAAATTGTTAGTGATGAGTTCTAAGTGTTTTTTTATTGTTACCCCAATTCCCAGAAACCAATAGGCATTGACCAGTGTCCAAATTCTGTTTCTAAATTTTATTATTGTTATTGTCAGAAGTCCTTTTTTATCTTTATAATTATATAAGATTTGAGGGGAGATGACACTTTTCTTCCATAATGTTAGAACACCTCTGTTTTTTAGTGTATGAGGAGTTGGATAATCTTAGGTATTCATTTGGGTTCTAGATAAAGCTATCATTTATTTTGAAATGGGTTTTTTGTAAAAATATTACTTGTGCTTTATTTAATTTCAAGTATTTTAATAGGTTGAGTCTTTTCCCTGGACTATTTAAACCATTAACGTTTAAGGAAAGAAAAGTCAAGTCCATCTTTTTTGTTTAAAGGTTTAGAGAGTTAGTAAAATGTGATAGCAAACAATCATGATAGTTGAAACTTGTGTACCCTTCTTGGAAAGGTTATATTTTGATGACAAGGTGCTGATTCCCAATATAATAATTTAATAACAGTCTGAGGCATAAAAAAAGAAAAAAACATTTAAAATTAAACTTTTGATAAACAGTAAATCCATTAACTGACATGGAATGTAGAACATTCCTAATCTTACAGAATAAAAATATCCAGTCAGATTAACCATCACTTTCAAATTTTTGAAACAAGTTTGCCCAACTTGAGGCTCTAGAGCATGTGTTATATGAATGTTTATATATTAATTGGTATGAGAGAACAACAATATATTAGTATAATATACAGTTTGATTATAAACAGTGCAACTAAATTTCACTAATAAACCTTTGTTCAATTGAAGTATATATATCTCTTCACTTCTATATGAATACTTTATAGAATCAGAGAAATAATATTTTGATAATGATCATATATAATTCAAATTATCTATTAAAGGGCTCAAAGAGCATCTGATTACATAAATAATTCCAGTAATTTAAAGATGGATAAACAATAACAGTGTTAACCAGAATTAATCAGTAATTTAGTAGATCAGCACTTAAGTATTTATAGTAGAAGATATTATACGTAATTAATTACTAAAGCTTTTCCCTTACTATGAGGTATTATATGATTGATACTCCCCTATATAGTAATTCCTCATATTTCTCTACTGCTACCAGCTAGTAACAGTATTATAATGGCATAATCATGAGCAAGGACATATGGAATTGAATTGTACATTTACAAATGGTGATGGTTATAGAAGGAGATACTGCTCAAGCAATTCCTATCTATCTCAAACTCAGTAAGTTTAGATAACCATGGGGAGACTCCAACATTAATTAATAAACATCAATTTGCTTTCTAACAAATGATGTATAGGTATATATCTGGTTAGGTACAGAGAAATCTGTACTTCCATAAAGTTTAAATATCACATCTTCTATTGCAGCAAGTTTCACTACTGTCTCTCTCTCTCTCTATATATATATATATATATATATATATATATACATACATACATACATACATACATATACATACATACATACTCCTTTCCCCTTTATTTATTCCTTCCTATTTCCCTTCAACTTCCTTTTTAGCATTTGTCATTATATTTCTAGAGCATTAAGTTGAACATTTGAGCCCTGCACAATGAAACTCTGTTACTGCATATTTGATCTTCAGTATTTTACCAAAGTCAGACCTTGTGATCTAATTAGTTACAATATTACTGTGTCTATATATAAACTTTTATTCTCAACATCATAGTTACTGTCTTTTATACATACCCATATATATATATATATATATATATATATATACATATTCATATGTACCCCTACACACACTAGCACACACATATGTCTACATATCATTACACACATATATGTTGATTTGCATTCCCTGTAATTTTTTTTGTCAATAACAAAGGCAGGCAGTGTATTTGAAAAAAGTTTGGGAATGGAATTAAAGGAAAACTCGCCGTCTTAATGTGTTGTTCAATTATTTATTGCTGTATTAACAGTCAATCTCTTATAACACATCTTGGGTACTGATGAGTATATTAGAGTCTCTTATTACGAACTTTGTTGTGTGTAAATAATAAGTCAGACTTATTTTCATTTAATTCCAGCTTCAATAAATGTTCAATGAGTTCTATAAACCAACCACTCATCTAGCTAAATATCTATCCACCACTGTTTTTCACCACTATTGTGTATGAGAACAGGGTGTCATTCCGACATTGGTAATCTTCTAGGACTCTAACATTTTGGAATTAGCTTAACTAATTTGTATTCCAAACTGCAGGGTGGCAATTATTTGTAACAGCACTAAGGATAGTAAAACAGAAAAATTATTAATAACTTAGGTATATGTGCCACTTGAGCCAGTCTTTGACAGCTATTGTACATCTCCCCAATAACAACACTGTAAGTTACATCAAAGCCGCATCAAATGGAGCAGACATCCCAAACTAATCTGAAAGAACCTGAGTTCAAATGTGAAATGATGGTATTAGGAAGTGGTTTTATACACTCCCTATGGCTGTACTTACTATTTAACTCACTGGGTAAACTTTAACAGGAACAGTTTAAATGGATTTAGAGCTAATTGTGACTGAGTATTTATGTTATATTTTAATAATTTGCCTCCAGTTTATTTCTTCAATTAGGAAAATGTAAAAGCTAGTGATGCAGTGTGCTATAGTATTTCCTTACTGATGTCTTGCTTGAGTGGATGAAACCTTTCTAGAAAATCCATAAAGGTAATTATGAAGTATTTGCTTATTTCCAAGCTCTATTTGCCATTAGTGATCAGTGTTTATAAGCGGTGACAGTTGTAATCGATCAGCTGTTCAACAGAAAGTTCTTTCTCTCTTTCCTTCCTACTATTTATATAATTTGTTTAATTGTATGCAGATGCTTGTGTATAAAACAGGGTAGTGATGTGTTTAACTATTAGTATCATGTTAGGGAAAGCCAATTTATTTATTTTTTGATCTGCTAATTTCCCAAAACACTTGATGGGATTTGAAATGTACCGATGATGTCATCGTAATTTACATAATCCTGCCTTGGTTGCTATAGAGGTCAGTTACTAGCGGATTTTATTTTTATTTAGAACAAATTGGTATTTCTACTAATTATTAATATTTAATCAAATGTCTTGTGTACTTTATATTCCAGACAACTTTCAAGCTGCTGAAGCAACAGCACAGGCAAAGGAGATCTCCGTTACACGTCAGCGTCACTCACACAGCTGACCACGGAGTTCTAATACAGCACCCAAACAAGTTTCTTAATGCTATACGAAGTTCAGTTTAGAGACAATCATGAGAGAACTTGGATGCAGAGAAAAAGAAACTGTTCTTCAATTCAAAGTAGCGCCTGAGGTTACTGCTTCACGAAAGAAACAAATGACAGTTTAGAATGTTAAAACGCTAGGCTGGAAACAAGATCAGGGAAAAGAAATTATGTCGTTTAAATCATATACTGACAGAATGTTTGAAAAAACAAGTGTTCTTTACAAAATCAATTTCTGATATTATCTATTTCAGGTTTCTGATTAAACAGACAATTTCCCTCCGTCTTTCCCCTCTCCCTTCCCTAATAAAAAAAAAAAAAAAAAAAAAAAAAGGAAGAGACAATTCAAGAAAGAAATAAATGTGTGCAGGATCCAACTTAACTATACATCCTAGGTATCACTACCAGGTGTATCTAATAAGAATATAGTATTATTCATTTTAGATTGCAAGTTTCACTGGTTAAATAAATGAAGAGTTATACAAGACAAGTAAAGTAATGATACATACTTCTTTAGGTTTCCATAAACATTTATGATTTAGCTTGATCTTTGAGAGAATTAGGAAGTCTAGTGTTTTTAGCTCCAGTTTTCATTTTCTTCTTTCTTACATCCATCCAGTTATTTTTCTCGGGTGATCTTTTAAGGGTTGTAGATGGTGACCAGTCCATGCCTTCTGGGATTGTAATAATGATGTTGTTTTGGATCAAAGAAACAGCTTCTTCGACACTGTTGAAAGATTTCATCTCGTTTTGATGGTAGATTTTGATTTTGGCTGGATAGACTAATTGTGCCTTCATTTTATTTTGCTTTAATAGTCTTACCAATGGCCAAGAGCTTTTCCTCCGTTCCAGGACTCTTCTGGAGTAACCATTATCTAACCTTATTTGGTTTCCTTTGAAAGACAAGGGACTTTTCCTCCAAGCAGTTTTCAGTATGAGTTCTGTATCTAAGAAGGATAGGAACTTCACAACTATGGATCTTGGAGAAGCATTCTGAAGGAGGGATAGGTTTCCCTATGTCTCTATGTGCTCTCGTGATCCCGTATTACAAACCTTCTTTTAAGTCCAAAAATTGAGGCCACCAGGAATTTAGGAAGGAAATACTATCTTCTCCTCCTGTTTTTTCAGGGAGATCAAAGGTTCTAATATTTGTTCTCCTCTCTCTGTTTTTTGACATTGTCTACTTTATCAGCCAAGTGTTTTGTTGCAGAATGGTCTCATAATAGAATTCATTTTCCTTAAGTCTTTTATCTATATCATTCAGTGAAGTCTCAATGTTCAGAATTTTGGATTGTTGCTGCTGGAGGATTTCCTTTAGAACATCAGTTTGTTGTTGACAGTTCATCTTTAAAGTTTCAAGGTTGTTAATAAATCTGTCCATTTTTAAAGATAATTGCTGGAGAGTAGTAGATATAGACTGGATTTCTTTCCTTAGTGTGGAATCAGCGTGTGAAGATTTTGAGTTGCTCATCTCTGCCCAGTTGTATAATCAGTAATTTTGACAGGAAATGTTTTAAGGAAAAGCTCCAAAGTTGAAAATCTAGTAGATTATAGGTTCTCAAGCAGATTGTATAACTTTTAAGGAACTGATAATAGAATTTTAAATAATAATTTTCCTGTTCTTGGTAGCTGATGTGCAGCTCAAGAAAAAATCTGTTACCAGTTGGCCATTTAGGCTCCTCCCCATAACATTTAAATCTGGTTGAATGAGATGTAACTATACTTTTAGAAGTCACTCTAAGTTATAAAACCATTTAACATTATCAGACACAACCACTAGACTTGTGATGAGTATGTTGCATATAAAGTATAGGTTTAAGAAAAAGTATAAATGTCTCCGAGTATAATAGGCAATATAATAGATAAAATACATACATTTTGAGGTAAAGTCCAGAAGTCTATGTCTTTGTTGATTCTTTGAGAGATTTGGAAGACTGTGTAGTTTGAGAATCAGTTCTTTATTTCTTTTTCCTTACATCAGACCAAGTATTTTTTCTAGAGATCTTTTCAAGTTGGTGGAAACAGTCCAGTCCATTTCTTCAGGAATTGTGATGATATTATTGCTCTTGATGAAGGTAGAAGCTTCTTCATTGTTGTTAAAGGTTCTCAAGTCATTTGAATAGAAAATTCTGATTCTAGCAGGATATACCATCTGCGCTTTTATTTTATTTTGTTTGAGAAGTTTCACTAATGGCCAAGTTTTTTCCTTGTTTGTAACACTTTTGCAGAATAATCATTGTCAAAGCTGATCTGACTCTGTTTATATGTTATGGGACTTTTACTCCAGGCTGTTTTTAAAATGAGCTCTTTATCCAAGAAGGACAGGAACTTTACCACAATTGATCTTGGTGGTGCATTAGGTGAAGAGAGTATAGATTTTCCTATGGCGCTGTGAGCTCTTTCTATTCCATTTGATAATCCTTCTTTTAAATCAAGCACTTCAAGAAGCCAGGAATTCAAAAAGGCGATGATGCCTTCTCCCTCAGTTTTTTCTGGAAGGCCAAATATTCTTATATTAGTTCTCCTCTCCCTATTCTCTAAATCACCCACTTTAATAAGTACCCAGCTATTTTGGTGAAGTAAGAATTCTGTCTGATTTTCCTCCTCTTTGAGTCTTCCATCTGTCATTTAGTGATGTCTCCATATCAAGTAATTTACTTTGTTGTTGCTGCAGTATTTCTTTTAGAACATCTGTTTGCTTTAAGCCGTTTTCCTTGAGACTTTCCAAATTATCAGTGAATCTATCCATTTTCAATGACAGTTCATGTAATGTGGAAGACATCAGTTGTATCTTCTTCTTCAGAGTGGTTTCTGAGTGAGAATTCTTTAAACTGGCCATTACCAAACAGCTGTGTTGTTCTCCAGAATATTTTGACAGGAAAAACTCAATAACATTTCTTGAAATTTGGTAGAGTTGTAGTTCTTAAGTTCCTTAATATTTTTTTTCTATTTCTGGTTAATAAAAATATTTTTTTCCCTGTTTTCTAGTACTGTTTTGTGGAGCTCTAAAAATGCTGCTTATTTGTTTGCCATCTAGGCTCTGCCCCCATGCGCTCATTTCCTCTTATCTTCTTCCTGTCTTTTCCAAATCATCTTCACCAGATTGTCTTCTGCTTTTCTGCATGTGTGTCTCAACCACCATAATCTGTTCTCTTTGATCTTTTCTGCAATTGAAGCTACGTTGGCATCTGCTCTTATGTGCTTATTTCTTCGTCTGACCCACAGTGAGCATTTTACCATACTCCTCAGGCACTTAATTTTTATCACCTCAAGTTCACTCATCTGCTCTGCCTTTACTGCCCAGGTTTCTGAACAATACAGTAGCACTGGTTACATCACTGTTTTGTACACCTTACTTTTTGGCTTCTTTGGCATTCTTCTGTCATACACTACACCTGACATGCTATGTCATTTGGCTGCAGCCACTCTGATTCTAGCTTTGACCTCTCAATTCAGACTTCCCTTCTCCTCAACCACCCTTAGCAGATACTTGAAGCTGTTAACATGTTGCACTATCTTCCCTTTATCAACATAATGAACAAGCAAAAGAAAATATGAAGGTGTTACTGACCACTGGTGCAAGCCTCATCAAGATGTTTCACTCCTTACAATGCCTTCCTCACCCTGGAGGGCATTAACTTCTGTGTAGTACCTGAGACATGGTTTACCACAGTGGAGAGCACACCAGCTGTGCAAAGCTATAATACCTTCCACATATTTAGACCAGCTATTGTGTGTGTGGGGGTGGGGTGGGGTGGAGATGTTTCAATCTACATCCAAGAAGAGACTAGTGTCAAGGATTGTAAAGCACCATGAGGCATTACAGCGTCTTCATGTCCAAATAACCATTATAAACATCACATACCATACTATATATTCTCAAGCTATAGAACTCCCTCTGGGACAAAAGAAAACCATAACTCCTATCTACAGGAACTGGAATTACTCAGTATTAAACTCAATACCATTTTCATAGGTGATCTAAACTATCCAACTATAGAGTGGAAATCCTACACCACCACTAGTGCACACGCACAGAGATTCCTGGACTTTTCCAATACAAATGCCATGGAACACTTAGTCAAAGTACCCACTTGGGGAGAATAACATTTTGGATATTGTCCTTGCTAATATGACAGCATATTGCACCATGCCTTGTGTGTCATCACTTGTTAGATCTGACCATGCAGTCTCCATCAAAATAAAAGTGAAACCAGAGATCCCTTCCACCTAAGATACCTATAGAAATTTCTTTACGACAAATTACCTACTCCTGATGGATACACTGGCAAGCTTTAAATCCCAGATAAACTCAGTTAACTCCACCGAAAACATAAAACTGTACTCGACCACACTATACCAACATTTAAACAGCTGCATAGATGCAGCTGTACCTCATAGGAAAAAGTGCAGGGCAAACCCTCAAACAAACCCACATGGTGGAACCATAATATCTACAAGCTTTATAATAAAAGGAAAAGAATTTTGACCAAAAGTAAGACGAGTAATTCCCAGAATGTTAGAGCCATTGTCATTGGGAGCATGATAAAATCCACTAAAGCCATGTTTGTGGGTAAAATAGCTACCCAAGCCAAAGACAATCACAAGGCATTTTTTAGTTATGTTCCTAATCATACAGCAATGTTCTGAGCTGATTGTGAAATATTTCAGCTACAATGAGGCTGAAGGTATAGCAAACCTACAGGGTGATACATTTAGCTCTAACTTTACCTCTCTCTCCCTTCCATCTGTCCCTCAAGATATAGCTGAAACTGGCTCATTTCCAGCTATCACACAAGACCAAGCCCTAAAGTGCTATTAAAATTCGAAAATACTGCATTGAAGGGGCCTGACAGTTTCCCTAGATGCATCGATGGGGCCTGACAGTATCTTTGGATGCTTTTTTTTTTCAAATCCCACAGCAGCTGTTTGTCTCCCCTGGTGTGTAATTGTCCTCAGTACACCATGCCACCCCTCAGGTCAAGCGGGTCTCCGACCCCCCTTAACAAGAAGTGGAAACTTCAAAAATATCTCACTCACACCAGGCACCCACGGACACCGTCCTGTAACTAAAGAGACTTAAAACTAATCAAACCAAGCTGCCCCTCAGGTCAGGCGGGTCTCTGTCCCCATAACAAGAAGTGGAAACCTCAAAAATACTGGGCACCCACAGACCCTGTCCTGTAGGTAAAGAGACTTAAAACTAATTAAACCAAATCACCCCTCAGGTCAAGTGGGTCTCTGCCCCCCATAATAAGAAGTTGAAACCTCAAAAATACCTCACTTAAACACTGGGCACCCACGGGCACTATCCTGTAACTTAACAGACTTAAAAATAATGTAGGTGCCTAACTTCCAAGTGTCCAGACAGTAAAATACCTTAACTGCACTAAATTAAACAAGTGTTAGCGAGTGTGTTAGTATATTCTGCTGTATAGTTACTTACTCAAACTACTGTACTGACGAGCTCATTCACAGGAAGCAACAGCTGCATAACCCTGTCCATTAAGTCTCCCCCACAAACCATAGTATGTTTTCTTTTGAGAAAAACTTAAATCTGTAAAATTGCAATTACCTTTCCCCTTCATCTGTACTTAATCCTGGCTTTAATATTATATAATTTTAAGAAATTCAGGATAATATTAGATAATGTCTACACTTGCCTTAATTTAACAGTATAAAGTAGTGTGTCTGGGCAAAGTAATATACCTTTTCTTAAGGATCACTGATTGGTTTCTAATCCTCTTTCACTTCACAAACAGTGTCACAAACATTTTAAATGTCTATTAAACATAAACTATCCCATTAATTTTAGCAGTGGCTTTCAGCCAATACCATTGCTGTACATCTACAGATAATCTGATTTTTAGTCCCCAGCAGTATTTTTCTTATTGCACATTAGACTATCCATGATCACCAAACAGCCATGCAGTAAGCATTTCTGCTTCTGTGCTCACTCCATCTAAGTTACATTTCACTCTTAAAGGCATTCCACTCTGTTTTAAAACTCTAGTTTTAAGTAACATATCCTTTTGCATTTTCCCTGGTTTTTAATACTTTACTGATTGTTTTTGAAGATGGCTGTAAAGATGGTCAAGGTCAGACCAGCTCCGTTCACCCTTGCTTTGCTCAGGTTCACTCCGCTCCCCTACCCCCATTCCTACCCACCACACGTATCCATACATTTATAGTTATACAGACCCACCCACATACATCTGTCAACAAATCACACCACTTCCTACCAAAATAACATATCTCTAAACTATCCACTCACCAAACACCAAAATTAGACGTATCCTATACTCCAATAAACCCCACCCATAAGCACCCACTATGTCCAGCACCCCACATAAGATACCCATAGCATTTTCCATTTTATTCATAATATTAAAACTACTTAGCTCAGCTACATCACTGACAAAGGAGCTATACCCATCCACACCACTACATCCTTCACCAACATATCCCAACAACTAAAGCATTACTCAAATATCTGCCCACAGCTATTTTAGTGTCCTTTCCCCTGCAACCCCAACAGCAAAATAAAACTCCACAATACCACCAACCCCCTTCTTCCTACACTAAATCCATACCATAAAACTAAATGCAACACACTGCAAACTTACCTAATACTGAAATTAATACAAAGTGGTGATATGCACCCAAATCCTGGACCAAATTTGCACTGAACTCCAAGTCCCTAAACCTATTTACTCTAAACCTCAGAAGCTTATGCAGTAAAATAACTTCCGTATATGCTTGGATATAACAATACAACCCAGATATCTTAGCACTAACAGAAACCTGCCTACTCTCTGGAATAAATGATACTGAAATTATGCCCCGAACTATGCCACCTTTAGACTAGACAGACTAAAAAAGAAGGGTGGAGAGACAGCACTGCTTTATCTATCCAGACTCAATAAAACTTCTCACTCACACAAACCACCCAAATTCCTTAATGCGGAAGTACTAAATGAATACCCTAAATCTTAACGACTCAAAAAAAATATCTGTCTCATAACAGTCTATATTCCTCCAGGAAACAGTGTACCAGTCCTAGAAGACATACTGTCATGGACATCTGAAAACACCTAACTGAATATTAACTGGCAAACCATCACTATAAACTGTCCAAACACAAATATAATTCTCTACAGATTTAAACTAATCATCACTGAACCTGCAAGGTACAACAAAGACTTCATTAACCACTCTACCATTGATTGGATCCTTGTATCTCACCCAACCAATTTCTCCTCCTCAGGTACACTACCAAATTCACTAAGCGACCATGTTCCAGCCTTTGCCATCAGGGCAACTAAACACCTCCCAAAAGAGAATACCATAAAACAGTTAGAAATATCACTAGACTCAATCAAGAAACACTCAACAATCAGCTAAATGGAATAAACATGTCACCCCTAAAATTACTACCACTAAATGATGTTGTTCAATATTTCAGTACTACTTTCTTAAAAATAATTGATAGTCTGGCCCCGTAAAAACAGAGAGTAAAGAAAACAAAAAAAAAAACATGGTTAACAGCCAACTGCATTAACCTTATGAAGCAGAGAGACATAGCATGGAACAATTGGAAACAAAACAGAACCCAATATAATCTCCAAGCTTATAAAACATTACAGAATAGAGTAACCAAAATAGTCAACAAATGTAAACAATCATACTACTCCAATCTCCAGCTTCAACTCAAATACAGCCCCCCAAAATGTTGGCACTCTGTAACTCCTCAATCCTGGCTCAAACAAAGACCACTCCCTCCTGACCTAGTGCCCTCCCAGCACAAATTACTGAAGAATGTAACAAACATTTCATAAAATCCATAGCAGATCTACTCACCTCTACAAACTCGGGTAACTCACAACTAAGCCTAAACCATCAAGAATTCCTTAACACCCTTCACAAAAGATCAATCCCATGACTATACCACAAACCAACAAAATAGTTCCAACAATTCTTTCACTTTCCATCCCATACCCACCTCTCAAATAAAAAAATACTACTCAAGCTCAAACCCTGCTCCACATCAGTAGACCATCTCCCACCCCAATACCTAAAACTCACCACCTACTCAATTGCATATCCAGTCAGCATCCTAGTAAACAGATCACTCTCTGAAGCTACAGTCCCTACAATATGGAGACTATCTCACATAACACCTATTAATAAAGGAGGACAATCCATGGAAATCTCTAATTTCTGCCCAGTAACAATACTATCCCCTATCCAAAATCATGGAAAAGTGTATTCATGAACAAATCATGAAATATTTACTCCAAAACAACCTTCTCTCTCAAACTCAACATGGCTTCAGGCCAAAGCACAGCACATCCACAGTACTGCTATCCTTTGCAAGCATTAGCAAAGCCAGAGACAGAAGTCACCTAGTAACAACAATATTCCTAGACCTCTCAAAAGCATTTGATACTGTTTCACACACTTTACTACTTAACAGACTATCCAACCTAGGTTGTTCCTCTTCCACACTCCATTGGTTCCAAGGTTACCTCCATGATAGGAAACAAGCAGTTAAATGGTCAAACCAACTCTCTCCCTTCCTACCAAACCCCAGAGGTCTACCTCAAGGCTCTATCTTAGGATGCTTACTGTTTTAACATAATCACCAATAACCTATACAATTCCTCTTCCCAGGAACATTAATACAGTATGCAGATGACTCAACCTTAATCTGCATCTCACATACCCTCCCAGAACTGCTAATCAAAACCCAAAAATCTTTCACGCAATTGAATCGTGGCTTACAGAGTCTCAAGTCATTCTAAATCCCACCCAAAAAAATAAACTTATGATATTCCACCCAAAAAATATCACCATCAACCTAGGCCAACTAAATATTTATCCAGCCATCTTACCATCTTAGACATTGCTCAAGAAACTAAACTACCTGGTGTTATAATTGATGATAAACTCAACTTTGACCCTCATATTCAACAAAATATCAAAAAAACATAAAAAAATAGGAATACTCTACAGAAATAGACAATTCCTTACCACTACAAACATTCCTGTTCCCATCACCTCTCTACGGTTCCTCTATACTAACCAGTCTGCAGAACTCCACCAAAAGTAAATTAGAGCAATGCTACAACAAAGTTACAAAGTTCGCAGCCAACTCCAACTACCGTACATATCACTGTACATCACTCAAAGAATTAAAATAGTTGGAATTAACACAACAGCTTTTATTTAAACATTAAATTACAATGCACAATCTATTTTATAGGCCCACTGCCTGTCCAGCTCTAGAAGACCTAATACAACACTGCAAACCAAACAGACACCTGAGATCTGAAGATAAAAACCTCCTTGAAATCTACAAATCTTCTAGAAACCCAGGAAATTTCTATAGTCACACTCTATTGCTAAATCTTGGAACACCCTCACTTCCAACATTAGGCTAACTCCTAGCCTATCTCTCTGTAAAGCCTTCCTAAAAGAGCACCTAAATAAATCATGGTTATGCATATGCCCAGGCTAATACCCAATCTGTCCTCCTATACTTCCTTCAATTATGTTAACATGTCCACTACCATTAAGCACTGTCAAGACTGGAAAAATGTTCTATTCTACTCCTATCTTTGTACCTCCTTATGAACTAATCTAAACAACACAAGTATTCTTCCAATTCAGACAAGAAAAATTGTATTGTGCAAATATCCTATCACTGAGTTAGTGACACTGTATCATGTTAAAAGTCTTGTCAAAGTTGTAAAGTCTTGTCAAATTTATAATTTTGTGTAAAGTGCAATCAAGATAAACGTGCAATATATTCACTGTATACTTATGTCTACTAATTTTGCTTATAAGTCTTTGTGTAAAGTGTTATTACAGTTAAACTAGCAATGTAATCACTGTATACTTATATATTGTAGTTTGTCATAGTTACACTAGCAATACACTTGTATATTGTAGTTTATCACAGTTAAACTAGCAATGCACTCACTGTATACTTATATATTGTAGTTTGCTTGTTAAGTCTTGTAATTTTCTAAAAGTGTGGAGCATTTCTTCCTGGGCCTCCAGTGAAAATGGGTTTTGTGACCCAGTTGGACTATCCCAGTTAACAAATGTCAAATAATAAATCTTTTATAGCATGAAGTGTGATTGAGCCACACCCCTAACAACACTGTTCAGTCTCAACCTCCATACAGGTTTTGTACCAAGCAAATGGGGAACAGCTACAGTCATTCCCCTGTATAAGGGAAGACCTTCCACATACTTAGGCAGTTACAGACCCATAAAGACCGATCAGCCATGGAATGACTTATGGAATTAATCAATCAGTGCAGAACATAAGGAACCTTCAAACACTGGAGTCATCAAGGACAGGTCATGCTTACTCAACCTGGTGTATTTTTTGAAAAGGTCACCAAAGCAATGAATGAAGGCAAAATGGTAACACCACATACCTCGATCTGGCCAAGACTTTTGACATAATTACCCACTCACATGCCGTAAATGTAAATAAACTGGGGGATAAACCCCTTTGTGAGCCAGTTGGCAGTCCACTGGGTGACAGGATGCAGATAAAACCGGGGAAGTTATCTCCACAAAGAAACCAGTCACAAGTGAAGTCCCCCCGGGTTCTGTGCTGGGACCACAAGTGGAGTCCCCCTGGGTTCTGTGCTGGCACCACAAGTGGAGTCCCCCCGGGTTCTGTGCTGGGACCACAAGTGGAGTCCCCCCCGGGTTCTGTGCTGGGACCACAAGTGGAGTCCCCCCGGGTTCTGTGCTGGGACCACAAGTGGAGTCCCCCCAGGTTCTGTGTAGGTTCTGTGTTGGGACCACAAGTGTAGTCCCCCTGGGTTCTGTGCTGGGACCACAAGTGGAGTCCCCCTGGGTTCTGTGCTGGGACCACAAGTGGAGTCCCCCCGGGTTCTGTGCTGGGACCACAAGTGGAGTTCCCCCAGGTTCTGTGCGGGTTCTGTGCTGGGACCACAAGCAGAGTCCCCCTGGGTGCTGTGCTGGGACCACAAGTGGAGTCCCCTCAGGTTCTGTGCGGGTTCTGTGCTGGGACCACAAGCAGAGTCCCCCTGGGTACTGTGCTGGCACCACAAGTGGAGTCCCCCCGGGTTCTGTGCTGGGACCACAAGTGGAGTCCCCCCCGGGTTCTGTGCTGGGACCACAAGTGGAGTCCCCCCGGGTACTGTGCTGGCACCACAAGTGGAGTCCCCCCGGGTTCTGTGCTGGGACCACAAGTGGAGTCCCCCCGGGTTCTGTGCTGGGACCACAAGTGGAGTCCCCCCGGGTTCTGTGCTGGGACCACAAGTGGAGTCCCCCCCGGGTTCTGTGCTGGGACCACAAGTGGAGTCCCCCCGGTTCTGTGCTGGGATCACAAGTGGAGTCCCCCCAGGTTCTGTGCTGGGACCACAAGTGGAGTTCCCCCGGTTACCTAATAAAACACATGCACATGCGCACACACACACACACACACACACTAGAGCTACTGTAATAGCTCCTTTCCTGTAATTACTGCAGGTGATTTAACAGCTTGGCTTAGAAGCATAACCAAACCTAAGCATAGATGGTACTAGACCTAATATAATAAACTCTTCAGTAAAATTTAATTAAAATCTTTTTTGCCTAATTTTAGAGTTGCAGTAGGGTCATAGGTGTATACTAGGCTAACGACCACTGGGATCTTTATAAGCCTAGCCATGCTTCCAAAATGTATCCTGCAGGTTTTTGTGCCTTAGAGGTTATTTTCGGGGTATATATAAACTAGTGTATGATTTAGAGGCTGTCTGTGCCCATTAGAGACATAGGATTTCTCATCCACTGGTCCAGATTACACTTGAATAGAGTTAGGGAAGATCTCTGCGTCATATACCTGCTCTTTCAACATGTCCTATTTATGTTGCAAGTAAGGTTCAAGTCCCTGAATTGAGTAGTTTTATTGCTGTTGGTTTTGTGGATGTGCAAAAGGTTCATCAGAATGGGATTCAGTTTGCCAGGCATAGATAACTTCTTAACAGCCTGTAGGTAACGGAGTATAGAGATAGGGCTTTGAGGTGATCTGCATAGAACATTTTGTTTACACCTTGCATTCTTTTTGTGAAGAAGATCTGTGGACATTTTAGTTGCTACATTTGCCTAGTCACATGTGCCCACTTGCTACATGTATATACCAAAGGGAGCATTGCACTCAGTGATGGGTCTAATGTGGACCAAATACAGAGGAACAATGACCTCCTTGAACTTTGATGCTATGCCCATGCTTATAAGTTGAGTAACATAAAATTATTTCCTTACTGCCTTAGACACATGTTGGTCAAAAGCCAGGTTATTATCTACATTTGTACCCAAATCCCAGACTGTTGGGTTTGGTGTTAGGGGGTGTGTATTCACCAATGTAGTTTTCTAGGGTGGCTGACTTCCCAAAGGGTACTATTGTGCATTTCTTGACACTGAGTTTTAAAGCATGGCTTTGGCATCAGTCGTTTATTTGTCTATGTTAGTCCTTCCTGCAGGATGTTTATTTCTTAGGAGGATTCTACGACTGTTCCTAGTTGGCAATCATCTGCAAACTTGGTCAGTCAGAGACCGTTGACATTGACTTTGATTTCTGAGAACTGGAGCTGGGCCAGCACAGAGCTATGAAGGGAGTACACTAGTGAATTGGCCTCTTTGTGGAGGTGGTCTCTATCATAACTTCCTGCATCCAGACTGAGAGCCAAGTGGCCATCCAGCATGTAACATAAGGGACTGTGCCTAATTCTATGTTTATGATGCCTGAGTGGGATATTGCATCATTTTGCATTCATCCATTACTTTGGTGACCTTTTCAAAGAAGTCCACCAGGATGAGTAGGCATGATCTGCCCTTGACAAAGCCAAACTGGGTTGGATCCAGTGTCTGGACATTTCCTATTTCATTGTTATTTATGGTAATGCTAGCTGCCAGAATCCATTAATCCACCACTTAAGTACCTTAAAATATTTTATTAAATTATACAACTAAAATACCATGAATTTGGCACTTTCTTCCATTAAAACAGAACTTCATCAGAATCAGTTTGTATGAAATACAAAACCCACTTATATATCAGAATGTCATGGCAATAATTACATCTGATTAACAATCCATTAGCAAATAAAGTTAGAGGTACTTTAAGATTACAACAGTTTAAAAATACACTCCAAATAGTGAACCCAACAATGAAAAATTCTCACAATGCCATTAAAATAATAAAAGCTGTTAAAAGTATTAATGCTTTTAGTATTTAATATTAAAAGTAAATCAATAAACATAAATAGAAATTAAAAAGGATTTAAAATCAATCAGAGAGGGAAGAAAAATATTATAACAATGATGTTATAATTTATTGGACTTCATAGCCAACAGTGAATGAATTGATATATTTTCATTTATACCTGGATACTGAGTTGCATGTAACCTTAATTGCCATTTAACTTCTCTGTATTCTACGAGTACTTTAGTATTCCCCCCTCTGGGGTTAGCATTAACCAGTTCAAGTATGGCAAATAAAACCTTTTTGTAATGGGGGCAGTTTTTAAATTGCTTGTGTAAAACACTGTTTTCATTACATTTCATAATGTTGTTATCGTGCTCATATATTCTTTTACAGAGACAGCTCCTCATTTCCCCCACATAAAAAGCTGGGCAACCAGAGCACTTACTTAGCAAAATGTACAACAGAGTTAGATAAACAATTGCCCTTCTCAAACACACACAATTCTCCAAGATTAAAAAAAAATTCCTTCTAAAATATGACAACGTTGTGAACAGGCTCCACATTTAACTGTGGTAATTTAGTAGTTCAGTAACTCTGTTATTTCTTTTATTTTTAATTGAGTTATTGTTATTTATATCCATGATAATTCTTTCCATGGCTTTGCATAGGAGTCCTAGCAGACTTATGAGTCTGTAGTTCCCAGGGTCTGTTGATGGACTTCCCTTGTACAGAGGGATGACTGTTACAGTACTCCATTCCCATGATGCAAAGCCTGTCTGGAGGCTATGGTTAAATAGTACCTCCAGAAATTCTCCATGAGCATGTTTTAGGTTATATAAAAGGCATCGTGGGATATTATTAGGAGCCATTGATACAGTGTTCTATGTCTTAGAATGTGTATCTAGAACCTGCTTCCTAGTGATAGTTAGGGGTTATGTGTGATATTACTTAGGGGGGCAGCCGGGGGGAGTGTTATGTAAAACTGCAGGATAATTTTTCGGCCAACAGATTTGCTATGTCTTCTGGCTCTAAGTGGATCCATTTACAAACTGTTCTGCACACTGTTGTGTACTGCCTTTGAGGTGTCAGTCATAGCTAAAAGTCTTTTTTTTGTTGTCTTTGGCATGGGAGGATATCTTTACCCCAGATTTGGCTTTCATATATTTAATTTGCCTTCTTAGCTGTTTGCTTAGCCTTTGGGCACTGCACTTCCTAATTTTAGGTACATCTTTTTTCCTTTTGTTGAACAACCTGTTTATGTTCAGATTCCACCAGGGTGGTTTATTTTTGAGTTTGTTCTGGGCTTGTTTTTGATTGGCACAGCTGTCTTTATGCATCTGTTAACATGTACAGGGTTTCTTTGTACAATTCTGCATGGGCAGCTATGTTCTCCTGGTTTGAAGGGGCTTAAAATTATGTCAGGTAATCACTTAATAATAGGTAGTTTGCCTTAGAATAGTTCCTTACTCTTAAAGGGTTTGCTGGAGAGACAGAATTGACTTTTCTTTCAAAGGAGATAGCTTTATGTCTGACCTTACCGGACAGGACACTACACTTGGTGGGCTGCAGTATTCTACCATATTAGTAAGCACAAAGTCCATCATGTTCATGTTTGCACCTCTAGTGGATATATGGACTAAATGGTCCAGGATGTTTGTGTTTACAAAGTCCAGGAATCTCTGGGCCTCCAACTTATGGGTTGTATAGGATTTACACTTTATAGAGGTGTAGTTAAAGTTCCCCATGAATATGGTATTGGGTGGAATGGGAAGCACATCCAGCAGGTCTAAGTATGAGCTGTGGGTTTCATGGGATTTATAGCCTTTAAGGATGTGATATGGGTCTCTACCTATGGTAATTTAGACACTGAGAAGTTCAAGTCTATTGTCCTGTTTGACCAACCTTGAGGTATGTTTGTTTCGGATGTAGATGGAGGCACCTCCACCTTTAGTCCCTGTCTGTGCAGTAGCTGGTCCAAATGTGTGGAAGTCATTGTATCCCTGCACTGCTAGAGGGTTCTCTGCAACTTTAAACTATGTCTTGGTAACAACACAAATGTTTATGGTCTTTAAGGTGAGGAGAGCTTGGAGATAGTGGAGTTTCTTCTTTAGGTTTCGGGCATTGAGCAGTAACACCTTTTGATTTTCTGAAATGGTTTGGGTTGATTTTACTGTGTTAGAAGGTTTGTCAGTCTGGCATTGCCTAAAAAGAGCACCATGGGGGAGTAAAATGTTTTAGCCAATATTCGAAAGCTTAGGAGGGACAGGTGCAGAACATTCTTTGCAAAGCTGCCATCCTGACAAAGATTGTACCCCCTTTAATAAGTGTCTCAGCATACATTGTTCTATGTATTGGGTGCATACCATGTGTTGTGGGTATAGTGCATGTTTGTGTGCTTGCATGTGTGTGTGTTTGTGTGTGTTGCTGACAACATGATTGTTATTTTTATTACTTTGAGTGCTTGTATGCGAGAGTCATGCCTCCAGTGACTTTGTTTAATTACATTTCTCACATACTGTATCAGTTTCCCTAAGGGTTAGTTGGTTGTCATTGAATATGAGACGATTGCTACATTGTCTCAGGATGCCCATATCCACAAAAATGGTGACAAAGAAACTGGGAAAGTGCTTTTCCATAATATTACGCCCTTCTAGGTGAGCTGCAAAGGTGTGGTACAGTAGGGTTTAAAAACAGGCTACCTTGGGTGCTTTTACGGCTAGAAACAAAAAATAGGGTGTGTAGGAGTAGATTCATTAATCAGTGCTCCTCAGCTCCCAAACTCATTGATCTTTGCACAACTAAATTACTTGGGGATTGGCAGTTGTCATAATGATCAAGGTGTTTATCTCATAGACACAAGGTACAGGGTTTGATTCTCACCTTTGAAGGGAAATTGGCTAGGCTTAAAATAAATAGCATGCAAGAGCAGCTAGCATACTACTTACCTATGAACCTACAGTTTCAGAAATAATTTTGTAGAGAAAACTTAGTTTCTAAGTGCCTCCATCTGTACAAGGCGCTGCTAAACTCCACTGCATGATAAGTTCACAGGTAAGAACACCAATCTTTGATGAGTTCTGTGGGAGTGCGTCAAGAGACACACAAATGTGCCAAATTTATACAGGCAATGAAACCTGAGTAAACTGACAAATGCACTTTGCAGTCTTAAAAAGAAGATAAATGCATCAGCCAGATATGTCCTTTCCTTTGGACTACAGTGCCAGTGTGTGTGCTCTTCATTGCCTGATTTCATCCCCTTGTTTTAAGCAGACTGCAAATTCCAAACACTCATAAAGTTCCCAAAGAGTGGGAGTGTCTGTGAGGTAAACACCTTAACCATAATGAACTACAGACGTACTACAAATAGTCGTACCATGTCCTTCGCTACTTTGTTTACCAACATGCACAGGTATTACCATGAAGGAGTAGTGCTAACAAACTTGTTTATTTTTTTAAAGTTTAGAAATAATCTTCAGAAGTGCTAATCGCAGTCCTCATTCTTTGCAGAAAACTGCTTGCAAAGCTAACAGTCATCATTTTAATGTCAGATCAGCTACAAACGTAATGCCTGTTGTTACCTCTCCGCCAAGGATTCTTGCAGCGCTCTCAGATGATTAGTTTTATTACATGAGACACAGACAGGAAGATTTATACTGCCTCTCTCCATACTGATCGAAACACGTCTTCCATACTTGTACCCACTAACATCTGAAATCAGAATTCTCTGCCCATGGAATTTTCCCCATAATAATCTGATAGAGATTGCTGACTATCTAAATACCAGTCACTGACTGGTTGTAGGCCAATTAGGCTATGCATGTCCTAAGCATTTCTCTCCCTTCATTAATAATGCATCCTACTATTGTGTAGTAGATTGTTACTGTACACTGATATTGTGATATGCAACAACAAAAGACAATCTGAGATACTCTCTCATGTATGCAGAGGTTGAAAAAAGTCCAACCTCTCTTTAAGACTTATTCTGCACTTATTTCTTGATTATTTTAAACATCAGTAAGAGCTGATGCATGAACACTTTAATTTCCCATTCCAAGACTTACCGCAAATTCATTTTTACTAACCAAGTCCTTTTTCTTCTATGCTGCCATATGTTTCAGAATCTTACCCAGAATTTCCCTTGCTTCTATTCACTGTATCTCATACATATGCAGATCTGTGACTACAATAAAATATGATATACTGCTTAAAGGTTAATTGAAGTTACTCCTGGAGTATTGCTGTCCCAACCTGCTAACATAACATACTTCTTTGAGAATGACACATTCTCCATTTCTTTGTGCAGTTTGTTCTAACAACGAATGGAGCAATTGCTTGTTACCCTCCTGACCTTGTGGTTTACAGATCCTCTCTGATGTTTATGCTCTGCACTTTAGGTGGTTACTTTTCTCTAATCAGGTGCCATGACTGCCCTGATGTTCTAGATACTTGCCATGACAAAAGTATGAAGTAAGGTACCATAAGCATTTTTGCCTCAAGTTTCTCACTTTGGGAAATGGATGGAGTCATTGTTTCACAAGTTTAGGTTTCCCTCGTGACCCCTATTTACAGTCTCTATGAAGTCCACATCTGTATAAAGCCGCGGTGGTGATAAAGCCACGGTCGTGCAGTGGTAGCGTTGTTGCCTCACAGCAAGAGTTTCTCCCGTTCGATTCTCGGCTGCAGCGCCTTCTATGTGGAGTCTGCATGTCCTCCCCACAGTCGAGTGGTGTTCAAAAGACATGCATGAATGGGTGTGCCTTTGTTGAAGGTTGGGCGTCGGGCTGGCACCTCGACACCATAAAAATCTACTGCCAATCATTAGCGGCCCGGAGTTCCGCTGTGGCGACCCCTAACGGGGAAAAGCTGAAAGAAGAACATGAAGTCCACATCTGTATGTGTTTTCTCTGGTTACGCTAGTAGTTTATTTCTCCTCTTCCAAACCATGATAATTGATTGGCTACTGTTAATTGTGCGTATACTTTGCATTCACTCTTGCCTTTATGGCACAGGTCCTGCAAGAAAATGGTTTCTGAAGGACCAGTTCACTTACCCACAAATACATTAAGATAATTAAATATAAAGTGAGTACTTGGATGTTAAGAAGAGCATTTTATATGTCACCTATCTTTTAATGATATATTCAACTTCATGGAAGCAAAATAAAGCAAACCAATCAACCAAGATGTACAGGTAAGTACCTTATTCAGCTTCTGAATGTTTTTATTCCATTGTTAAAGACCAAAAAACAGAAAGAAATTACAGATGTCACATACAGATGTACAGTTCATGTTAGGTGCATACAATACAGTGCTTTATAATATCATGAAAGTAACTTTCTCATTCACTGAAACAAATGCTGAAAATGTATGTAATTGCATATTTTAGTTTCTCAGCAGAGATTACCATTAAACTTCTACATTGTTTTGGTTAATTTTCTGATCACCATCTAGCATACATTATCAAAACTGAACTTTTCCCCCTCAACTCACCAGTGAAAGCTTGGTGGCAAGACAGTTGTGCATTGAGGGTGAATTCATGAAGGGCTGAGTTTCTTTTAGTTTTTGCCCTATTCATCTCTCCTTTCATGAAGAACAGGATTTTTCATTTTTGCCCTACTCCCCTTACCTTTTATGAAGACCTGAATTGTTCATTTTGCCCTAATATCCTGGTGGTCACAAGGGGTAGTGTAGCACAGATCTGTGTGTCTACACACTTGAATCCATACTAGAATAAAAGTGGTTAACATCTTTGTCTCTCTACTCTATGGTTTGAAGTTCAAATGTATTTATTTATTCACGTATTTACTTAATGTATTTGTTTACTGGGATAGTCCAACTGGGCAGAAAGCTACCCCATTTCAGCTGAGGCCCTTGGATAAAAGCTCCAGACAAATTCCAACATTACATAAAGAATATAATAAATACAGGTATACAAGTAATCTGTAAATATACTAAATTTAAACAAAGCCTCATTAATTAATAGCAGAATTGTGTAATAAGCTTTTAAAGTTTTTCACAAGAGGAAAATCTCCAGAAATATCATTGCATAAAGAACATAGTGAACAGAGGTATACAAATAATCAGCAAATATATAACATTTAAGCATTGTTAATAGCAGAAGCATTTATAAAATAAAACAAAAATAACTAAATACACTTAAATAAATAACTGGTATCAAAATCAGGGACAGTATGCTCTCAAGAGTTGACCTATTTGTTCAGGATTTGGGAACTTATCTGGACAGTGAGCAGATGTTTCAATAACGTGTCCAGTGTTGTAAGAAACAGCTTCTAGATTGCACAACTTAAAAGGGTTGTGTCTAGATCTGGGGATGTATTTTTCTAACCGCTACATAAGACATTTTTTAACATCAGTAAAGCCTGATATTATCTGGTTAGTTAGCATTTTGTCCTGTTTTCCTCATTGTGATACGTTTATGTGGATCATTGGTTGGCGTTTGTAGGTGGTGCCTAACCCCATTCCCCTCCCCCTTTTTTGTTTTCACTTTGGTTTCCTGCAGTCTCTCACATGTATACTTTATAAAGCACTCTGGTTTCTGACATAGTTTCATCCTAGTTGCATCCATTGCACAACAATCTCAAAGAGATTTTCCTGGTTTGGGAGGCATCCTGCTCTGTTTTGTACATTTGTAAACTGACTGACTCACATACTATTGTGTTTTTTTACCCGCTTTGCAACCCTCCCACTTCCAATTACCCAGCCACCCCCTGAACTCGCACCTTTATTTCATTCTGTCCCCTCCCATTTTTGTTTGCATCATAACTGCAACTTAAAGGAGCACAGCATATGACTACATCAGCAAAACATACATATTTCCTGACCCCACCCTCCTGTCTTTCATAATCACTGTCTGCCAAGCACATTTCTACCCCTCACCCCACCTCTCAGACTCTTCTACATGTCTCCCCCAAAAAACCCTCAGGGGGTTCCTCTCCTTTGAAATGTCATTTCCTCTTTTCATCTCAACCTACACTTTTCTTGTCTTACTCTTCTGCCCACAGTAATAGGGTTTTCTCCCCTACTGAGTGGACATACACCTCTCATACATGTCTTAAAAATCTTTATTCATCATATCTCAGTAACTTCCCTTCAACTTAACTATTCATATACTCAAGTATGCACATCCCCCAACCCTATCCCCTCCCTTAAACACTTTTCATTGCATGTCACATCCCACTATCAACCCATCCCTTATAAGACACTCCCTTAAACTACCCAGATTCCTCTATAAGTTCACTCCATTCATACTCCTCTTGTTTCTTTTCAGCAACACTGAACCTAACCATGGTCCATGTAACTGTCATTGAACCCACTAGACCAAACGCTAAGTCTTCTCATCACTCACTTCTTGATCTTATTATTACTAATAATCCTAATATTATTTCTCAAATTCTTATTCACTGCCCCTTCTTTCAGTGATCATTGTCCAACCAGTTTCAGTAACACTCACCACATAAACAAACTCCCTCCCTCGTATTGTTCTGGAACAAATCCCAATTCAACATTAAATCAAACTAAAGAGAACTCTAACTTCATTAGATTGATCTCCTATTCTCTCTACTACTGACCCTAACAACTGCAGCATTCTCATCTCACAAATTATTACTAACCAACAGGAGTTTTTCACTAAGATGACATGTCCCTATGAACCCCCACAAAAAACAATTGCTCAAGTACGAACTCAAATGCCTGTCATACTTCGAAAAAGCCATTCTTAAGCTCCAGGCACAATTTTACAAAGGTAAGAAATTTAATTAAACAGGCAATTTAGGGGACATAAAAGCCACATTATGAAAAAGCATCAATCATCCCTTCTCAACCCACCTAAAAAATTCTGGGCAGAAGTGAAACACCTGACATGCTGTACTAATCCATCTAACACCCATTCCTCCTCCTCCTCATCTTACATCATAGCCACTGATTTCAGCCTCCACTTCAGTAAACTTCTCATCCCTGATTTCATTAACAACACTCTGTCTGACTCTAACCTCTCTCCTCCTCCCTATAGCCACACTTTCCAAGTCCCACACCTTCTTCACATTTATAACCTCTGCCTAACTCAAAATGTTATGCCTGATATCTGGAAACAGCCATCATTAAACCCTTCTTCTGAACACTAACTTATCCCAGACCATTGATTTCCATCCCATCTCCATTCTTCCCATATTTGGTAAGATACTTGAAAAATTAGTTTACATTCAACTCACCAATTAAATCTTCCATTATGATCTAACATCCTCAAAACAAGTTGGCGTTTGGGCTGGTATGACCACTTCTACAGCACTCTGGAGACTTACTGATATCCTCATGACTAGGGACAAAGGCCTCCTCACTGGAATCATCTTTATTGACCTCATCAGAGCTTTTGATCTGGTTGACCATAACATTCTGTTAGATCACCCAACTAAAATTGGAAATAGCCCAGAAGAAACTCCCTGGTTTAGAAATTATATTTCCAGTCAGTATTTCTTTATTCAATTTCAGAAGTCCCTCTGCATCCACTCCTCTCCTTAAAGAAGTTCTTTGGACTTCATTATGGCTCCCTTTCTTTTTTCCATTTTAATTAATAAACTACCATTTGACCTCCCCCTGGCTCTCTTACTTTGTTGATGACATGATCTTATTTCCCTCAAGCCTCCTCGGCCATATAACAACAACAAAAACAATAACTAGAAGCTAACTTCATTTATCATATCAAATGGCTTATTAATAAAAAACTAATGCTGAACACTGCCGTTTCATTATTCTGTTCCTTAAAAATAAGCAACATTGTATCACACATGCTGAACACTGCCGTTTCATTATTCTGTTCCTTAAAAATAAGCAACATTTTATCACACATGCTGAACACTGCCGTTTCATTATTCTGTTCCTTAAAAATAAGCAACATTGTATCGCACATGCTGAACACTGCCGTTTCATTATTCTCTTCCTTAAAAATAAGCAACATTGTATCACACTTATGCTGAACACTGTTGTTTCATTATTCTCTTCCTTAAAAATAAGGAACATTGTATCACACTTAATAAAGCCAATTGGCTACCAGTCCAACAATGTGCCAACCTGCTTCCTGTTCTTCCTTTTCTTCCAACCTCTTCAGATGACCCCTAAGTTACAATCTAAGAAGTCTTAACCACTTTGGTCCACTTCTTCAATAGAACATGACCTTACTTCATTGCGCTAACCATGCCTTTTCCATGCTAGGCCCTGAAATCTGGGAATCCCTCCCTACTAATCTTAAAGTCCTCACATTGTACCCATCATTTTGTGCTCAGCTTTAAAGATCATCTCAAGTTCAATTCAATGTGCAAATGTTTTCCCTCTGGAAACATCACCTAATCCTTCACATTTGTCCTTCTCTCAAATTATTTCCCTACACTCGTATATGAGTGTTAACTCCGTGTGCCCTTCCCTTACTTTTACAATTTGTGCTATATCCTTTCACTGTTTTACTCTCTTCTTCTTTTTCCCTACTTACTTTAACCATCCCTTCCTACTGTCCTTTATGCTATGTACTTTATTGTTATTGCTGTTATTGAGTCATTGCTGTCTTCACAGTACACTGTTTGTATTTATAATGCATCTTGTTAACTTGCTTGTCTACTGTCATTTATATTTGTCCAGGCCGAGACAAAAATAGGTCCATTTGTATTAGTGATCAACTCCAGTTACCAGACTCAATAAAGAAAATAAATAAATAACTGTCTAATGCTTGGAAAGAAGAGGGGGTAGTAAGGGGTATGACATTCCTTATCCAGGAGTTGTGCATGTAGAAATCCAGGTATCTTTTAGGTATTTGCTTGTTTGTGCCTTAAGGATTTGGTGTTTGCTGAGTTACTTAGAGTGTGAGGTAGAGACTTCCAAATTCTTGCCATGAAAGAGGAGTTCAAAGAGTCACTAGCTGAGTTGTTAGCCCTTGTAGCAGTTAATAATATTTTGTCAGTGGATCTTAGCTGCATCCTTGGGTTATAAAGTTGGAGAATATTTTTCAAACTAGGACATTTGTCTGGATAATAGATGAGTTTGTGGGAAGTGACTAGATGGGAAAGTGTAAGGTAATGCCTTAGCTCTAACTGTTGAAGTTTTGTTCTGTGGTAATGACTGCCACTTATTTTAGCACTGTTCCAAGAGTTGAGAGTTGGGTGAATTGTAGGTTAATCAAGATAAAGCCATGTAAAGTTGAAAAGAGACAGAGCAATACTTTTTCTGGCGTTATCTGTGATGTATTGTTTGACTCTATAGAGTGCACCTAGCTTCTGGTGCATGTTTTCTACTGCTTGTTTTATGTGATGATAGAATTTTTACTATTTTTTTAGTAGTGACTCCTAGAAGCTTAGTTAGGCTTACTAGTACTGTGTTGGTGTTCGATAAAATGTTTTTGAAATTATTTTTAAGGTCATTTGAACACTTTGGGATAAATAGGATAAGTTTTGTTTTTTTTAGGGTTAAGGAGCAGTTGTGTATTAGGCAGCCAGGCCTCTATGATGGAAAAAGACTCTTGGGTGAATTGTTTTAATTTTGCTATACTTTTAGCAGAACAGATTGTTGAATCATCTGCATACTGTATGGTAGTAACTTGTTTCTAAGCTAGGCTGAGAACATTAATGAATATATCAAACAACAGGGGTCCTAAAATGGATACTTGAGGGACACCCACTGTAATAGGAAGGAAAAAAGAGATATGAGTTTGTCATTTTGTTGCTTGTTGCCTATTTGGGAGGTAGCTAGAACACCGAGATAGTGATGTTTCATGTATTCCTGGGCAAGCTAGTTTTTGTAGAAATTCCTGTTGGGATACCATGTTGAAGGCTTTGGAAAATCTAGGAAAAGTGTTGAAACAAACTTCCGACAGTTGCAATATTGGTTAACAGATGTTGTAAAACTAAGGATAGCTATACACGTAGTATGAAAAGGATGGAAACCATGCTGTGTAGGGGAAAGGAGGCAGTCGTCAGTGAGAAAGGTGAAGAGTTAAGGCTGGATACACTTCTGCAGAAGTTCTGAGACTGGAAATAGTATGGCTATATTCCTGAAGTCTGATGGTTCGTTTGAGTTTCAACCTTTATAGAAAGAAGAATGTCGCACCTTTTCCAAAAGGTTGGGACATATATTTTAGGGCTGGAGCAGTTGATTAGGATAGTGACAGGAAAAGTTAGGGCATCAGCAGCAGTTTTAAGTACTCAGATGGCATGCTATCAGGAGCAAGAGTGGTAGGCTTTAAGGTTACTAATAATTATTTGATTGTAGAAATTGAGACTGGTTTGAGTTCAAGTGTTTTCAGGGCTAACAAGGGTCTCTATTTAGTGTGTGTGCACGTCTGTGTGCGTGTGTGTGTGTAGTTTGCATGTTTTTCCCCTGTTTGCATGTAGGTGCTAACCCCCGCCTGCCAAAACCATGCTGGATGACTGGCTGTCCGAAAGTGTCCATATATATTATATTTACCCTTCCTCTTGTGGTCATAGCTGAAAGGAGTACATGCTGAGCATTTAACTTAGCTGGTCAGCAACAGGTTAAATAAAATAAGTAAAATGCTGTCCTTTGGAGAACTAGCATTTTCATACTTTCCTTTTGCCATCTTGTATCAACATACCACTCCCACTCCTCCTCACCATGACCCAAGAGTAAGTACCAGGATGTGCGCTGCACATAGGTCACTAGGACTGCAGGTAATACCTCTGTATTCTGATACCACATGCACAGCGAGCTATTACATTTTAACTACAAAACTAATTTATATGGTACCTCGCTATTACAGTTAATTGTGTTTTTGTTACCCTACAGTCATACTTCAGTATATGTTTTCACTTTCTATATGTCATCAGAGGCAGTACTGAATAGCATAGTGCTTGATATACTTATTTACAAAGTTGGTATTTAGACATTTAACATTTATTCATGTAATTGCTTATATATAAATGCTGTATATAGTTATAAGCAATGCTAAATACAACAACATGGATAGCACTAGTAAAATAATCCATATATCCATTGTCTGTCTGTTTTCTAAAACGCTTATCCTGGTGAAGGTTGTAATGACAGCAAACTAACTGGAAATCCTTATCCTTAGCAACAGCCCTCAATTCATTGTGCAGGATCCTCACTTTGTCAAGCAAGTTGAGAGATATAATATAACCCATGTTTTCCAAATCTTCCCAGGTTTATAAATGTATAATAAGCTAACAACCACCAGAGCCTTTATAAACCTGTGTCCCACAAAGGTGAGAATCAAATTCTGTACCTTGCACTGTGAGGTAAACACCTTAACCATTAAGTTAATCCCCAACCCCCTAACTACTAGACTAGCTGCCTTTACAGACCATTTTAAGCTTTGTCAATTTCTGTTAAGGGTGAGAATCAAACCCTGCACCTTGTGTCTGGGAGATAAATTCCTTAATCATTATGCCAACCCCCCAGATCTCTCCTCATACTGGTCTGTGCCAAGAGTATATCATGTTAGTGATATCAAGAGGAGCATCTGCACAAGATGCCCAAAACTATCAAGTGTCTCCTCTCAACCCATAGGTGCAGCAACATGAGAACCACCCTAATTACTGGGCTCTTCACCCTGTTATATAGAATGAGCCCAAAAACCCTGAAAAGGGACGTCATTGATACCAGTAGTTATCTCTGATGTTATTCATTTGATCACTACCCAAAGCACATAACCATAGGTTAGGATGGGGTATAGACTGACCAATAATCAGTAATATGGCTACTGTCTCACTTTACCACCGCAGTCTAGTACAACACCTGCAGTACTGCCACTACCTCACTCATGCTGGTCAATGAACTGACCCCTCTGACCTCACTAATGAACAAAACCATCATCACAATAAACAAAACATACTGGAGGGATAGGTTCCTGACCCAGAGACTCCCCAGACTGTGGAATAGACTGCCCATACATGTCAAGCAGAGCGCCTCCTTGGCCCTCTTCAAAAGGAACCTTGACGATTGGATGGGAGAAAGGAAATTCACCCCGGGGATCACGTCAGTCGCCCTGCTAGAAAGGGGTCCAGGGAAGTAAATAGTGTGGGAAGAAATAGCCAGGTAATTGTTATGGCTAGGCTTGTATAGGCCCTAGGGCTGATAGCCTAGTACCAACCTATGAACCTCAAGATTTTTGAGATTCTCTGCTTGAGGTAGGGATTCCCTCTCACCTACAGTCAGCAAGCCACACTTCATGGAGGGAAGTATAACATACAATTTGGATGTAACTCTGGATGTGATTTTCATCCATTCTGCTCCACACTTTGCAGTGAACTGCTCCATAGCACATATTAGAGTCCACAATCCTTTGAGCAAAAAGGGACAAACTCATCTTTAAATAAGAAAAAGTTGCCTTGAACATATACACTGGACACTGTCCAAACTGCCCTTAAACTGGGCATTCTCCAAACTTTAGTTATGCTTTTTCTGTCCCTATAAGTTGCAAGTAAAAGGGGAGAAAAACACCCTCTTGGTGCAGTCCTAAACTCGGCTCATCTACATCTGACTTAACCTTGAGAGTGTCGACCCAACTCTTGTTGTGCAAATGTCACTCTCACTCCTGGGGCACAAAATACCTGTAAGCTGTTTTGACAAATGCCCACAACATCTCCAGTGTCTGGGGTAAAAAGATGATCCACTATTCCATGGCCAAGATGCAACCTGTACTATACCAATATTATTTATTACTTTGCTTGTTAAACAGGTAGGTTAATTTGTCCAGTGAATCTATTCAGTGATAAACTCGGGCCAAAGGCACAAGGAAAAAATGTACTTTAGTTATATAGAACCCTCTAGCACAATGAATAAATACAAAAGCACAACCTATGACAGTAACAGTGTCAATAACATTGTACAGATGAAAAATGGCTCAAGGTACAGGATGGTGCGGAAAAAGGATGATAATAGAAAACAAACTGCACCCAACCTTACAAAGACTGATGGTCTGATGAAGTGACATTTTCAGTTATGAAAGCGCTTACGTTGTTTAATGCAATAAACGATTTTGGTGTGTAAGGTTGGATTCAGTTTGTTTTCTATCAATAACAATGTAGACTATTTAGAGTAGAGCTTTATTGGTGTTATATGGGAAGAATGGGGGGGGGGATGCTACACAACAAGAAAACCTCAATATAATAAGAAGGCAGTGTTTACAATGTATTGAAGCTGCTGCTAGATATGGTATAGATTTATTAGTTCTACAAGGAATAAGAGTGAAGGAATATTAAGAAGAGAAGGCATTAGCAGAGCCATAAATGAAACTGGAAAAGTAAGAAAAGTGACTACCTTTGAACCCATCTCACTCTGTATACAGCAGTCCTTTTGACTTGAGAATGCTAAATATCACATTCATGATTAAAAAAAAGAAAAAGCTAAGCACAAAAATACGTAGAAGACCAAACAATAGAAAACACCTCTTTGTCAATAATTTCTTTTCCATGTCTGTTGTAGATTTGTTGGCGTACCTGCATAATCAGCCTTAGGAAACATGGCACCCTAGTCATTTGGCAAGCATAGTGCCGCAGAAAATAAGGTGGTTTGTAACTTGACATTTTTCTCCAATTTATTAATTTATTATTTATTATTATATTAAAACAAGTCATCAGCCATCTAAACTCTGCTATTAAAGAGCAAGCCTCAGCCAAAACCGAGTGTAAAACACATCTCTCAGCTGCCCAGAATTCTGCAGAATGTCCCTGATTTTTCCCTCATATGTTTACCTTGGTTAAGGGTGCTAGCACTGTAATATACGCTCAGTTCAAACACAACACATTAACCTTGTGTCTGACATGAAAGCTGAATGAAATGTCAAAATTATTTGCTACTGCGTAAAACATTGAGTGTATCATAATGCTGACATTCGTCACAGAAACAGGGTGGTAGATCTTATCGTCAAGAGGACAGAGTTTGGTCAGAGGATACAAGTTATTTATGTATTTATAACTAATGACAAATAGTTATACATCTTCAGCAGAACCAGAGAAATATGTGAAATATTTCACGCATATAATAACTAATCATTGTGTGGCCATTGAATATATTCTGGTTAGAATTTGATTGATTTCACTGTCTAGCTTGCAACTTTATTTTATTTTTATTTATTTTACATTTGTTAACCGGGTTAGTCTGGCTGAGCTTTTGGATCATTTTCAGCAGAGACCCGGGGAGAAAAGTTCCTCAAGACTAGAAAACAATTTATTAAATTTTAGTTACATAGTAGTAACAATCAGGTATAGGATCTTACAAGCAGAGACCTGGAGAGAAAAAAGCTCCTCCGGCAATTCAGTTATACAGAGTATTAACAATTGGCAGACAAGTATGTGAGTTGTTACAAACAAGATTTTAAACAATTAGCAGAAGAAAATGTGACTAGTTACAATATTATTTAAGCTGCTTTAAGCTGCAACTGTTACTCAAGATTAATAACCCAAATTGCTTTTCATCATTTAGTAGAAGAAGCTTTGCTGATTGTTAAATCATGCAATGTACGTGCCTCTCATCCTATATCACCTGAAATCACATCATTCCTTTGCGTAATAAAGAAAAGCGCTATTTGTATGGCATGACTACCAACATCTGTCTAGTTCAAAACACTCATATATGTACTTTGTATACATTCTGTTTTTCCTTTACCTACATCTTTTGTCAGATACTTGCACTGAGACTCTCCCTGGCCTATGTATTGTGGTTAGAATGAACAGTGAATTCTAAATGAATTATCAAGTGATCAGAAAAAAGATTTCAATTCTGAGTTATTTGCAAGCTGTCTTATATATAAACTTAACATCAAGAAAAAAATTGAGACAGCTCTATGGTACAATGAAATGATGGTGGAACCTCTGTTATATAATGGAGGACATGATCCCCTGTGTTAGCCGATAATAGAGTGAATAATCGTATGTGTGCTTTTACACTGACGTCGTTGGTGTGGAGAAGTCGAGAGGTCACATGACCATGTGCTTTATAATAAAGGAGGAAGTGAGGGTTGTTCCCCTCTTCCATTTTTAACCAGATTGATTGCCTTCACGTGTGTTTATTTTCCTCTGCAAATGTATGTCTAACCAGACTTTCTTACCCTTAAGATGATACCGCCAACAGGTTATGGGCCCAAGAGGGAAGTAGGAAGCCAATGGCACAGACTATGTTTCGAAGGAGATGAGAAGAATTACGAGTTGTGGGAGACAGGGGCACCTGCGTTTGTTAGAGCTGAAAGACGCCATTTTGCAAAATGTGCAGCAGGACAGAGAAAACAACGAGAACGAGGAGGAAGGCAACGACGATGCTGAGAAAAATGAGCAGGCATATGCAGAACTAATACAGTTCTTAGATGACAAAAGTTTATCCCTCATCATGAGAGAGGCCGCAGACGACGGTAGAGAAGTGCTTCAGATCCTGAGAGACCATTATACTGGGAAAGGGAAGCCAAGGGTAATTAGCCTATACACCAAATTAACAAGCCTCCAGAAGCCCATCAGTGAAAGTGTCACAGGCTATATTATTAGGGCTGAGATGGCCATTATGGCACTTAGAAATGCTGAGGAGAAGCTCAGTGATGGATTACTAATTGCGATGATCCTAAAAGGGTTGCCTGAAACTTTTAAACCATTTGCAGTCCACATCATGCAAGATGATGATAAGTTGGGCTTTGGTGAGTTCAAAACAAGGTTGAGAAGCTATGAACATATCGAGAAATTTAATGCCAGTGTAAGTAATGATGATGTGATGAAAGCAAGTGGCCTTGGGGAAAGAGTAAAAGCAGAGATTATATGCTACAGCAGTGGCCAAAAGGGACACAAGGCATGAGAATGCCAGAGAGAATATAAAGGCCAGAGACAGTGGTGTAGTTTGTGTAAGAACTCTAGCCACAGGGACAGTAACTGTAGACAAAAGAAGAAAGATAATGTGAAACAAGCAACTGACGTGGATGATCACACATTTGTCTTCAGAATAAACGAGCAAATTCGTGAGTTAAAGCAAAAGGGATTAATGGTGGACACTGGTGCCACATCACACATAATTAACGACCTGAAAATGTTTAAATGTTTTGATGCAACTTTCCAACTGGAGGAACACATTGTGGAATTAGCTGACAGAACGAGAACCTGTGAGGCCACACAAAAGAGAGGTAATGCAGAGGTATGGCTGCTAAACACAGAGGGGCGCAAAGTAAAGGTGATGACTTGGGCGCTGTATATCCCAATGTATCCACAAAGCATTTTTTCTGTTAAGGCAGCAACGTCCAAGGGGGCCTCGATCAACTTTAAACAAGGCCGGGACCAACTCATTTATAAAAACGACACCAGCTTTGACATAATTGAGTGTGATAGACTCGATTATTTAGACACACACAAAAACGGCACCAGGTTTGACATAAGTGAGTGTGATTGACTCTATTATTTAGATACATATGATGAAGAAAATGATAGTGAGATACATTATGATGCATCTCAGAGCTGTTATGACATCCAAACATGGCATAAAATGCTTGGTCACTGTAATTTTGAAGATGTGTCAAAATTAGAAAAAGTGGTAAAAGGAATGAAAATTAAAGGTAACGTTAAGAGACCGAAGCTAGATTGTGAAACCTGTACGCAAGGGAAATTTGTACAGAGCAGAAATAGAGAACCAGATGCAAGAGTTGTGTTTGAACTAGTCCATACTGATTTGGCAAGCCCAATTGAGCCAGTAGCAAAAGACGGCTTTAAGTACACTTTAACATTTACTGATGATTACTCGGGTGTAACATTTGTCTACTTTCTGAAAGCTAAGAGTGACACAGTCAAGGCAACTGAAAAGTTTATTGCAGATTCAGCCCCTTATGGGAGGGTAAAGTGTATCAGATCAGATAATGGCACTGAGCTCATGTCAGGAGACTTTCAGTCACTATTGAGTGAAAATGTTATAAGACATGAAACGTCTGCACCTTACTCACCCCATCAGAATGGGACAGCAGAGAGAAACTGGAGAACACTGTTCAAAATGGCAAGGTATATGTTAATAGGGAGTGACTTCCCTAAAGAGTTATGGACATATTCAGTAATGACTGCTGCTTTTATTTGCAACAGATGTTATAACAGGTATGTGGGGCAGACCCCATTCTTTATGCTAACAGGAAATAAATCTGATCTTTCAAGGATGAGAGAATTTGGATCAGTGTGTTATGCATACAGACAATATAAGATCGCGCCGGGCGTGTGGCGTACGCCTGTAATCCTAGCAGACTGGGAGGCGGAGGTTGATGGATCGAATCATACCAGTGCATGAGAGACCCTATCTTCCTGTATATAGGGGAGGAACTAATCCCGGAGGACACAATTAAATAAAAAGAAGTTAGACCCAAGATGTGATGAGAGGATCTTTGTCGGATATGATAAAAATAGCCCATCATATCTGGTCTATTATCCTGACACAGGAAGGGTCCTTAGACACAGGTTAGTCAAGTTCTTTACTAAGGATGTAGCTGAATGCCAGATTCAGACAGACCCAGAAGTGATAGATGAAGATCTTAACACCAGAAGAAGTGTGCATGTTAAGTCAGAATCAAAAGCTGACGGTCAAGACACAAAGGTAAGGCAAGAAGAGGAAAGGCAGGATACACACTACTCTAAAAGAGAGAGAAAACCACCTGCATACTTGAAAGACTATGAGTGTAAAGTTAAAAACGACGATTATGTGACAGTTAATGTTGACTATTGCTACCAACTAATATGCAACACACCGCAGAGCTTTAAAGAAGCCATGTCTTCGTCTAACTCGGAAAAGTGGATCAAAGCTATGAAGGAGGAACTTAAGTCTTTAAAGGAAAACAACACATTTACACTCCCCACACTACTGGAAGATATGTAGCTAAAGGCTACAGTCAAGTCACTGGTATAGATTATAACGAAACATTTGTACCAACTGTGAGTATGACATCTGTACGAAGCCTAATGCAGATGGCACCTCAGTACGATTTAGAATTGCACCAGATGGATGTACAAACGGCTTATTTACATTCTCCTATAGACTGTGAGGTGCATATGGAGCAACCTGAAGGTTTCAAAAATAAATCAAATAATGATGAAAAATTGGTTTGTAAACTGAATAAGTCATTATACGGACTGAAACAATCGGGGCGTAACTGGAACAAAGTGTTGCATGATTATCTCTGTGAAAACAGTTTTATCCAGAACCCCATAAACCATTGTGTATACACTAGACAAGCTGAAAATGAGAAAACAGTCCTAATTATATGGGTTGACGATCTCATTATAGCAGCTAGTGACAATGAATCACTGAACGATGTAAAAGAAATGCTCAAAGCTAAATTTAAAATGAAAGATCTGGGAAAGCTAAGACCCTTTCTAGGCATTGATTTTACCCAGAATAGAGGTGAAGTAAAGATGAACCAAATGAAGTACATTACGAAAATTCTTGAAAAATTTGGTATGTCTAATTGTAAAGTAAGAAGTACTCCTTCCGAACAAAAAACAAACTGAGTGTGACAGTGAATTTACAGATCCAAGAAAATATTGTGAGCTTGTGGGTAGTTTGATATATGTTATGGCAAGCACGAGACCTGATCTTAGCTGGATTGTAAGCAAACGTTCACAATATTTGTCACAACCGAGTGAATCTCCTTTAACACTAGCCAAACATGTGTTAAGATACTTGAAAGGTACATTGGACAGGGTGCTGTGTTACAAGAAAAGTGAAGGGAAACTTCAGCTTATAGCATACAGTGATGGACATAGTACGACAGGTTATTGCTTTAGCCACAATAGTGACGGGCCTATTATTTTGTGGAAATCAAAGAAGCAACAAATGGTAGCTTTATCTACATGTGAGGGAGAGTACATGGCATTAGCAGCAACAACACAGGAGAGTTTGTACCTTGAGCAGCTGTTGAGTAGAATGGATGAAGAGTGCAATTATGTGCCAGTAACTATTTGAGGACAATCAAGGAGCAATCGCTTTGTCAAAGAATCCAGTAAGCTGACAGAGATGTAAACATGTTGATGTTAAGTATCATTTTTTCAGGTCAGTACTTAATGATGACAAAATAAGTACTGAATATTGCCTGACAATGGACATGGTTACAGATGTTTTTACTAAACCTGCTATGAAATCGAAGGCTGAACAGTTCATGTATTACATATTTGGGATGTGAAGGAAATGTTATCCAAGAATATGTTCTTAAAATGTATTTTGTGTACAGCGTAAGAGCAAGTGGGGGTGTTGGCTGATAATAGCGTGAATGATCGTATGTGTGCTCTTACACTGACGTCGTTGGTTTGGAGAGGTCAAGAGAGGTCACATGACCATGTGCTTTATAATAAAAGAGGAAGTGAGGGTTGTTCCCCTCTTCCGTTTTTAACCAGATTGATTGCCTTCATGTGTGTTTATTTTCCTCTGTAAATGTATATGTAACCCGACTTTCTTACCCTTAAGATGATACCGCCAACACTCTGACTAATGCTGTTGAGTCATCTGGATGGCATGTCAATGCTATCCAGAGTGTTAACTAGGCAAGTTATGGAATTAAAATAGATTAGGAGGCCTTCCCTCCATATAAAACATACAAGACACACACACACATGTCCATGCACACACGCACTCACACAGCAGTTTAGAACTGCAAATCCACTTAATGTCACATCTTTGGGATTTGGGAGAAAACCAGAGCACCAGAGAAAAGCCAAGAGAGAATAGGGAGGGCACGCAGATACCACCCAGAAGACACCCCATTTGAGAACTGAACCAAAGGACTTGTTGCGGTAAGATGACAAAGCTTCTGACAGTGCCACTGTATAGGCTGAAAAGTGAGATAGAGCTCTCGGTCATATCCTTGCTGAGGCATGATGGGATAGATTATTTTCTATTATATATATATATATATATATATATATATATACATATATATATATATATATATATATATATATATACATATATATATATATATATATATATATATATATATATATATATATATATATATAGTCCAATCACCACATAGTATAAATTCCATAATTATTAAAACCAGCTTTAATGTAGAGTAGACTAGCTTTGTCATGGCAAGGAGCATATATCAAGGTTATAATCAAACAATGAGGTATGAATGAGCACTTACACTCTACCAATATGTGTATAGTGGTGGGGGGGGGGGCATTGTGTCCTTGGATATCTAGTGATGGAAAGCCTATCTTGACCATGATGGATACTCTGTTGTTAGAAAAGATGTATGCCTGAAGCAAATTGAAAGTACATTTATGAGTTATTTGAACTAGACAGATGATAATATTTATGTTATTAGAAAGGTGCCAAGTAAGTGTCCTTTTAGAATCTGTTGGAGTGCCATGCAATTCACAAGAAAAAATATTTAGCTCCATCATCAAGTGGGGGCAATTCCTGTCATGTAATGAGCTAAACATATGTCTACCTGACTCCCTATATAAAACACATTAATTTGCTAGTACATGAATTTCATTATGTCAAAGTTTAGATTTTGACAAAAAGAGAGCATTAGCAGATTTCAGTACTATGTAAACAGCGATGCTACTCGTACCAAAATGACAGCTAACCCACCCCCCAGGACCTGATCCTAAATTTCCCTAAACTGGCTACAGGACATTCTGTTTATAAAAACTGTCATGTACATGTGTAATTGTACTATCGCACCACCCCCTCCCCAAGTACAGATACACTGATAAAACACAGTGGTTCTAGGATATTATACAGAAAAGGGAGTGCATTCACATGTGCATCCATCTACAGTTCCAAACTTTACATTTCGCTAACACAATTACTGCCAGTGATTTCTACTGCAGTGATTGTGAAAAATCCTACTGTCATTATGTGGGGCAATGCTTGTCATGTTTGTGTGTGTGTGTATATACGTATGGCTATGGATATGGATGTGTACATGTGAATGTGCGTCAGTCAATTGTAATTGATAATGTATTTGCATCAATATCTCTACAAAATCCAAAGACGCTAAGAGAATACGACAAATAGCATTGGCCTCTACGTACATAATAACCAAGGTAATTGAAATAAAACAAATTTTTTTAGTCTTCAGAAATTCTCAAATAGTATTCAGGAATTGATTAGAAGAGAAAAAGAACAATTGTCCTAAACTGGAAAATATGCGCTAAAAGAATCATAGCTGAGTGGGTTACACTTCTCTTTAATAGACTCTTTCCTGAACAATCTGCTAGAAAAAATCTTTAAAAAAAGACAGCTTACTGATATGTTACTTAGCACAAACTATTAGATTTGCAAGAATTACCACGATATTTTTATGAAATAAGGACTTAAATCTAGATCCAATTCAACATATATTGTATAACTGAAAATGCATACCATCTTGACAAAGCAAACAAACATGGCAGAGAACATGACATTAATCCATCCATCCATAACCCCTTTTTCCTATTTTTGCACATGGAGTTGTGGTGTCACTTTGACAATAATCTAGAACCAAGGTTCACATTGCTGGATGGCTAGATCTGCTATGCCTCTTCTTCCATACCACACACTCACACATATGGCCAATTTAGTGTGTCCAATCCACCTACTGCATGTCTTTGGAATGTGGGAAAAAACAGAAGCACCCACAGGAAACCCACATGAACAGAGGGAGCACATGCAGACTCCACACAGAAGGTACCACAGCCATGAATCAAACTATGGAACCTCTTGCTGTGAGGTGATAACGTTATCCTGTGATGTATTAAAATCTGGGAAATATACATAATTAATAAATTATATATAATTAATAAATTACTGCTCCATCTCCTCAGTCATGTTATTCCTTCTCAGACACGTAAAACATTATTTGTCAGATGTACTTAAGTCAAATAACAGGCAGGTGACGGTATGAATAACTGGTGCACGTAATTGGAGGGTTCTAGTTCCATACAGCATCTGGTATGTCACCCATGTATATTATTGCTTTCAGTAGGGAGGATAGCCCTATAAAATATTTCCATCATACAGACAGTATTGCCATATACAATATTTAGGGAAGGGAGTACATGTCAGGATATTATTGCCCATATCAACCCTATCAGTCAATATATCAGAAGCATAAAAATCATTTAGTAACTATTTTGAGTGCCAAAGACTCCAATAAGCATAGTGCACCTTCCAGTATAATCAAATGTTATTGTCATTAGGTAATAACTGTAAAAATGCTATATTTGTGGCACACACAACTGACAGTCAAGATAGGCATAAGCCAGATGCCATGAATATGAGATTGCTGAAAACTTAATGCCATTAAATCTTCCCATCAGCATCAACACGTCTGAAAAATGTCAAGAATATCATGTGATGTCATCAGCAATCATTTTAATCAATTAATCAATTTAAGAAATCTTTGTTAAATTATCATCTTCCCCTTGGCCATTAATATCATAAGCAGGTGAAGAGTAACCAAAGCTGTATTTAACTGGTCTTAAAAAACAAACACTAATATACTTAAAAAAATGTCATGATTAAGCAGAAAACTAGTGGAACAGAGATGTTACAGATACATGTAACATCACTAATAAATGGTTTCTATAACATTGTAGTTCCTAGACAGGAGATTTCAATTCTTACCCAGTCACTCTGCTTATTGATTGATGTCTGCATACATCAGATAATACAGTAAACAATAGCAAATAGTTTGTTTTGTGTAAAATGTAAGGTGAATTTCACTTTACCCTTGACCAACTAAATCACTGCTAATTTATGACATTTTGAAGCATTACAGGCTTTATAATTAGACCATTTTGTGGAAATCAAACTGGCTGGATATGCCACTTTAAATGTGATTCCGTTCTGTATTAATAGCTGCACTTTCAAATTATATTACCAAGTTAATTTCCAACCTCCTTCACAAAATCTGCAGATATTTACAAGTCATAATCATGCCAAGAGAATAAATGTTGTTTCTTAGATGTTTATAAAACTCAAAAGATGTCAGCTACAATAAGCAATTTAATATAAAGATTTCTTGGCGGTGACCCTGTGGAAGTGGGATAAACAAACTATGCACTCTGTCGACTATATATGTAGAGAAAGCTTTGCAAGGACCAGCTGCTTAATTTAGCCGGTCATTAAGGTAATCCTGTCCCAGATGCCTGATGACAAAAGTAGGGGATATTTATAAAGAACGATTACATGACTGCACTGAGAGATATAGCGCGGTCGAGGCAGCACAGTAAGGCATTGTAAAGCTTAGTTATGTATAAATGCCAACACACTTGCACATCTTGAAGTCCCACATAAGGGTCACACAGAAAAGTGCCAGCTAGATTTATTTTATGAATAAAAGGAAAATAGGTAATATGACAGAACAGAAGAAGTGCAAGCAAAGAAACACTCAAAAGGACAAGGGGAAGGAATTTGTGGCATGAGGTGCGGCTCGTGTTCCTTTTATTTTTCTAGAAGAAGCACTGAGGAGGAAGGGAGGATGGGGAAGCTTTGTGTAGAAAGAAAAGCATAGGAGTGTTAGTAAAGACAAACATGCAAATATATAACACATGCAGATACTTAGAGGGACATCACTGACACAAAAATGGGAACCAAAATGTTGAGAAGCAGACAAACATAGTATAGACAGCTAGTGGCAAAGTGACATACAATTAAGGGGAACAGCATGATAGAAGATGTGATGGGGTGAGGAGAACCTGCCAAGCCATACCAACACATAAGTCAGTCAGCAATGTGGCTAACCTCAGAAGGAACCCAGTGCACCAATATGGGCATAAAGACACCAGTCCAACTCAGTCCTCACTAGCCACCAAACTTCACACAAGATGACCCTAGAGGGGTCCTCCACACCTGCCACTGAGGAGCCCATGGCAGTAGCTACAGAAGCCATCAGTCAACCCTACAAATCAACCTGTGGGTGACCTTCCTCAGCCTGTAAAGAGACCACCCCAGGGACAGTTGGGGACTCAGTGGCTGGCACAGTGGCCATTGCAAATTATGGTGATTACTGTTTCACTGCTGCCTGCTCCACAGTTGATCTTGCAGAAAAAAAAATAATTGGAGAAAAAATAACAAAGCAGCAACAATAAAGCAAAAAGGAGAAAGATAAAAGGACACAATCACAATCATTATTATGATGCGATTCACCTTATTAAGGCAGGTACTGGAAAGGGAAAAAATCAGAACAGTGATAGTAAACAATTGTTAATGAACAACATTTATACAACAGAGGATAACACCAGTACATATGAAAGTAGTGTACGTGGCACAATTGCGTAAGACAGTAGCAAAGTATATGGGTGGCAAGTAATGTACTCAAGCAATGAACAATAACGCAATGGTGAAATTATTAAATAAAGCATTAAGCTCACTGCTTGGCATACCTCTCAACTGTACAGATTTTGCAGAATGTCCAAATTTTTGCCTCTTGCTTTTGGTCTGTTTTTCATAAAATTGTGGTTTTCTGCCAAATTAGTGGCAAATCATTAAAGATTGAAATTAGAAAATAATGACAGAGATTTGAGTTTTGGACTTCATACCCTTCAGAAAATTCATGCTAATGCAACACCTGCCATTCTATCAACTTTCTAAGTTTGTAAGAGCAATATTTAAAAATTGTCCCTATTTTTGGGCGTTTATCCCACTTTTACGTATGACTTTGTCCAGATCTCTTGTTCTAAGAGGTATGCTGCTCAGGTACACATGCACATGACATTTGCATGGATAACTGCCACAGGTTACAAAAGCTGCACAGTAAAAACAACTAGACGATAATGAAATAATGCAATAAAAAAGAACAAAAATGCTTAGTACTGTGTTAATTAGGTTAAGTCATAGATTAATGGCAGGAATGCAGTGCACTTCCCTGCCACCTAGAGAGTCTGGCCCGCCTCCTGTGGAAGTTATACTGTTGCCAGCATTTCCTCCTACACTGCAAACCAGTAATAACACATTAAAGAGCACTAATCAGCCGAGATAGAGAAATCAGTTATACCAGTACTTTTCATGCTTAGTATACAGTGACTCAGCAAAAAGCAGCTATAGTAATACGTTTCAGACTTGTGCAGTGACTCAGCAAGAAGCAGTTATAGTAATATGTTTCATGCTTAGTGTACAGTGACTCAGCAAAAAGCAGTTATACTAATACTTTTCAGGCTTATTGTGCAGTGACTCATCAAAAATCAGTTATACTAATACTTTTCAGGCTTATTGTACAGTGACTCAGCAAAAACAGAAATCTTGTTCTGATAAGTATTTTATCCCACCCTAACCCCATCTTCCTACAGGTGAAGAAGGTTTGAGTGGTGCCATGCAAATCAAAATATTTATGCTGGCATGACTTCTATCTAACTATCTATCTATCTATCTATCTATCTATCTATCTATCTATCTATCTATCTATCCAGGAGGACTTCTTAATCCCCCAGCTGCAGTAACAGCATGTATAAAAAGATTTTGCACTCCTTGCTTCATCAGGTAGAGCCCTACCAAAGGTAACATCATCCGGGAGGCCATGCCCACTCACCAAGTCAAGTCCAGGAGTGAAAATGTTTGCTAGGGCACAATGCTGTATGTTGTACATCTATAGATCTCAGGTTAGTGTAATGCCCATCTTTAGCAGCATAGTGCACATGGTCTATAATGTGGAGGAGGGTGGCAACTGTGTGACTCCAACAGTCACTGTGTATAACAAATATATCCAGCATGACCACAGTGAGCAGTTGGGTAGTATGATGACCATGGTCATTAGCATGATGCATTTCTTTGTTAGCGTGGGTAGGCTCCACTGCTGTGTACACCTTAACGGATATCAGTGCTTGAGCACAAGTCAGATCAGGCCCCACAGTACAGAATAGGGCTGATAATTATTGGTGAGATTCAACTGCAATAAGGCTAAATCATTTCATTAGCATAATAACTGCACTTTGTGATCCTCATAGCACAATAACCACTCAATTGTCATTTTGGAGAGACAGTACTACAGTGAGCAATGTAGAGTACAGAAGAAATTGGATTTCTGAATTTAAAATACAGGGACGTGAAAAGAGAAATGGTTACTGGTAAAGCACATGACCACTGCACTGTGTGTTGCACAGTGCATTGCTGACACACACACTTGTCATTGAGGTAGAGATGTGTATGCTAACACTGCACTGGCCATGAAATGGGTCTGATGGAATGTGAGGCACTGATTGAAAAGGCACAGGGAGCAGGCAGGAAAGGTTTTAGTGCTTGTAGCTGTGCAACCAGGATTGAAACTGGACACAGGCAAAACAGGTCACAGTCCAGGTAGGTCAATATCCAGCCAAGTCTTATGATACAGAATAAGTTGCTGTCCTGGGGGGGGGGTGTAAAACCAGCAAAGGAAAGAGGTAGGACAGCTTATAGTCCTGTTGAGTTGTTTGGCATCTAGGCCCAATGCAGGAAGCAGACAGGTCCAGCCACAATCCTGCTCTGTGACTGTGTTCACAATGGCGCATGGGTACACAGAAAGCAGGGCAGGCTTATGTGGACTCCAGGCTGCTGTACAGTGGTGACATACTGTAATGTTGGCACTGGTACAAAGGACCACACACGTGTCTCGTATTCCCACCACAGCCACAATATGCACCAGTGTCAGAACAGTTAGCTCATAAGAGCGGGCAAGGTTATGCCTGCTACAGGGGTACTATATGTAGTGAAGTGGCAGGTGTCTATGTGCACAGACTGATTCTCCCCCAGAACAAGATAAAGACTCTTTACAAAGACAAGTATAAATAGGATGCCTTAATTAATAAGAAAAAATATATATATTTTCAACTTCTAGAGGAAGGCACGTTTTCTGTGAGACTATTTTCTGAAGGACATAAGATCAACTATACAAGAAACATAATGGCTCATAATGGTTTAATTGCTGAGATGGCAGAAATTGCTAAAAAAATACACATACACATATAATAAACTATTTAATGAACCACCTACATTTACAAAAAATCAAGATATGGAATTTGCAGAAAAATATATGTCCATTTATTTCCTCCATTTATTCCAAGTAAATTCAAATATCTTTCTAAAAGTAATTCATAAATTACACAACAATAAAGATGTACTCTCTGTTGAGTTATAAAAAATGTATTGGGCCTGTGTTGTTCCTTACTTATTGAATTTATTTCATATCATTTTCATTTCACAGTCAGAATATGACTCATTTTTTCAGTTGTGAAACAACTTATGTTTCCCAAGCCAGATACAAATTTAAATTGTGTTAAAATATATAAATAGCCTTATTAAATTGTGGCAATAAGATTTGTAGACTGTAAATAACTAGTTTCTTCTCTCAGAAAATCTAACCTATCCAGATTTATATTTCAGAAGAAAATGATCATAGTCAATCAAATTTTACAGGCAGTTATTTTAAGAAACCCATGCAATTCATCAAAAATATGAGATAATGCGGCATTTGTTCAATAGTTAAGGGGCAGTGCATTTTTCTTTTACTGAGAAAATTAAACTTGTCCAATGTGATCGTAAATGTCACCAGGGCACTGTTTTATCAAACCTTACTCTGTGTGTCAATAAATTGAGTTAAGTCTGATATTAAGACTCAAAAGCAAGGCATGCACCAGGGTTGACCACTTTCCCTAACCTTTTTTTCTTGGCATTTAATCACTATTGCAAGTTATAGAGAACAACCTAGACATGAATCCAGTTGCAGTAAAATATTTTTCTATTAATTATTTTAGTTTATACAGATAACTTGGTTGGAATTCTTTAGGAATTTTATTGGTAACTGTTTTTTTTTTCCTCAGCTGACTTAACAATTGCAATGAATAAATGCATATAAAAAATCCTAAGAGATCTTGATGTTAACTAGACACAATGCATTTATTTTGCCACTCAATGTTTAAGTTGGCAGTTTGTGTCTAATTTACATGAAATTGTTCAACCCTAAAAGAATCTGACTTTTGATAAAATTAAAGCATTAGTGAAGACTTGAGGAAGTTTACAACTGCCTTTTGCAGTAAGGAAAGACATGGAGTTCAAAAATGTTCCCGTATTGTATATTTAAAGCTTATTTGTTCTCTTGTTATTATAGTTGGTGGGTAATTGTTTACCATTTTGGAAAAATATTTATATGGTGGGAGGAGTCCACATATTGCATGGCAGTCCCGTTTGCTCCTTTGATTAAATATGGATGTAAAATTACAGAGCCAGATCATGCAAACTTGTGGAATAATTATTTTCACTGGCATTCACAACCAAATATCTCTTGAATCAAATTATTTATATAAGGGTATTTGCACTATATGGGCTTATCCTGTCAAGATATACTAATTTTCTATTATTAGCCCCACTGAAAGCTTTATTAAACTCAACTGGACATTATCTAGCATTCATTTATTAAACTCAACTGGACATTATCTAGCATTCATTTATTAAACCTCAACTGGACATTATCTAGCCTTCATTTATTAAACTCAACTGGACATTATCTGGCATTCATTTCCTTTTCTCTCCAAGTATTTCACTAGCTGGCTGGCTTCCAAAATCAGTAAGACAAGTAAAACAGGAACTCAGCCTTACTATGAGTTTCATGTGATTGATTAATTGATCCTGAATGAAAATGCTTCAGAGATTTCCAATCTGGGGATTCAAAAACATTGCATCCCTGATTGTGAACATCCCTCCTATGTTTACTGAGCCCATTAATAATGAATGAAGCCAGACAAATATGTGTGATAAACCACCCAAGAAAAAAGTGGTAATAGTGTTCATCTTTCTGGAGTACGTGGCATGATCCTGCATTCAGAATTACAGCCAAAGAAAGAAGGTTTGTAGCTGCCCATTATGGTCATGAGCCTTGTGTCCTGATCAGTCTTTTGACCCAGTGTGATGCATATATGCTGAAACGATTCTTGATGAAAGTAGTAAAGGAAGTAGGAATAAGGTAGGAGAGTAGGGAAATTTGTTAGGGGCACACAAACGTATAACCTAGACAGGACTACAAAGGTAGGCACTGACACAATCAAGGATGTAGAAGATAATGGATAAGGGGGCTATGAAACATACAGATGTCAATCTCAAATAAATGAAGATAAAAAGTTAATGAATCAGTCACACTAAATGAGTCAGTGAAACGCTTAGCAGGTCATTGTTTCACTCTTGCAGAATAAAAGAATAAAATAGGCAAAAATAATTCAGCATTGAAGGGACTTGCCCCCACAACCCTCACTGGTTATATAGGGGAAATCACTTCATTCACAGGCTGAGCTACTGAAGCAGTCCCCCTAAAGATGTCAGTGAAGCACACATCAGGTGGTTGTAACACACCTGCAGAATGAAAGATTTAGAGATGAAATGCATTGAACCTTGAGAGAACTTGAACCTATGACCCTCTCTACGCACACTGTGCAAAGCACCCTATGTACAGGCTGAGGTACTGAAACAGTTGCAATAAAACTGTCAGCATTATCCTTTGTTGTATGTCTACACTGCCATGCAATGCCACTACTCGTCTGCATGTCTGATGCCAGCTAAAGACAGTATACATACTGTATGATAAAGCTTGTACTTAATAGCTGCTATACAATGAGAGATACCAGTCTTCATCGTTTATACATGGACATCAGTGGTGCACTTCATGACCTGTCTTCCACAGTACGACCACAGAAGGTACATGATTTGGAAGCCCTATATGAGCACAGGTGAGGTGTGTTTATTCTTTGACCAAATTAAAACTTGTTAATGGAAGCATAGGAAAGAGATGAAAAGGTGAAGAAAGCAGTGGGTAGAACAGAAAGTGGTCACGTAAGGACTGAGAAGGATGGAGATGGAGAAGATGGGGTACATTCTTTTGTGGAACACGTGTCCATTTTATGCATAAATTAGGTGTGCAAAAAGCATTGAAAAGAACTTGGCATGATGGTTACCAGGTGACCTTCTCATGCATATCAATGAGCTGAACACTAATTAGCATAATCATCATGCTGAGATAGGCGAATTTATATGATAAACATGAGGGAAGCAGAGAGCTCGTCACGCCACAGAATAAACCTGTAGAGCTCATAGTTCAACACTCACGAAAGGTACATTTCAGAATAAAAGCATTAGTTCAACAAAGATATATCTGCCTCTGCAAGGTAAATATTACTTTTTACAAGTGCATTCATTTGTAGTATGGCTGCTTTTAGATGCTATTCAACATAATGACAATCAGATGCATGTTTGTCAGTACTTTTTAAGTGTGTTTGGAAAGATATTTTGGCGGGGGGTTGCAAAGATGCAGCATTTCTGTCCTGTGGGATTTTTAAGCTTAATAGGAGACACACCCATGAACACATACTCAAAGCACTGCTCAATACATTTTAGTGTTTTGTACATTGCAACATATTAAAGTAGCAATAATATTTGTAATGCTGGCAGGACCAGCCACAACTCCTTGGTCAGGTTTAGTGGTTTGTGATAGGTTTACTGAGCATGTCCCCCACTAACCATAGTGCCTGGCATTATCTAAAGAGTGTGGATACTTTAAATAGTACTTTATAGAATACTACTATTACTTTAAATAGGGTCGTTAATTTAACTCAGGGGAGGGTATTCTTTTCATATACGAGTGTTGGTAAATGTCTCTGCTCTTTCTTGTGTGAATTGGGAATAGTACTGTATTTGTTAGTTATGTTTATTCCTCTACTTGTATGTTTTGTTTCACTTTCCTTTGTAATCTCAATAATTGATCTGATGCACAAAATTTTGCTTAGGCTACACTTGTGCCGTTCTAAATGACAATAATGTTTACTTTGACTTTCACAGATATACAACTGACAGGCAGACAAACAGCATGCGGTATGGCCAAGGAGGATACAAGTGGTATTAAGATTTGTAAGAGCCATGCAGGAACAAGGTTGTTAGCCCACTGTTTTCCACAGCAAAAGAGCAATGCTTAAAAAATAGGCCATGCAGAAATGAAAAAAAACACACAATTCGGGTTAATTGGTTTATGGGTTAATTGGTTAGGTAATTGTTTAATTATGTGTTAAATGATTCACCTTTTTTTATAAAAAGACTGCTGCTAGCATGGTTTATTATTCATTGAAGGCACTGAGCCGAGGTACCAGAAGCATGAATAAAAGAGTTTTGCAGTCTTTCTACTGAGCTCTGAATTGTGTGTTTTTTTATGGTTTTCAGTTCTACTTGTGTTTTTGGATCATGCAGAAATGCACTAATGCATCTGCTTGGACATCATCTACACTAAGTCCAAATGCTTCAAAGCAAAACATGGAATGCTAGTCCAGACCCTCATTCTTCATGGATGACAGCTCTTTGGTCTGTATGCAGCTGACCATCCCTAAGGTGACTGTGCCTGCAAGACATTGTGACCAATGCTAATGCAGGTGGTGGGCAGGACTGAGATTATGAAATGGTGCGCTGCAGTGCCACTGATATAATATATGATAACCAACTAAAAGCACAACTCCTGGTACAGGAGCAAAGGGCAGAAGGTGGGTTGCCATTGAGTGAACCACTTTTCACAGATATAATGGAGTTCCTGGTCTGTCTCTCTCAAAATAAGTGACACCTCTACAGAGTCCTACAGTGCTGTGTTGATGTTGAGTCAGAGTTGGCCAGGCCTCACAGATAATCCACTATAAGCACCCCAGGTATATAGTCCTATTTCTGTGTAACAGTGCATCTAAGTCCTCTGTACCCCTTAGCCATTATAAAACAAGCATCTACCTGTTGGCTGTGACATTTTTGTTTTTATTTAATTTTTGGTGCACCACTCATTCATCCCATCCAGTCATTGTTTTTATGCAGATACATTTTTAGTTTGTATCAGTTACACATTTACTCGTAGTGCTGGGTAATGTTTGTGTCTTTCGGCTTTTCCCGGTTAGGGGTCGCTGCAGCAGAAATCCGGTCCGCTAATGATTGGCAGTAGAGTTTTACATGCTGGCTTGCCGGGCCTAATGCACAACCTTCAAGAAAGGAACGCCCATTCACGCATGTCGCCACACACAAAACGCTTTAACTGAGAATCGAACGGGCAACGTCTGTGAGGCGACAACGCTACCACAGAACCACCACCCTACCCCAAATATTTTCTGCTTAAGTGTATTCGCAGGTAATTCTTTATCAAGCACAAATGCAGTGGAACTGCCTCTGTCTGATGTTGGAGGATCTGCAGCCTCTGATAGTGATTATCAAGATGAGCTGACAGTCAGGAAGGACAGCACAGGTGTATTGGACACAGACAATTTGAAACAATCCTGTAGTTTCTGATTGACTGTGCAATTGCTTAGTAAGAGAGATTTATTTTGATTTATAGTTTATTTTTTTACCTCTTTTTCTCTCTGTTTTAAGGAAGAAATTGACCGCTTCTAGACACGAAGATTTACTTTGATTTATATTTTGTTTTACCTCTGATTTTTACGGTTTGTTGTTAGCAAGGGATCGATTTAAGATGGGCAAGCTCTAGCCATCCCAAGGAGAATGAGTCAGCTATAAAATGACACAGACTCCAGAGAGGACAATCCAGAGCTTGCCTGAAACAATTCTGTGTTGGGTTTTGAATTTTTGACCTTTACTATTATAAGAAGGTGAGAATGTGAGGGAAAGTGATGCTTTTGTGTTATTGGCACAGCTGGTACAGTTGGTCGTACTGACAATGTCATTGTACTTAACATTTTGTTTCATATTGTTTGCATGATTTCTCTCATAGAAGTTGACTTAATCTCTCTGAATTATGTGGTAACTGATTTTTATTATCCTGTTCTTTTATAATTCTTTTTTCATTTGCAGCAAAAATGGATTCCTTAAATAATTATGCCATTACACTGGTGATCTTTCTTCCTCATGTCAAAAGTTGCACGATTTACTTACCGTTATCAGACGTAAATCTAGACTTAGTGATGACTGAAGAACTGTTGCATACATTAACAACCATTAGGCAAAGTACAAATAGAACACATTTCGGCAAGCTAGTGTCTACTGTTAGTAAAAAATCGCTCAGACCCTATTAAATATGATACTACTGATGACACCGTTGTAATTCAGGCTACAGGGATACAGTGCGAGTAGAAACAAATAAAAAAGAAAGGAAGACGTTCACAGCAAATAAGAAAAAAAACTGACTGTCTCTAATGCAAAGAAAATGTATAATAAAAAGGATACTGCTTTATGTAACACAGTGATAACATTTTCCTGTTAGAAAACCTTCAGTATGACGAAGAAGGCATCATTTTCCCAAAAATAGGTTAAAAAAAGAGAGGCAAGGGGCAGGTAAAAAGGAGGAAATCAAAACTGAACATGGAAGGATTAAAGAGCATTACTTTAAGACAAATGAGCATGTCCTCCCCATGGTCAAGTAGCCTCCAAAAGACATGGGTGAAATGGCGTGCCTTCGCTGAAGGTTGGGCATCGGGCTGGCAACTCGGCACCATAAAAAAAAATCGACTGCCAATCATTAGCGGACCGGAGTTCCGCTGTGGTGACCCCTAACCAGGAAAAACCAAACAGACAAACAAACTTTAAGACAAGTGAGAAAGACCGAAGTTGACAACATGGTTCAAGCTGTGGATGTACCGAGCCAGCTGTATGAGAATTGTATGTTTGCAAATGTAATAAACAGTGACAATAGTGGGATTATTAAGATTAATATTGATGAATATCATTCCACTGTTACCGTTTATAAAGCAGATATTACTAAATTAGAAGGTGGAGATTATTCAGATCTGGTCAAAAGTGATATACATGGAGATTCAGTTATTAGAGGAACTGATGCTTACATTTCCAGAGAAGGCAATGAACATTGAATAGTATTAAACTTGTCAGGAGCAAAAATACAGGATGTGACGAATGCCTTCGCATGTCTTAATGTAAGGAAGCATGAAGCTGTTTTTGTTCATGTTTGTACTAATGGTCTCGTCTGCAAGGACTCTGTAAGTAGGGGACTTACAGCCTCCTTAGATAGCTTAGCTTGATGTTAGGACTTTTTTTTTACACAAATTACATGAAAAAGGATCATCTGTTCACTGAGAATGAAAAGATTTTTTGGGTTAATATCTACGAAAAAATGAAAATGAGTAGCACTTCCAAGCTTAATTTTGGGCACATATGTGTTTAGATGGGATGGTGTGCGATTGTCACGACCAGGGAAGAGAATTTTTGCAGGAGATATATGGCAAAACAAGATTTGTGCAGGATCAAAAATTTAACCGTTCACATATGGCAATGTCTAATAGGAGTGCTAGTAATAAAGTTTTCTTTTATTTGAAAATTTGCTACGTTCTCACAAGATTGACGTTGCTATTGTTTGTGAAACACTGTTAAAGAACAATGACTGTAAATCATTTCTGTCTTGATATAAATGTTCTTACCATAAGACATTCTATAAAAAAATCAAGTGGAGGTGTTATGATAGGGATTGTAGCTTGTTGTTATACCTGTAATTATTACATATACAATGATAACACCAGAGCTGCGACAATAAAGACAACCCTGGAACTTGTAACAATTGTTGGAGTGTATAGCCCAGTGCTAATGGCCTAGAGGAATTCATAAATGTCGTGTATGAAACACAGGAGAGAAAAAGAATATTGGCTGGGACTTAGATTTACTAGAAACAGACTGATATAATATTGATTCAATAATATTTGTAAGGAAATTATTTACAACATATGCTCAGGAGCAACAATTGCTTTATATTATAAAAATGCCTACCAGGGAGTGGAACATGCTGGACATCATTTGTGTTCCTTAATGAAATGATTATTACTTCATGTCAGGTTTTACCACAACTTATGCATGGTCATCATGGAGTTACAAAGGTTAGATTGTTGCTAGATAATTCTGCCAAACTGAAATGTAAACTAATGCGCAGAAGATTAATAACAGATTACGAGTTAGCAAAACAGTCAGAATGTTAAACTAATTGGAGTGATGCATTCAGTGGAAAAAAACACGAAGGAATGTGACAAGCTTTGAAAGTGAAATTGTTTGAATGCAAAAAAATAAAAATAAAAAAAATTTTAACTTCAAGACCTAGGCACACAGCGTCAGGAGGACACATTTCCATAAGAACAAGATACCTGATTAAGGTGAGATCAAAAAATATAAGAATTGTAAAAGAGGTCATAGAACTATAACCTTGAAAACTGAAATAAACAAGCCAGACTGTCAACTTAAACATATTATGAGACACGCTCAAGAAAAATTTGAAGAAAATATATATAAAGATATTAAGCATAATCGGAAACTATTTTATAGATACATAAGATTTGGTAGAAGGCCTACAAATTGATAACTTGTGCGTAGATTCTAAAAGTTATTCATAGACACAATATATTATAGATATATTTTCAAAATCTTATGTAAAGCAGTCTGGATTCACAGAGAGGGTAATAAATTGCCTTAGGATCATCCAGTTAACCTTGGATACTGATACTAAATTAGATTATATTGAAAAAGAACTACACAAACTGGACTCAAAGCACGGGGAGGAAATGGAATTGGTAATTGTGATACAAGGAACATGCTGCCAGCCCAGCTATCTGGAATATTGTAAATAATTCTATGTCTTCTGAAAATACTGATATGATTTATATCGAAGTGTGACATAAGGAAATACTGTTAGCACAGCTATGTAATGAATTATATGTATTAGAACTGTATGTTACGTGTATATTAAACTGCTGATAGAAAAGTATGTGTTGAACAGGGTTTGTACAGTACTGAGCTTCAAAGATATATGCACAGTGTAGAAGGTTCACTTGCAAAAATGTAAGAATAGTTGAGGTTGTTACTTTATAGCTGGGCCATAAACAAAAGATGTTATCTCTCAGTTTCAGTGCAGAAGCAGACACAATGTCTAGAGCTAGAAATGTTTGTATTGTCTTGAAAGAGAAGTGCTTACTAGGTTTAAAATGTAAAGGTGTTTTATTGTTTAATACTTCCAAGATCCTCAAACATCTGAGAGATATGTATTTTTTTACACAGAGATGTTAAATTCTGTTAGTTTCTGACAAATGGGGGATTTAGCTTGGGAACAGATGTCAGTTGACAAAGTGATGTCATCCAAGCTAACCCAGCAGTAATATTTGATATTAATTTAAGAACTCTCTCAGAGAGAGATTGAGCATTTTGCATTTTGTCTTTGACCTAACAAGAACATCTGCTCATCATCACATCTGCACTTGCCTTGCTGTAAGTAAGTTTTTTAGGGCATAATAACTCTTAGATATAGTTAGGAATATAGTAAAGATTAGTTTAGATGTTTTCTGTATTTATTTGATACTGTCCTGCAATGTTGTTTTAAATATTTCCTGTGATTTTGAACTTTGAAGTTATTGTGTTGATTTACTGAGTATTGTCTTGTTCTTTTATTATTTATTATTAAACATAATGGCTGCAGTGGTGCACGAAAGTACACATAGACATACTGGATCGTTCGAGGCTTGGGTTAACAACGACCGCCACCAATACTGTTGGCCAACAGGGTGCTGGTGGAAACCGGGCTACTGTTGGCCGAAGGAGGAAAAGAGGCGGAAGGCATGACCGAAGGCAGGTAAAGGCTAGGACTGTGATAGTGAGGGTCAGAACTTTGAATGTTGGCAGTATGACTGGTATAGGGTGAGAGCTAGCTGATACGATGGACCGAAGGAAGGTTGGTATATTGTGTGTGCAAGAGACCAGATGGAAGGGGTGCAAGGCTAGGTGTATTGGAGGCGGGTTCAAATTGTTTTATCATGGTGTGGATGGGAGGAGAAATGACGTAGGCATTATCCTGAAGGAACAGTATGCTAAGAGTGTTTTGGAGGTGAAAAGAGTGTCGGATAGAGTGATGTTTATGAAGCTGGAAATTGATGGTGTAATGATGAATGTTATTAGTGCATATGTTCCACAAGTTGGGTGTGCAATGGATGAGAAAGAAAATTTTTGGATTGAGTTGGATGAAGTGATGATGACTGTACCCAAGGGTGAGAGACTGGTGATTGGAGCAGATTTCAATGGGCATGTTGGTAAAGGGAACAGAGGGGATGAAGAAGTGATGGGTTGGTATGGTGTTAAGCAAAGAAATGCAGAAGGTCAGATGGTAGTGGATTTTGTGAAAAGGATGGACATGGCTGTGGTGAATACGTATTTTAACAAGAGGGAGGAGCATAGGGTGACATACAAGAGTGGAGGAAGATGCACACAGGTGGATTATATCTTATGTAGAAGGGCCAGTCTGAAGGAGATTGGAGACTCTAAAGTGGTGGCAGGGAAAAGTGTAGTTAGGCAGCATAGGTTGGTGGTTTGTAGGATGACATTGGTGATCAAGAAGAGGAGGATGAGTGTGAGGGCAGCACCAAGGATCAAATGGTGGAAATTGAAAAATGGTAATTGTGAGGTGATGTTCAAGGAAGAGTTAAGACAGGCACTGGGTGGCAGTGAAGAGTTACCAAATAGCTGGGTAACTACAGTAGAGCTAGTAAGAGAGATGGCTAGAAAGGTGCTTGGTGTTATATCTGGAAAGAGGAAGGAGGACAAGGAAACCTGGTGATGGAATGAAGAAGTACAGGAGTGTATACAGAGAAAGAGACTGGCGAAGAAGAAGTGGGACTGTCAGGGAGATGAAGAAAGTAGACGAGTATAAGGAGATGAGGTGCATGGCAAAGAGAGAGGTGGCGAAGGCTAAGGATAAGGCGTATGACAAGTTGTATAAAAGGTTGGAAACTAAGGAGGGAGAAAAGGACCTGTACCGATTGGCTAGACAGAGGGACCGAACTAGTAAAGATGTGCAGCAGGTAAGGGTGATAAAGGATAATGAGGGAAACATACTCACAAGCGAGGAGAGTGTGTTGAGCAGATGGAAAGAGTACTTTGTGGGGCTGATGAATGAAGAGAATGAGAGGGAGAGAAGGTTGGATGATGTGCGGATAGTGAATCATGAAATGCAGTGGATTAGCAAGGAGGAAGTAAGGATAGCTATGAACAGGATGAAGAACAGAAAGGCTGTTGGTCCAGATGCCATACCTGTGGAAGCATGGAGGTGTTTAGGTGAAATGGCAGTGGAGTTTTTAACTAGATTGTTTAATGAAATCTTGGAAAGTGAGAGGATGCATGAGGAATGGAGAAAAAGTTTATTGGTACCGATTTTTAAGAATAAGGGTGATGTGCAGAGCAATAGGAACTACAGAGGGATTCAATTAATCAGTCACAACATGAAGTTATGGGAAAGAGTAGTGGAAGCTAGGTTAAGAAGGGAGGTGGTGATTAGTGATCAGCAGTATGGTTTCATGCCAGGAAAGAGCACTACAGATGCGATGTTTGCTTTGAGAGTGTTGATGGAGAAGTACAGAGAATGTCAGAAGGAGTTGCATTGTGTCTTTGTGGATTTAGAGAAAGCATATGACAGGGTGTCTAGAGAGGAGTTGTGGTATTGTATGAGAAAGTCAGGAGTGTCAGAGAAGTATGTAAGAGTGGTACAGGATATGTACGAGGGTAGCGTGACAGTGGTGAGGTCTGCGGTGGGAGTGATGGATGCGTTTAAGGTGGAGGTGGGATTACATCAAGGTTCAGCTCTGAGCCCTTTCTTATTTGTAATGGTGATGAACAGGTTGACAGACGAGATCAGACAAGAGTCCCTGTGGACTATGATGTTTGCAGATGACATTGTGATCTGTAGTGAGAGTAGGGAACCGGTAGAGGAGACCCTGGAGAGATGGAGATGTGCCCTAGAGAGAAGAGGAATGAAGGTCAGCAGTACTAAGAATATATGTGTGTGAATGAGAGGGGAGGATAGAGGAATGGTGAGGATGCAGGGAGTAGAGGTGGCAAATGTGGATGAGTTTAAATACTTGGAATCAACAGTTCAGAGTAATGGTGAGTGTGGAAGAGAGGTGAAGAAGAGAGTACAGGCAGGATAGAGTGGGTGGAGAAGAGTGACAGGAGTGATTTGTGACAGACGAGTACCAGTAAGAGTGAAAGGGAAGGTCTACAAGAGGGTAGTGAGACCAGCTATGTTATATGGGCTGGAGACAGTGGCATTGACAAAAAAGGCAGGAGTCAGAGCTTGACGTGGCTGAGTTGAAAATGTTAAGATTTGCACTAGGTGTGACTAGGACGGAGAGGATTAGGAATAAGTACATTAGAGCATCAGCCCAGGTTGGAAGGTTTGGAGACAAAGCCAGAGAGGCAAGATTACTTTGGTTTGGACATGTGCTGAGGAGGGATGCAGAGTATATTGGGAAAAAGATGCTAAGGATGAAGCTGCCAGGTAACAGGAAAAGAGGAAGGCCTAAGATAAGGTTTATGGATGTGGTGAGAGAGGACATGCAGGTGGTTGGTGTGACAGAACAAGATGCAGAGGACAGGAAGACATGGAAACAGTTGATCTGCTATGGCAACCCCTGACGGGAGCAGCCGAAAGAAGAAGAAGAATGGCTGTGGTGGTGCAGTTGTTGGTGGTGTTGCCTCACAGCAAGAGGTTCTCCAGTTCAATTCTCGGCTGGAGAGCCTTCTCTGTAGAGTCTGCATGTCCTCCCCATGGTCGAGTGACGTTAAAGACATGCAGGTATGTGCTGCATGAATGGGTGTGCCTTCTTTGAAGGTTGGGTGTCGGGCTGGCAACTCAGCACTGTAAAAATCCACTGCCAATCATTAGCGGACCGGAGTTATGCTGTGGTGACCCCTAACCGGGAAAAGCTGAAAGACAATTATTATTAAACATATTTAAACCTATCTTTGTGGATGATATTTGTGAGACATATTTAAGCTCTTAGAGTACTTTCATATCTATTTGGTGACACTGTACACTCCTAAATGGCCTTGCTCTTGATCAGACTACCACTTGGATTATTAGTAGGATTGAACACCCTTTGTTAAGGGCCTTAGAGTAGCTGATAAGTAGTGGTTGGTGGCAGTGAAAACTACCTGGGCAGAAGAAGGCATAGCTAGTAAACCTGTGTCAGCCTTTCCCAGGTGTGTGTGTGTGTGTGTGTGGATTCACTATGTAATCCCAAATTTCAGTATTTCAAAATTACATAGCCGAAACATGCAAATCCCAAACACCACACAACTGTAAAATTCAAAATCCTGACAATACACTACGCGCACAGCACACACAAACACATACACACAACCCCCCCTCCCAGCTCAAATATAAACTTCTACACTACAGCTAAGCAGTGGGGTAAGCCCCCCACACCCCCCTACTTATATATACTAACTCCGAGATTGCACATTCACACACGCAAAGGTAACTCACACCCACACATTTTACATTCCCTCACACACATCACAATCACAACAGACACTAACATACAGTAAAGCTCCTAACCAACACACATACATACCCAAACTGACACCTTACCATTCACACACCAAAACACCAGAAGCACTAATTAAAAATCTCCGTTCTTCGGGATTTTGAATTTCACGTTTCTAGTGTTTTGAAATTTACAGGCTTCACTATTATAATTTCAAAATACTAACATTCGAGATATCAGTATTACAAAATTATATAGGGAACCCAACCCATGTGTGCATATAAATCAAATCTCAATGTGTGTGTGTGTGTCAGCTATTTGGGCAGGGACATGAAGCGCTGGTTGGAGAGAGAGGGTGCTGGAGGTTTTGGCTTGGCCACTCAGTTGAGATCTCAGTCCTATAGCTGTGCCAGTGGTGAGTCTTAATGGATCTAGAGAAAGAGGGAGAAACCAGCCCCAGACTGAATGTGTTATCTGTGTGCTCTAAAGGGAAATTGCACTTTACTGCTTGTGTACTTGTCATCCTCCCAGTGTGTACATCCCCTAGTTGTTGCCAGTGGTGAAGACTGAGGGTCTTTGATTACTGGGCCAGTGTAGGGGAGTCACAGTAATCATGCCCTGAGGAACACTTCAGCGTTAACTTACAGTAGTATATATCTGTTATTCATTAAGTTATTTAAATATGGGGAGATGACTTAAGATTGGAGACATGCACTTGTTAAACCTATCTTTAAGGGAAAGGGGAGGAAGGCAAACCCAGAGTCATGCAAACCAATAAGTTTATGTTCATGTTGTGGAAAAATAATAGAGGAGGTTATTTTGAATAAATTATTGTCAGAACTGGAAAGGTTGAGACTTGAAACCATATATCAGCTTGCATATGTGGAAAATAAATCTATAGCTACCTGTAACGTGATGTTCTATAACAATACAATAACAGCTATAAATGAAAAATTGTGCTGTGATGTAATTTGCACCTGTATTCCTCCAGGCTACAAGTTTTTCATTTTTACTTACTATGTATAGCTAGCTATTCCTTCTAATATTTCTGTGATCATGAAACACATTTTTAAATGTACTTTTTGATATTTGATGTAACTGTTTACCTGTACTTTAGCTATTTTTGTACTGTTCTGGGCCCCCCCCCCGGGTCTCTGCTGAAAACAGGTTTCTGACCCAGTCTGAAACTACCCGGTTAACAAATGTAAATAAATAAATAAATACATTTCTGTAGCCTTAACATCCATTTGGGAATGGGAGCATAATATGCTGATTAATGGATCAAAAACTAAGTATCTCAGATTTGGGAGACATAAATTGAAAGGTGAATATTTAATGCAGCACACAGTGATTGAACCATTTAACATAGCGAGACAGTTTTGAAAAAAGCAACGGAGAAAGCAAGATCTCCGTTGCTTTTTACAAACTGTCTCACTATGTTAAACTCGTTTAACATAACGAGACAGCTTTAAAAAAGCAATGGAGAATCTTTGCTTTTTTTAAAGCTGTCTCGCTATGTTAAACTCGTTTAACATAGCGAGACAGTGTGAAGCAACAGAGATCTTGTGTTCTCCGTTGCTGTAAAAAAAGAGTTATAGTAATGGAAAAAGTCTGGGTGACCAGACCTTTTTCCATTACTATAACTCTGATTTACAATGTGCACGCTGACCATTCAGCATGCACGTTTTTGAATATTAATGGGGGGGGGGGTCATTGTATATTTGTATTTATTTGTATGTATACATAGACCAATGACACAGCCACTGTGCCTGTGGATACTCAGGCTACTTACTTGTACCACACAGGAAGGACATGTTTATGAGGACATTATCAATTAGGAAAGTGTGCTGGTCCCCAGTAGACAAATGTCAAAATCTGCCCCCTAGCACTCATGGATAGGGAAGTCCCTCCAGGGGCATGGATAATGAGGTCAACTGGAGACATGGTTATCCCCCCTTGAGGTTTATGTGCCATTCTCTGCAACCCAGTGTATGTGCAGGCCCACTTTAAAGGCATAAGCTAGTACCACCACAGCCATGGCAGAGATAATGAGGGTGATGAAGGATGTAACTGATGACTTATAGGAGGGCATGTGCCATATGTGTGATTGAATTTCATCCAATCAGTGTTTTCTCTGGCTAGCCTGCTAGGGGTGAGGGGCCATACACATATCTGGTCGTCTTCTACATCCATAGATGTTGGCTAAAAATGCCATAGATGATGAGTATCTCTCACTTGCAGTTCCAGAGTGACATCTGTTGTGAAGGTGTCTACTTCCAAGAGAGGCCACCCCATGGTCATGGTCATCATCACAGTGGCACTTCCAGGAGAGGCCACCCCATGGTCATGGTTATCATCACAGTGGCACTTCCAGGAGAGGCCACCCCATGGTCATGGTCGTCATCACAGTGGCACATATTGTAGCAGATGTTCTTCAAGGTCACACAGTACACCTGCATCCAGCCGGGAGGAATTGTACATCCTTTACAACTTCCAGGTGAACTAGCTCTCATGGGTGGGGGTGTGGACAGGATGCTAAAACCTCTGATATGCATGCCCTGAATCTGTCAGGTGGCCCAAGTCACAGTGCTGCATCTACTGCTGAGGCTGTGCCCTGCAGACCCACAGTCACACCTCCACAAGCAAGTGTTACATTAAAGGCACCCTCCCTGCCAGTAATTACATTTCACAGAACAGCAGGTTTTACCTTTGTACTCTTCAACACTCCCTCAGATGCACTTCCCAGTGAAAGGCATGCACTCCTGCATTCCCTTCTCCACAAGTGTAAATGCTGATAACTGTGTCCTGCCCTTTGTACATTGTTACTTGGGTTGCCCATGTCTGATGCTCAGCATGACCAGTCTGTGTATAGGTAAGCAAGCCCTGGTGTTGGTTTTGCATGCATTATTTTCACTGTAGTATATCTGCTTTACTCTTGCACATAGCTTCAGAACACGTATACAAGTCATTGCCTCTGCTAGTGTTGCAGCATATTGTGCCCATCTCTGTCTGGTATGATCATTCCCTGTTGCTGGATCCTCTATTGACTTGTCATCTGATTCAGCCTTCACTGCATTTTGTGCTGGGAACTGCTGCCCCTACAAGTGCCCACCTTCCTGTAACTGCTTCCTATGGATAGCATTGTGTAACATTGCCCACAGAGACACTATGTGTGCATGTGCCAGTATCATACTGCAGGGCACCACTGAATGAATCCATATAACTGCTTCCTATGGCTGACACTGTGTAACATTGCCACGGAGACACTATCTGTGCATGTGCCAGTATCATACTGCAGTGGTCCCCTGCAGTATGATACTGGCACATGCACAAATAGTGTCAGTGTTGCCCTGCAGTATGATACTGGCACATGCACAGATAGTGTCAGTGGTGCCCTGCAGTATGATACTGGCACATGCACAGATAGTGTCAGTGGTGCCCTGCAGTATGATACAGGCACATGCACAGATAGTGTCAGTGGTGCCCTGCAGTATGATACTGGCACATGCACAGATAGTATCAATGGTGCCCTGCAGTATGATACTGGCACATGCACAGATAGTATCAGTGGTGCCCTGCAGTATGATACTGGCATATGCACAGATAGTATTAGTGGTGCCCTGCAGTATGGTACTGACACTATCTGTGCATGTGCCAGTATCATACTGCAGGGCACCACTGAATGAATACATATAGAGAAAGCAGGCCTTTAGCCATCCAAACACATGCTCATTAATATTTCTTGTTTGAGATAGGGCATGTTTATACTCATAGTTTGTTTGACTTTGTGATTTTCTTACGGGTGTTACTTGCCAGAGTCTCAGGGCATTACCAGCATCACCAGCAAGTCACCCTTTTATATGACTGGTAGAGGTCATAACTGTGTCATATGACAGAGTTATTGTAACTGCTTGCGTAAGCTACACACACACACACACACACACACACACACACACTATAGTCTATACCCTCTGTATTACAGAATACCTAGCAGCTGATGGTTTGATGCCCTCTGCACAATGCTCAATGCTGACAAAGTTAAAATTCCCTGTCAACTAAGATGACAAATGCTTCAGCGGATACATGAATCACATCTAAGAATAGCACATGAAAAGAAAGAATAAAAAATGCAATGTAAAAGCTTGACTCGGAACAGGTAGTGCAATGTTAAACTATATGCAGTGCATAGCATTACAGAAGTCCAAGACACTATGAAGCCCAGTACCAGACTCTTTATGCAAAGGGTTAGACATAGATTTTCTTCCAGTTCAAGAGAAACTGTGTGTCTTGCATGTATAGATTATTATTCCAAGCTCCATAAAAAATCAAACTTACAGACATAGCAAGCACTAGTGTGGTTAGTGAATTGATTCTTAATGTTGCTCTACTGTTAATAGTCTATTAAAAAGAAAATCAGGGCATTTATGCATGACTATTCACTCAGACATGCAATGTCCAGCCCTGACTATCTTTAATCTTATGGGCAAAAGGAAAGACACATATTTGAGAGAGAGCTGAAGATGGAGCTATGAGGATCGCCATCTCGTAATTTGGGAATATAGGAATTCTCCATTGCAGAGACTCTGCCTTATTGTATGGGAAAAGGATGAAATGCAAATAACCTACTTCAGCAATTTGCCTAAAAAAATCAAGACCGAGTAAAGGACAAGGTGGAGAATCAGCAGAGATACAAGTACTGCTGACATAAAACTGCAAGATACCGCTTGATTAACATGATAGCAATACAGTAAACGTAGTCAAACCATGCAAATTCAACAGGGAGAATTACAAGTAGTTTATAAAACAGCCAAACCAAGGTCCTATGCAGTTCTAGGTGGATGAGCAGCAAGTGATGATAAAGCTAGTCCTATATAGCAAAATACAGAATGCTTGAACTGTAATAATAAAGAGTTGCAGAGAGTGCAACAATGTTTCAAGAAAAATAGCAACTGTTCTGAGGGAACAGTCCCATTTAATAATCTATATATTAAAGACCTTTGAAAAAAATGAATATGAACAGCATGAGAGTTAGTTATGATTTTAAGGACTGAAAAGGTTCATTAGAATGTCTCTAAAAATTTTCAAAAATATTATTTTGATATAAAAGCCCTTGCTAAGCTTAGTAAAGAGTAAATTTAATTTTACAATGATCGTACTAATGTAATGCGTGCCACTACATAGTATGGATATATATATTAACTAAAAAGGATGTAAGGTACTATAGTTATTTTATTTTTAAATTTGTTGACCAGGGATGTCTGACTGGGCCAATGGCTCTTTTTCAGCAGAGGCTCGGGGAGAAAAGCTCCACACAGAGACATTTGTTAGAGTAATTTTATAGCCTCACACTACATACATAGATACATCACACTATTTTTACAGTAGTATGAAAACAGTCCAATACAGGAAAATAGGCATTCATTGGTAACACGAATCATTACACAGTTACATAATAACCAGTTGTGATTACAACAGTGATAGTACAAGTAAATATATTGGCTAAAAAGTAATATTGTTCATCTTCCAAAATAGCTCAGTATATGTGAGTGAGAATGAGGATTTACTAAAGTAAGTAGGGCATAGTGAATGTGCCTAGCCTGAGTGCTCTAGCCTGGGGAGCAGTCCTAGCACAGCCAGTTTTGCATCAGATATTGCCTGATGTGGTTTTTAAAGAAGGCTTTACAGTTTGAGCATGTTATGCTGGTGGGAAGGGTGTTCCATTTTCTAGCCATTGTACTACTATATAGTGAGTCTCCAAAACTGTTATTGCTGCTGGTGACTTCTAGTAATAGTTTGCTTGATGATCGAAGACGCTTGGTGGCTGAGTACTCTTTTACTAGGCTTTTGAGGGTAGAACACTTGTTGAGGAAGCAGTAAATGGAGTGGCAGAGGCAGTTAGTAAGTTGGGCAGTTCAAGCCAGTGGAGCTGGTGCACAGCAGTGCATATACTTATTATCTATCTATAAATAAATATATATATTCTATAGATATATCTATAACTATTTAAAAAGTAAGAAAAGAAACTCTGTCTTTGTTTTTAAGTTTCAAGGATAGGGAAATGTATATACATACATACCCAGATACTGGAATCAAATTAGATTATATTGAAAAAGAACTGTGCAAACTGGATCCAAACAAAGCGCAGGAAGGAGACCGAATAAGTAACAATGACCTGAGAACACTTGAGCAAGAACTTACACTCCCATTACATCTGTTATTCACTAGGTCATATAAATATGGGGAGATTCTCAAGATTGGAGACATACACTTATTAAACCTGTCTTTAAGGGAAAGGGGAGTAGGACAAACCCAGAATCATATAGACCCTTAAGTCTACTTTCATGTTGTGGAAAAATAATGGAGAAGGTAATACTGGATAAGTTATTGTCAGAAATGGATAGGTTGAAACTTGAAACCATATAGCAGGATACATATGTTGAAAACAGATTTATTACCACCTGTAACATGATGTTCTAAAACAATATAATAACAGCTATGATTGAAAAATTGTGCTGTGATGTGATTTATATAAATTTAACTTCAGCATTTTACAGAGTCATACACAAAACACTAATCAATAAATTAGTACAACTAGGTATTGATGTACTCTTGATAAGATGGGGATAGCTGCATGGCTTATAAATAGGACACGGCAAGTATGATACAGCAACTGGACAGGCAAAATCCTTGGTTATAGCTAGGGTGTCCCACATCCCACAAGTCTCTGTCCTAGGCCCTTACTTTTTTAGATTGTATCTTTCAGATCTTACTTTTTCATCTGAGGTGTTCTCTACAGTTATGCAGATGACCTGAAATTGGATAAACTGATTGCAAGTGTTACAGATAACGCATGTCTGTAAAATAATTTGACTAAATTGACCATTTGGGCACAGGAGAATAATATGTTGATAAATACATCAAAAACTAAGCATATGAGATTTGGGAGACATAAACTGAAAGGTGAATATTTAATACAGCACACAGTGATTGAAACTGTAGACTCATTTAAGTACATGGGTATATGGGTAGATTCAGTTGTTAGTTTTTCTAATCATATCAACCAATAAGCTAATGATAGTTATAGAACTATAGGTTGTATAACAATATTTATAAAGTCTAGGAAATCAAAAATAATGAAGTCATTGTTTGTTAGTTACATTAGACCTAAACTTGAATAGGAAATAACGATATGGAAACGCTTTAAGAAAACAAGCATGAGTAACCAGGAAAGAGTACAACAGAAATATACCCAGGGCATCCATGGATGCGAAAATGTAAGTTATTATGAAAGACTGAAATATCTGAACATGTACAGTGTCTCTTACAGATATCTAATAGGAGATCTTATTCAGGTATATAGGGCATTTAGAGACAACTACCTCTGGGAATGTTTGGGGTTATCAAAACGTAGTAGAGAATCATGCGATAACCTATGTAGAAGATTGTATAAGAATGAGAAGTGTACTAAATGGTTCTCTGACAGAGTAGCTGATGCATGGAACAGACTACCAAATTACATTAAAGCAAGAGCTAGTTTAGATATATTTTTTAAGAACAGTCTGAATACTTATTATGGGAGCAAGTATCTTGGTATGTTGGCAAGCTAGAACAGCATCAATGCCCGTGCTTGAAATATTCATATGTATATAAATATATATATATATATATATATATATATATATATATATATATATATATATATTATTTTATCTAATTTTATATTTGTTGACCGGGTTAGTCCAACTGAGCAAAGTAGTCCTTTTTCAGCAGAGGCCCGGGGAGAAAAGCTTCATAGTTTTACAATTTTAGTGTTAATAGTGTCAGCAGGTTACAATGTTTACATACAATGAAATACATTTTATCAGAAAAATAATAGTGGAAAAAAACCGTAATAAGCATACATAAGAGAAATTATTCAGTACAAACATTTTCAATAAACAGTGAAAAGAGTTCATAGTGTATGCAGCTGTTTCATGAGATATGTTTTATTTATTATTTTATTTTTGACATTAGAAATGGAGATAAGCGATGTAGAAGAAGAGTGATATTTTGAAGAGGTTTACGAGCTAAAAAGTTTGAAGTTTTATATATATATATATATATATATATATATATATATATATATATATATATATATATGGGTCTACTTCATATGATCGACAGACCATTTGATCGAAATTCATTTGGTCAACAACCAGTATTCAAGGCACTTAACAGGGATTTGCCCCCCTCCCCAATGTTGTGCGACCCTGGAGTTGTTATATATAGTTAGGGGGTGTGGGGGGCACAGCCCCCCACCTATTTTCATTTAAAAGCATGAAAATACAAGAAAAACTACCCACCCCCCCCAACTATATATATCAACTCCAGGGTCACACAACATTGGGGAGGGGGGCAAATTCCTGTTAAGTGCCTTGATTACTGGTTGTCGACCAAATGAATTTCGATCAAATGGTCTGTCAATCTTCTGAAGTAGACCCATATATATGTATACGCACACGCACGAAGATGAGCACACAGACACACACATACACGCACTGGAGTTTGTCAGAAGATTGAATTTTCGGAAAATCAAACTTGATATTGTTGAGATCATATGTTCGAGTTTCCAAAAACTCAAAAGAAACACAACAAAAATCAATGTTTTTGCAGTGGGGACAAGCCCCTCTTCAGTCCCTACAAATTATATATACCAACCTGAGATTTCACAACAGTGGGAAAAAGGGTAAATTCTCCAATCTCTACTGTATTTTGATTTCCATAAAAATGCATCAAGGTTTAGACACATACTCTCGGCCGTATGAAGAAGTTCGATTTTCTGAAAAGTCGATTAACTGACATAATCCCATATATTTATATATATATATATATATATATATATATATATATATATATATATATATATATAAAATATATAATATAGGTCTACTTTTGTTCACTGAAAGTGCACCTTATTGAATCGCAGAAATCCGACTGCAGTTAAGCAAAAGTACAGTTTATCAAAAGTGCACCATTTACTCAGTATGCAGAGACTATATGCCAAAGTTTAGGGTTAATTCTGTAGGTCTTTGTTGGTGTTCATAAGTAAAACATACCTTAGTGGATCCAAGCAATTGATTGGGTTCAGTCATGCAGATTTTTTAAACTTATACTGAGGGTGTTCGACATCATAGTAGGTTGTTTCCTGCATGGTTGTTTTTGGGTGATAGTCCCCTTTACCCAAAATCCATATTTCAATTCTATTTGTGTTATCAGGTCCACAAAAACATGTTTCACTTAAATTGTCTTTCTGTCTCATAAACCATATTTGTTTTGGTTACTTTGAGTGGCTTATGCTAAGTTCCTCATTACAACAGCAGAGAACAAGACAATCTAAACAGTTTGATAGGCATAATTAATGTGTAACTTGCTATGTTGAACCACTAAGCCAGGCATAGTATCTCTGTCAACATTCTAAGTATCTCTGTTTTATTTCTGTAAAGTAAATAATCCCCCAGATTCAGCAAGCCCTGCATGGTGTACAGGACTAGTGCAGGAGCTCCAACAGGCAATATGTCTGCCATGTGAGCCAGGAATAAGCTGTAGGTCCGTGCACGACCGCTCCTGCACTAGTCCTGCACGGACTCAGCCCCTGTATGCAAATTACCCCATTTGCAGGTGGAATCCATGCAAATGAGGTGAAATTGCGATCCAGGAAGCTGGAAGCCGGCCGTGCAGGACAAGTGTAATCTGCAGAAATGTACTCGGCCAGTAACCGAGTACATTTCTGCAAACTACAAAACTTAGCCATGACAGCTCCAAATAAAGGGTGGATATTATGTAGAAAGCATGCCAATGGCCAAATATAAGGCCATTGGCATGGAAAACAGTTGCAAAAATAAAATCAACTTTTATTTTTTTAGCCAGTCTCGGCTGTTTAAGCATAGGGCAGCGGTGCACAAACGGGATCGGGTGAAAAATAAAAAAAAACACAAACTAACCAAAATCACTATTTCGCCATTATACTCAATGGCAGACAGAAGACAACATGGCCCATGAATAGTGGTTGCTAAGGGGGGAGGCTCAGTGTAGGACCTGTAACTATGCATCAGCAGGCAATCCTATGTAAATGAGGGGAATGATACTGAATCCCAGATCTCCCCTGCATGCTAGTCAGCACCCAGCAGTGTAAGAGCAGAAATAGCTTGGTGCAAGCTTAGGAGTTAGCTGACATCATGGGGGGGGGGTGGTGTCAGGCATACTGTAAGTGGATTGGAGCCCTGTGGCTCAGGTTTGCCCTTAGCTTAACAGAACTAAGCAAGGGGGTGTGCTGAGGCTGCCTAGCACTCTTTACATTGACTAAGCAGGTGTGCGTGCCATGCACTGGGTTTTAAAGGGGGAAAAAAAAAAGTAAACCAGGAAATAGCATCTCTGTGCACATCTGAGCACTGTGTTTGCACAGCGCACCCCCAGGCTTAAACAGGAAGGCAATAGGAAGGGAAAACAGCAGTAGGAAGGTAATCAGGGAGAACTAGCATAGCTGACAGGTGAAGTGTATCAGAATCAGCCAATTACACAGGCAGCAGCCCAGCCCAGAACACTACTATAAGCTATGCAAACACCTTTCCGTCTCGTTTTCCCACATACTCTATACCACTGGTGTGTACAAGCAGGAGAATTTTAAGAAACAAAAACAAAATGATAGCGGCTGCAATAGCTATCATACAACAACATGTGGAAGAGGCTGAGGGTGGTGAGGATGAGAATACTGTCGACCAACCCACAGTGAGGTGACAGAGAAGAGTGTACAGACCCAGGGTAACCTACCAGGGGCTACATGAGCTGGAGATAGTGGAGCACTATGCAATGGACAGGGACCTCTTAAAGCAAATTGTTGAGCTGTGCCAGCCACGCCTCACACACAGAGCTAACAGAGGGGATACCCATCCCAGTGGATACCAAGGTATGTGTAGGCCTAAGAATACTAGCTACAGGTACCTTCCAAAGGCGAACTGGGGATATCATGTGGATCTCACAGGCATCAGCATCCAGGGTACTCCACCATTTTCTGGATGCAATGTCAGCACATGCCGGTGAGCACGTATACTTCCTCAACACACGTGAGGCATTGGCCAGCAATATGCATCTCTTCCACCAAACAAAATACCCTGAGGTAGTGGGTGCTATAGAGTGCATGCACATATGCATTAAAGCACCACCTGGTGAGCGGGAAAGGGTCTACATCAACCACAAGGGCTTCCCCTCCATCAGCTGCCAGGTTGTGTGCGATGCCCAGGGCATTATAATGAATGTGTGTGCTGACTGTCCTGGAAGCTATCACGATTCCCACATCTGGCATCTGATGCAGCTGTACCAGAGATTTGCAAGTGGGGACATCCCTTACGGTCACCTAGTGGGGGATTCTGGTTAGGCACTGGAGCCATAGCTGATGACACCCATCAGAAATGCACACACACCCGAACAAGAACTCAGTAATGAGGCAAATGCATAGACCATAGTTGTAATAGAGCAAGTGTTTGGGATACTCAAGTCACGGTTCTGGTGTGTGGACACATCTGATGGAGCCTTGCAGTACTCCCCAGCTACATGTACTCAGATTGTCATCGTATGTGCCATGCTACACAAAATGATCCTGTGGAAACAGCTGCAGCAGGAACAGCACAGGGCAGGGCCACACAGCCCCCCACCATTGCCCAGGCCTGCACAGGCACAGAGTGACTCAGAGGAGGAACAACTTGAGCCTGCCCCAGTAGGCAGAAGGAGGTGTGCCCAGTATGCCCTGGCTTTGGCAAAGAGGCAATGCATAGCACATACACTGACACAGGAGGGACCCAGGGAATGACACCACTCTCTAACTCACACATACAGTAAAAGGGATGCCAAATATGGCACTACCTGTGCTCAACCATGTATAGGGAGTGTACTATTTGCATCTCACATAGGCAGCCCTCCAGCATCATCCTCAAAACTGGCACACCCACAAGGTAAGTCACTCTCCTTACCAATTGCCGAATTAAGTAGTATGTGTTGTTACCTGTAGCTATGATATGGATGTGAGCATACAAGGGAATTGGGTGGCTGAGTGGGATACCAGCAGATAGAAGACACCTAAAGTGGCAGCATGAGATGTGTAACAAATACTGGTGTCACCATAGTAGCCAGTACTGCACATGGTGACAAAAGCCACTGCAGGAAATGTGCTGGGCCACATGTGTGTCCATATGACACACACATGCCAGTCAGGGAGGTTCACATACCCAGCAACAGTCTCAGCCAGCAGGACAGGTGTAGACAAACACAAACAGGCTGTGCTAAGGCCTCTGAATGATGTCTATGGGTAATCTCCCCCCTCAAACTTACACAGACAGACTACAGCAGGGCAGGCAGTGGGATGTTTGTTCTGAAGGGTAGGAAGTCAGAAACTGATATTTAGGTCAATCAAACCTAAGACCTGTAATACACTGATATGCCTCTAGTCAGCATGATAGGTTAGAATACAGAATGAAATGGAGTACCTCACATACCAGTGCAGTTGTAGCAAATGTGTACAAGTGTCAGGTGTGCCCCCTCAACCTAAGTAGAAATGTAGAAACAGTCAGGTGTCCCCCCCATTCCTGTGTAGAAATGTAGAAACAGACAGATGTGCCCCCCAACTCCTAGGTAGAAATGTCGAAAGTCAGGTGTGCCCCCCACTCCTATTTAGAAATGTAGTAACAGTCTGGTGTGCCCCTCCAATCCATTGTACACACGTAACAGTCAAGGTGTGCTCCCCCCAATCCTAGGTAGACATGTAGTAACAGTCAGGTGTGCCTCCCAATCATATGTAGAAACAGTCAGGTGTGCTCCCCCAATCCTGTATAGAAATGCAGAAACAGTCAGGTGTGCCCCCCCAACCCTACATAGAAATGTAGTAACAGTCAGGTGTGCCACCCTCCAATCTGATGTAGACATGTAGTAACATGTATGTGTAGGTATAATACCAGTGGAGCACAGATTACCTGAGGTGGCCAAGGTAGCAGGATAGATTGTAGCATTTGTACAATATGCAGGTATACGTGTTTTAAGTTGGTGTGTGTTTCATATTGTGTGAGAGTGGGCAGTATGTATGCATGTTGAGGTTTGCCCTTTTGGCCATTGCCCACTACTGCCAATGACAGGGCCAAGTTCTCACAACTGAAGTGCCAAAGACAATTTCCCCCAGCATAACACATGCTAGCAGTAAGCCATTGTAAATGAATGGTGGTAATGTGTGTCACCATCTAAAAGATGGACATGGCATGACTATTTGGTTAGATATACAATATTTGGCTAGATATACAAGCAGTAGACAGGGAAAAATATCCCAGACATACAGTATATAATGTGTAACAGTGAAATGGACACACCGTTGGAATTGTACATGCAGGTATGCAGCACATTATCTGAGCTTGTAGTAGGACATACCGATGTTGTTTGGCAGAACACTTGCAGATCACAAAGGTGATAGGACTGATGTATTGGGAAATGGCTAATGTCCCTGCACAAGTCAGCATAACTGGAATGTCCCATACATATCTGTGAGTCAGATGCAAGTAGTGTTCATAGAAACATGCACCCAGCTCACCCTAATACCACCCACAGGTACCTCTATGTTCGTATCCCTGCTGTTGGGAATGGGTACAATATGAATCCCACCTGTGTATGGCAATAGTGAAAGAATGCAGCATGCAGTGCAAGTGTCCCATGCAGGTGTGTCCCTAACTGTAAGTAGCACCCTGCCAGCATCCACATCACCTGATCAATACTGATAGAATTTATTGGTATGAACACCTAGCACACCTACCCTTTCACCTCAGGGTAATATACTGTATGGCAGTCTGGGACTGCAGGACTTACTGAATGCAATGGCCTGCTACAGCTGGCCTGCATCACCACCAAATGGCCTACAGGCCTCTGCGAGAGGTCTGCATCTCACCCGTGCTGCCAATGTATATTATGTCATGGACACCCAAATAACATTGCACACTCCACATAAGCCATATACAAAGTCATGTGGACAAACCACAGTAATATGTCCACCATGTCCTACTGCATGACCTGTGAACCAACACCAAAAAGCTGTGATGACATAACTATATGGAAAGTATCAGAGTATGTATGCATAATGTATGGAAGAGGATAGAATAATAGAGGGGGGTGGGAGCATGGGCAGCATGGAATGTGCAAGGTCTAAAACACAGCTGTGTGCACATACTATCCCTGGCTGCAAACACAAAAAATGGGAGGTATACCTCAATAGGGGTAATGTCCTGACATATGACCCCTGCCTTTGGGTAACCTGTGTGAATCTGTATAGCTGTGAGGTATTGCCACAGCAAGATAAGGCCATACTGTCACAGTGATGGATGTACACGTATGGGATCCTCTGCCAGCACTGTACCAAGGTGCTGAACTGGATACACAGACCCAGCAGCAAGTGTCTGTAGCTCCCTCTCCAGAATGGCCTAACTTTCCATGAATATGTAGGCGTTTGACCACAATGCTGGACACAGCTGCATTCACCCTGTGCTCCCCAGGACATCACTGTGGGCATAAATGTCCACCTGACAGCACTGAAGAACATAAAACATCACAGTGTATAACAGTAAACATGTCTGAATATCTCTGCTAACACCAGTACCATGTAGCAGAAGCAACACAGACACAATCACCTACAGTACACACTATCCCTTGCGCAGTTTGACCCTGTATTGTCAACTGATCTACAGATATCCAGAAACAGTTTGCTACCTGTAGGTGTAGAACACAAAGGTCTGCACTGGAGTACAAACTACTTGGAATGGATCCACACATTCAATGCAGAAAGGCATACTGGGCTTGCTCACACACTTAAACAAATGAAGCCCATGTCTACCAACAGTGGACCATACATATCTGACAGTTGCAGATGTTAGTGCATACACCCCTCAGTATGCACCAGTCATACTTTGCACATACATTGGATAGGAATATAGACATATATCCAAGGACAATATGCCAAACGTAGACATACATAGATGTATGGAAGAGAGTGACAGTGACAAAGTGCCTTCCATCATGAGGCCTGTCCCACCCAGCACACAGCCAAATGGCTACAACCACATGATGTGTAAATGTCACTCACTGTAGAAATTAGCCACTGCTATCCCTCAGCATTACAGACTCTGTGGTACAAGTGCTAGCTGTACAGTATGACTGTACAAGGCAGTAGCCATCCAACAGTTGTATACACATACCTGCGGAATATAAACCTGTGTGTGCCTGAGTGTGGTGTGTCTACCTGTAGATTAATGGGTTATGGCCCATGCGCGCACACAGCCCTCCCCATAGCCCTACTGTGACAAGCCTGCTGATGTCATTCACTTTGAAATACACCTTTGGAAAAGAAGTAGCCCAGTAATCTCCATGGCACGTCCTATAACTGTGTAATGTTGTAGTGTGATAAACTAGTTAGGTAGGAGTTGTAATCCAAGACATGGCAACTGTGTGTGTGTGTGTGTGTGTGTGTGTGTGTGTGTGTGTGTGTGTGTGTGTCTGTGATATGTATGCACATATAGTTATAGATATCTACATAAATAGGCATATCTGTACACATAGGATGTGCATACATGTATAGCTATATAGTCATATATCTGTATATGCATATATATATATATATATATGTATATAACATATATATATATATATATATATATATATATATATATATATATATATATACGAAGAGATGTACACATGACCATATATACGTTGCACTATACAGATGTGTATACAGATATGTGTATGAATACACACGTGTATGTACATGTAGACATATATCAACATATTATATGTATATATCCATATTCCTGTCATGTGTAAACCTCACGATTGTGTATATCCTCCCAGATGTATCTCACCGTATGTATCTGCTATGTGTACATTATGATAAAACAACATATGTAATGCAACAGTCATATTAATAAGAAGTACTACACAATTGTGTAAGTAAAGGCAATTGTTCAGTACTAATCAATATGTGTATTGACAGATGTATTGGAAAAACAACAGCTGTTTTCACTGTGGTCATGGCGTAGTGGTTAAGTGTTGTGACTATAGTGTACAGGGTCCTGGGTTCAAGACCTGCAAGGGCTGTTCATTTTGTTGCTGGGCAGAACAAGGGCTGTCTGATACAGAGTGGTTAAGGCAGTTTTGAGCAGCTTTAAGTGCATTTGCGTGGGTTTGCGCAAAGCTAAGCGGTGCTAAGCTACGGGTAAATGTACAGGTGCTTACACAGTGTAGGCTTCACTTACCAGTGTGCAAATCAGCTTAGCTGTTATATTGCAGCAGTGTTGATACCTGCTAGGCATGGCTTAGCCCTGGTAACCAGGTCACACCTCCCAGTCTGATAACATAGCAGAGTAATGGCATCTGTAATAAGTGTATGTAATGTCATGTACAATACATGCGTCTATGTGCTGTCATTACAGTAGCAAGGGATGTAAGTGTCATGTCTGTGACACAGACGTATACGAGGCCTGTACAGCACTGTTATCCATGTGAATGTGTTACATAGAGGGGTAGTAGCCCAAGGTACGTGCTGTCACGTTGGCATGTAGTGTATCATGGCAGTACTACTGTTGACGGTGCTTACCCAGGTAAAAGTGGACTACTAAATGTAGTACTGACAGCAGGCACACCTGCAGGCATAGCTGGACTCTGAAGCCTCCCTGTTGTATCACTCGTGTGTAAGCTGTGTCACAGTATATAACCCCTACTGGATAATGATCCGACATGTGGAATGTAACTGTAGACTACCATCTGTACATCACATGTTAGTGAGGGCTTCTGACATGTAGTTATGGCATACATATTGTTGTCAAATGTCTATCTGTCAACACATTCATCCTACTTGCCAAGCTGATGACTGTCATTCCCCATACAGATGTGCAGATGGCAGGTATCCAACTGGGATATGTACAGGCAACCTAAGCTTGATTGACACTGACATGTCTGCCCAGCTGTGTAAGAAGTGGCACATGTAGGAGACAGCACCCTGTACAAACCACATACAACAGGTACCTCCACTACACTACCACAGTCACCAGAGCATGCTTGGGTACAGGTCTCCCTCACAGACACTAACCATGTGTTGTAATGCATGTTGCATACATGTCGACTTGATCCCCTCAGTGGCCATGTGCAGGAAGCACCTGGAGGATTGGCTGATGCATGTCACTTTCACCCTGAGGGTCACCACAGTAGTGTTTGTCGATAGTTTGCCTGCTGCCACATAGCAGGTGGCAGGATACCACTGTACACACATCCCCTACACAACCCATCTCTCCATGGACAATAGCAAGGTACACAGCTATGACCACCTGCAGCGATGCACCCCAGTACTGACACGTGCATGTGTGCAGTACTGAGTATAGCAGTGTCTGTGTGTTAGAACACCTGTACTTGGTGATTCTATGGGGACCTTCACAACCACCACAACACCCATTGCCATAGACAGTTTTGACTGCTGCTGTATGGGACATTACATGTACCCTTTTAAGCCCCTATCCATACCAGCTACATGAGCCTTGCAGTACCAGCACAACAGAGTTATACAAATGGGTTGATAGGCATGGGATATCCATTGAGTTCTGGCAAGTATGTGTATGTGTGCATGTCCTTATATCTGTAGGGTATAACATTCTGAGACCACATACTCCTGTTACAGTACCCATTGCCACACAGTAGTACAGATAGTGTTGTTGCTGCCCATACGTGAGGCATGACAATGCAACACCCTACTATGCCTGTGGCATGTGCATTAGATGTATATCTCTGTAGTACCACTGTTGGGATATACAATGAGTTGTATCACAGTCGTGGGCAATGCATAATGTTGGATATGTCAGTGTCATCATGGGTTTCAGGGAGTACAGTATCCACTGGGGGATGTGGGTGCTGTGTACACTGTCATTACACCAAAGTACACCCGGTATATGTCCCATGTAACACTTTATGGTTAACACTGTCACTGTCAACCATACAGGTAACTGATACCACAATCCAGGCCAGTTATGCTTGTGCTGTGTGCTGCCTACCTGTAACACATTAGACACATGGTCAAATTAGTTAGCAGCAATAGGCCCAGGTCTCTCGGATGTGTGTCTGCCTGTTATGTGTCTGTTAATGTGTATATGAAGGTATGTCACACTATGTATTGTCCATATACACCCATTACATCCCACATTAGCATACTGTACATGTCTGGGGATGTTCTGCATGTAACATTTAACCTGGAACACACTTCACCCTAAACACTGCGTGGTGTGTGCAATGAAAGCCACACACTTCAGTATCTCTACATACCTAGGTAGGGGTCTAGTCCCAGTGTTGCCAAGTAAGTGTGTGCATGTATGTGGATAGGTCAAGGTGCACTTTCTACACATCCCAGTGGGTCACCTGTCTATGTGGCACAGGCAGTGACTGTTATACAAACCTGTGACATGTGTTCAACTGTACCCCAGATATGTCACAGCCATGGTGTCACCACAGTGCCATACCCCATTGTGCAATATGACTGCAGACCATCCTCGTACTGACACATGTACACCTACAACACAAATGGATAATGATATAGAGACCACAATCAACCACTGTTACTAACAGCTATAATGCATAATTGCTGGATGGCTACACTACCTGACGTATATGCATTACACTTTACTCCTGACAACATGTTACACTGCAGTACTTTGGTACACTGTAGTACAGTCACCATGTGCATCAGAACCATATTAGCCTGTCTTTGCATCGATGGTATGGATGACAGGGATATGACACAGGTATCATCATATGCACAGGGTGTGTTGTTGGTTTGCCAGAGGCCGAGGGTGGGCCATACATTTGACACCATGTGTGTGGGTAAGGGGTGTAATGAGGTGAACTGGGTGTAGTGATGTGGTGTGTGTAGGTATGGGGTTGCCCTAGGTGTGTTTGTATAGTGTGTGGGTATGCATGCACACTGTACTGCCATGTGGCTGCCCTACACAGGTGTTTATGGTCAGCTGCAGACCATACCTGGCAGGGTGTGAAGTTCACTGCCTCTGGCCACAGACACATGGACTGTGCCTGCCAGGGGTTCCATTGGCACGTCCAGATGCAGGCCTCAATGTACTACTCTCCCCTGATGATGACAGATGTCTGCTAGAACCAGGTCCCACCTGGAACTGGTCAGGACCACATGCTCATGGCCTGCTGTGGTGTGGACAGCACCCCCCTGCAGTGCCGGGGCTGGTACTGCCTCTACAGGAGCCTCTTGGTGTCCTAGCACATCAACGTTGACTGCCAGCTGTTGGCATTTCTGGCCTACATCCATGCAGCCGTTGCTGCACTCTCACCACATGTTCAAGCACAGACAAACCACGGTTAATGAGGGCCATCATCTCACTAGACTCTGTATCCATGAGCTCTGTATACGCACGGATGGCACCAGACAGTTCATGGAAGTTATCGCTTGCAGATGTGTGAGCAGCCCTCTGCAGCCTCAGGCACTGTCTGGTGTAATGTTACATATGTGTCTGCACCACCATGACAGCCTGAAACATGAGCCTGCTAGTACCAGCTATGTCACTTCTGCCAGGGGCATGATGACCAGCAGTCCTACCACGAGCACCCTGGGACATCTGCCTATGTGGTGCCCTGCTGGATATCTGGTTATGCCTGCTGTGACCAGACACAGTAGGCATGGTTACCACACTCTCCTGTGCACTGCCACCAAATGCCAGCTGTCCCTCTGCTATGACCACTGGTGATGGGGTATGTATAGGCACTGAAACTGTGTGCGGGGTTGGGGTGGCTACAAGTGGGATGTCAAATAATGGCACTGTTTGAGCCCCTGACAACCCCACCTGTGCCTCAATAGTATTATCATCATCTTCAGTGCCTGTATGGGCACCAACATCAGATTGCATGTAGGAGGGACCCTGACCCACCTCGCCACATGTGGGGAAAAACAATACACGTAGTTTAAGACCTGTACAGCATTGCATAGATACACACACACACGCACACACACACACCACCTTAATACCTACCTATCCGTGACTTTACAGACAGTCCCACGTATATTCCCATGCGTACTCCATCCTGCATCACACTTGGTAACATACACTCATTGATACCACTCATTAATGTATCATTCCTCTAAATGCCAAGACAAGTGATCACAACACAAGACCTGTTACTCCATTACCTCCCTGACCTGAGTGGAGTGGTTTTACATGGCATCAATGCTGTCAGTGTTCACCCTGTGTAAGTCTGGACATCATGAGCATGGCCCCTGTATGTAAGGGGCTACTATGTTCGCTCCATAATATCATGTACTGGAGTGTCATGTGTATGTATTGCTCAGAACATGCCAGATATGCTGCTCAGTCAGCCAATCATGTGACAACTGTAATATATGGATACACTCCCTGGTGTTGTTTACTAATTCCCCAATGCATCTGTAGTGCTTCATACATGGGTTGTCAGTCACCTCTCTGCTGAAAGCAATATTAAGGGTATACCTGGTTTCTACCTTCCCTCTCAATGCCTGTTCCATGCTACAGACCTTATTATACTATCAGCTGTCCTGTGATTACATACATGACAAGTATTCCTGGTGTGTCATGTGGCAGTCCATGCACTGCCCGATCCCAAAGGGAGGTACTGCTGTATGAACAACCCCACAATCACACATGTGCATACATGGACACCAACATAAACACACACATGCATCCTACATGCATCATCCTCCCTCCACTAGACCAGAGTGACCCTACAGACAAACGAACACCCACACACACACACACACACACACACACACACACACACACATATACAGGTGAGGTTGCACAATGATAGTACACACAGTCCTCCTATTACCCATCTGTCAACATGCATAGCATATGGTACACAACAGCATGCAGCGCAGCTATAGTCAATCCATGTTAGCAACAGTATACATGTGTGTGATGCATGTGCTGTGTTACTAGGTGATGCCCCTTCCCCTGGATACCACTGCACCCATGTACACAGAATTGCTGTGCACCTGTTGTGCACCCTGCCTTGTACTGTGCACCACACTTCACAAGTGTACAACCCATTGCTGAATGTGTAGTACTGTGTCAGTTATGTCACCTTTATTGCTCACAGCCCCTATGTTTTTCAGCTGCACATACCTGGGATGATATGTGGACAGATGTCATTTGTGAATGCCTGATTTATAGCTCTCAACATCAGCGGACCATGTATGACCAATCCAATACTATTACACTGACAACCGTCGGAGCATACACACCCTTATTGATATGACGCACCCTTCCTTGATCTGCCATGGGATCACATCACCACATATATTAACAGTATATGAGCCCGATATGTGACACATGTCCTGTGCTTTCACATGTAGTGTCTATGGAATGAGTTAGGTGTGCGGATGCTGACCACGATGCATACACTCAGTGTGTGCATATGTGTGCACACCCTTATCCATGGTTTGTTTCACCTATTGTTATGTGTACTACAGCAGTCACTACTCCTGGCAGAGGTATACCAGCATGGGCCATCTGCATTTGCCAGTGTATGTTCAGTCTGCCCTACACATGTCCCCCTAATCTGCATGAATGCAAGGTCTACTCATGTGCACATCTCTTGGTGTTCGCACACTGCCATCACTATTGCTGTGGGATTAGGGTTATATCTGCCACAGTTACTGAACCTGACTATGTGCATATACAGCCATTCTTAGCATCCTTAGGATCCCTACTGCAGTGCACTGGCGTGTCATGCTGACACCCCCCCCACTTTCAGCCTTTTTTGCAGATGCTTGACAAGTAAGGCCTACAAGTGTGTCAGTTTGCAGTGTCCCATACACTGAATGCCACATGTTATAGTCCCAGCTGATAATGTGGACCACAGTAATACAGTATGCCATAGTGTAACTCTGCAACAGTTGCCATTGTCCTACTGGTATATACACTGGTGTTGCACTGTATATGGGTGATGTTTCAAACATGTCCCTACTGTAGGCCATGTCTCCCACCATTATGTTACTCCCTGTGGACACATTCTGCAATGACAGGATGTTAGTTATCTTGCAGGTATCTGACATATCCTTCCAATACCCCATCATGGTCACCATTGTGATGCTGTGCATTTAACAGCAACAATACATGCACATGTACAGCATGCATTCTGGGTAGGTGTGTTAGATGTGTGCATAGAATATACCATAGCCATTACATGCCCGGTGTATTGGCAAGCATCAACATAAACCATACTCACCAGCTACAGGCTGCTGCCTTGGTGGTATACTGGAGGGACCTACATAAGAGGGTGAGAGATGCAAGTCAGTGGCCACACCTGTGGCATTGCTACAAGGTGGGTGCAACAGTACAATACATCAACAGTACATGTCCAAAATACTACCACATATGCACATCTGTTTATCACTACTATGCAGGAATAAACTATATCTATGAAATGTCAGATATGCATGATCTACCTGTACAAACGTGGATGTATACACAACAGTGGTCTACTGATGTGCCCTGTAGCCTTACCTGCACAGTCCTCAGCTGATGTGTGGGTAGCACCCACCTCCACAACTGAGTCCGGCAGTTGTTGGCTATGCAGATGGGCAGGTGCCATGAGGCTGTCTAGGAGCTCCTCCACACATGTCAGGGTGAGATGGATGGCATGGCCCCCCCCCCATCTATTGCAAGGTGATCCCCCGGACTGCAGCAGCATGCCGACGGGCATTGCAAAGCACGTCAGAACAATGATGCTGAACCTGCTCACAACTGCGGTTGTGCAGTCCAACATCACTGATCCTGTGGACTAGGTAATTCCACAGGGCGATCTGCTCCTGCTGCTCATGGGTGGCCCGGCCAAATAACACAGGGTAATGCTGGATTAGGTGGTTTACCACAATGTCATTCTCAGCAGCTGAGTAAGCTGGAAGCCTTCCATGTGACGTCTTGCCTGAAAGACACAAAGATGGAAACAGGTGTGAGAAAGTCATGTAGTAAGGTTATCACAGTTCTTAATACACATCATTGTCACCCCCCCACCATATCAGTGACAACAAACTGTACACACAACTCAATAAGTATGGCTACAGCTTACCAAACTGTGGGACAGATGTTGTGTTGTACCACACTTCGGGCAATGTGTTTGTAGCCATGTTCCCTGTGTGGACACTATCATTGCTGGCCTGTTACAGACTATTCACATGCATGCCATTCCCAGGGCCACTATGTTTCCATATATGCCTGTGGTATGCTTGATATGTGATTGCTGGCCATCTGAAATTTTGTGTTATTGGGGATAATCTATGCATGCTGTTGGACATGTTCCAGGATTGAGTAGACTATTACAACTCACATATGTTCTAGAACAGTGAGAGAATAGCATGTTTATGTACTATTGGCCAGCAGAACCACCTCTCCAAACTCATCTGTCCATGTTAATAGGCCAAATCACATGTGGGACCCACCCTGGGGCCTCCTCACGTACTGGTCCAGCAATACCTTCAGGTGGAACCATCTCAGGGGATGTTGTCCTCCCCCAGGGGCACACACAGAAATGATCTTGTCCCTAAGGTCAGGTCCAGAGTCTGTTCCATAATGGGCTCCACAGACACATGTGGGATGTGCTACACCACCTTGAGGAACCCAGTACACATTCACAGGATCCATGTGCACTTCTTGCTCAGCCTCCAGGCCATGCACCTTCAGGACATGGACTGCTGTTGTGAGTAACCGTGGGTGGGAGGCTTGTTCCCATTGTGTCCATATTTGGGACCATGGGGCTTCCACATCACAGACCACACACACACCATCCAGGATGTTTACTCACCACATGTGTCACATACCACCCCTGTAGGCTGTCCTCTATATCTACCAACCCTGACCACCTCCACAACTATATCTGCCATACTTCCCCATATTCCCATTCCATACTTCAGAGACAAGGGCAATGTGGTTCCAACAAGGGGTTCACATGTGACATACTCATCCATGTTGCACACACTGACAGCTGTAGATATCTGGTTGTATTGCTATGTGTGCTGTTCTCTTACACATAGCATGCAGCACTGTGGCGGTAATATAGGGGACATGTATTTACATACATATATCTTTGTGTGTGTGTTTTAATGTATGCAGACATGTGCATATAGGTATATATATATATATATATATATATATATATATATATATATATATATATATATATATGTGTGTGTGTGTGTCTGTAGATATATATGTTGCATATATATATATATATATATGTGTGTGTGTGTGTGTTTATATATATGTCTACACATGGGTATAGCATGCAGCACTGTGGCGGTAATATAGGGGACATGTATTTACATACATATATGTTTGTGTGTATGTTTTAATGTATGTAGACATGTGCATATAGGTATATATATATATATATATATATATATATATATATATGTATATATATATATGTGTGTGTGTAGATATATATATATATATATATATATATATATATATATATATATATGTATATATATATGTGTGCGTTTTTATATATATGACTACACATGGGTATCTGTATATTTGTGGACATACATGTAAATGTATATATACATATATATATATATATATATAAAACATTATATATATATATATATATATATATATATATATATATATATATTACATTATATATATATATATATATATAAAAATATATATATTACATTATATATATATATATATATATATATATATATATACATTATATATATATATATATATATATATATATATATATATATATACAGTATATGTATATATAATACATTTTATATATATATATATATATATATATATATATATATATATATATATACACACACTGCATTAGGCAGAGCCCCTCACTAACGCTCAAGAGAAACCTTGACGAGTGGATGGGTAACAGAAAATACACGCCAAGGATCACTTCATTGGGTCTTTTTGACAGAAGGTCAGTTAATCAATGGGGTGGCGAAAGCTGACACACACTGGCTAGGCTTATAGATGCCCTCAGGCAGATAGCCTAGTACCTATATCTATATCTATATATATATATATATATATATATATATATATATATATATCTATGTGTGTGTGTATGTGTACATGTACACATATACATACCTATATATGGGGTACATTCAGACATCAGGTCCACAACCTCACAACACCTTCTTGCACAGCTGCACTGTTCTGCTTTGCTACAACACAGACAGGTGCCACAAATGGACACAGCCTGACATTAGGGGGTTATATGTAGGGCCAGATTGCAGGTAATCCTATTACACACTTATGGCATTCCAACATGCTACAATACAGGTTAACCTGTGTATCCTGCAAGAGGTGGGATGTGGAACCCACGTGTCCATCATTATGGCATTACTTCCACCACCAGCTATTGGCCACAGTAATATACATGCTTCCCATTACACAACACACACTATGATGGCTTACATCTGATCAGTCAGTGATGCTCTGCACAGTTGACCGGTATGGCCCACTACCCACAGGGGCAGACTCTATTGTCCTTAACAGTTGTTCAGCTGAACGTCATTACAACAACACTTGATGGCACATTTAATCATTCCACATCATCTATCCCATTATTATGGACCAAGTACTACAGTCAATTACATGCATATATACTTCACATACCTGTTGTGGGAATGATGTCTCTTCTGGATAGTTTGCTGGATGGATTTTTTTTGTTGTCTTTCACTCACTTTCTCTCTCTATCTCAGTCTCTCTCTAGTAAATGGATTGAACTGCTGTGAATAGAGTGCAGCATGGATTTTGTAGGTGATGCACATGATCACATGATGGCCTCTGTACCAATCAGTGTCCTCCACTTTCTAGCTGCATGCAGCATGCTGTATAGTCCTTCCAATTACCACTGCCATGGCAACCCACTACTTTAAATCCCTACATCATGTGGGTGTGGTCCCTTTACCTTTCCTGTATGGTGGACATCCTTCCTGTGTGTGGACAGCAGTGTTACAGACAGCAGGTAGCAATACCTCTTACAAAAGAACTTGCACACTCAGACCAGCTACATATCTGTAGGATGTTCCAGAACTACAGACAGAGTGTGAGTAGTGTTGTTGTATGCATTGTATAGCACAAGTGTTACAGGGTTTGTGTGTACATACTAGTTTAACATGGAATGCAGTCTGTCTGCATAGCTCTCAATTGTGGGCCTACCACTTGATGGCCAGAGGTGTGCCTATTATGTTTTGTCTGTCCACCACACAGGTTTTGTGTCAGATATATCACTGGCAGTGTGTGTGTGTTGAGTGCTATCAGTACATGGCTACATCCATTTGTGTTTCTGACTTCATATTCCAGACTAAGGGTATGTTGCAGACTATCCTGTAAAACCAGTGACTTGCTTAGTGGATGACAACAGCATTTCACATATGATTCTGTGTTCCAGCCTCTGTCCTCCACGTACATACCAAGCTTTATACATATGACATGCTGTCAGGGGTTGTTATGTAGTGGGCTGTAAGTATATCATGCTGCCATTCCTGCCATCAGTCCACTGCTGTTGTGCCCCCCACACATATTGTTGGGTTGGGTCCATATATGTGTGGGTTTCATCTACACAATACATGTGTGCCCTTATGCATTCCAGAGGCCAGTGTATGTAATACTAGTATATGGCCCTGCATTGTTGTGTCTATGGGGGGGTGCACTATAACTAACCTAGGCTGTTACAACATGTGGGGTATAAGAGGTAAGCTGCCTTAAGGTATCTGGATGTACATTACCATACAATTCACCTTGGATAAATGCAGGCCTACTGCATCCTGCCATACAGACTGTTCTGTTTGTCAGTGTGATTGTGATTGTGTCAGTTATGCCTTGTTATGTAACAGATACATCCCACTGTTTCATCTTAGGTCTTTACCCCCTAGGGATTGTGCACAAAGTGTAGATAGAGGCTGCTGGACTATACATCTGCATTACTTACTGTTGATTGATTGTTATTCTGTGGCCCAATCTGTCTTTACTATTGTACTACTTGAAGGCCTCGGCCTGGACAGCAACATATGTAATCCTTTCCAGACTACTGTATTAATATAACTGTTTCACAGTTGCAATACTTTGTTTATATGTATGTCAGAGTCTAAACAGCAATATGACATGGCATATACAACTGTAATAGTACACAAATGAAGCTTTCCCATGCATACAAACCTGTGTGTGGTGTTATATCCTTTGACTTCTCTATGGGTATATGTTGCAGGCAACAATTGCCATCTGTATTGGTGGCCCATACAGTGTCCAGGTGGTAAGGTGTCAACTGTAGGCATAGTGGCTGTTCCGTACTGTGTGCACTTTCAACATATGTATCTTCCTATACATATCTCTGTGTGTATGTAGTTACATATGTATATATATATATATATATATATATATATATATATATATATATATATATATATATATATATATATATATGTATGTGTGTGTGTGTATATATCTGTATATAGGTTCATAGGTTCATACTAGGCTATCTGCCCGAGGGCATTTACAAGTCTAGCCCATCGTTTTGTGGCTTACGCCACCCCTTTAGTATGGGGAACTATACCCATTATTTTGCTGTGCCTCTGTCGAGCAGTGACACTGAGGTTATCCCTGGGGTATATCTGTGATCTCCCATCCATTGGTCAAGATTTCTCTTGAACAAGGCCAGCGAGGTACTCTGCCTCACATGTACCGGGATTTTGTTCCACAGCATAGGGAGTCTTTGGGTGATGAATCTATCCCTCCATATATATATATATATATATATGTGTGTGTGTGTGTGTGTGTATATATATATATATATATATATATATATATATATATATATATATGTCTGTGTAAATGTATCTTAGGAATGTTGATTGCTTCCACATTGTACATTCCCTATGGTGGCCAGACTGTACTACATGATATGTTAGTGATACCAGCCTGACATCATACAGGTTGGCTGGAGTACTGTTAACATTTTGTGCATATGTTGTGTCAGGTCCTGGTTATGGGATTTGTAACAGTTTGTATTATATTGCAGGGCAGATGTGTTTGGCTGTGGGGGGGGGATATCTAAACATACAAGATGTATGTTGTTTGGGCCACCTCACCCCCATTAACAGTGCATGTAGACATATGTTTTCATGTTCTCTTTTATATCTATAGGTATATGTCTGTGTATACCTACATAGATATATATTTATGCTTACACACATATATATATATATATATATATATATATATATATATATATTGCTGTATATATACATTTTATATATATATATATATACATATAGATGTTGACATATATATGTATAGATGTATGAATATGTATGTATATATATATATATATATATATATATATGTATATATATGTTTGTGTGTGTGTATATATTTATATATATATCTACATATATAGATATGTTGTATCTATTTAGATATAAATACACACACACACACACACACACACACACACACACACACACACACACACACACACACACACACACACACACACACACACACACACACATCTACATGTTTAAATACATTTCCTGTACTGTTGAATGACTGGGCTGGATGATATGTTTGTGAAAACATCAGGGTTATGTATATCTCACATGGCTTAATGGTAAATAACTTTGGTTATAGTGTGCAGGGTCCTAGGTTTGAGCCTTGCAAAGATTGTGTATTTTGTTGCTGGGCAGAACAAGGGCTGTTGGATAAAGAGTGATTAAGGCATTTTTAAGCAGTTGTAAGTGGGTTCGCTCGGGTTTGCGTGGAGGTAAGCACTGCTAACTTCTGGTTACTGTTTCCTATACTCAGCTATTAAATTGCTTAACCTGTGTAGGCATTACTTACCCCCGTGCAAACAGGCTTAAACCCGCTTAATGCTGCTTAAAAGTACTTACTCCCGCTTACCTCCACACTAATTTCTTTAAAATAAAAGAAAAAAGGGTTGATAGGAAAGTGGTGAAAAAGGGGCACAAAGAGGGAAAGACAGTAGGGGAAATAGCTAGGGATGTGCAGGAGGGTGTAGGGAAGGTCCATAGCTAGCCATTTCTTCTACAGCAACAGCTGTGCATATACAGTGAATTTGGAGGAAGATTTGGACACTCAAACCCCCGAGAGAGTGGTGAGGACAACAATAATATGTTGTGATGCCAGTTAGACCAGATTACACATGTCCAGTGGACACGTGCAAAATGGACAGCTATGTATAGAGCAATATTTTTTTGGGAGCAGATTGCCCCCCTTTTTTTTTTTCAGGTGAGAGTGGGATGTTGGGGAGGGATAGTAGGTATATTTGAGGAGGTAGGTTGGGTAGGTTAACAGACAAGACAAGACGCATACAGGGGTGGTATATGACATGTGGGGTTAAACACATTGATGGGGAGGGGTGTTGGGAAATTGGAAGCCCATGAGCTGCCTAGTGGAAACAGTGGGACTGAGGTCCCCACCCATGGGCATTCACCATTCACCTTCACAGCCCCTAAGGTGGCTGTGCTGGGGGCTGAGTCGGAGAGCCAGGCTGACTTTCTAGTCATGACACATGGCCCTTGAGCTTGCGTAGCAGATCTCCGACCTCCCTGCGGAGCTCACTACACACCATGACTGAGACCTGGCGACGGGTAACAGGTTCCTGTCTACACCCGCTCCCGGGAGGGGTGAGCCCCATCCCCTGAAATGGTTCCACCCAAAGGTGGTGCAGGACCAATGGATGAGGAGGTCCCAGACGTGCTGGTGCCATGACCAGCTGAAGTGGGACAGGTGGGTCCACTGGGACCCGCCTTCCCATACGCGCTATGGTGTTTATGGTTTATCAACATATGTGGGTTAGTAATAGTCAACACATTCCAGGATTAGGTATAACAGCATGCATAGATATTCTTATTAACCCAGACACCAGATATGGAACAGTTGCATAGCAAACGGAACACATGCATAAATGGGACCACAGTGGTAATAACAGCATGCAGGTACATTGATGGCACCGTGGCACCAGTGTTGGAGTATTTCAGCATATCACATGCATAGAAACAGATTTGAATAATTATCAAACAATAGGACATATGTCCTGACATGACAGTGAAGTCATCACGTACCATTTGAGGTGGGTATTTAGTGTATTGTTGGAGATATGGTGGGGGAGATAAAGACGTCAATGAACAACTAGTATATTCTTGTAGTTCGCATTACTTTCCTAGTCAGTGCTGTTATCTGTACCTTACAAGTATTACTACACTACCTTATTGCCTTAGTTTGAACAGTGATATGGCTGTCGACAACTATATACATGAACTAGTTTTACTTGCAATATACACTTCTTACCTGGTATACCTGTGGAGGAATTGTTTGTTAACACTAGCTAACTGTTTCTGCACATACTCCCAGATTCCAGGTTGATGTTATGCACATACCTGTCCATCTCTTTTTGCACAGACTCTGGCCATGTCTTGACCACATGCAGGTGAACCGAGACATATGTAGACTATTGCCCTCTTCAACCTTTAGTGACTTACAACACTCTTATACAGGATTTCCTAGACCGTTATATTATGTAGCACAGTGGGAGTGACAGTGATGAGTAATACCTTATTATTCAGAGCAACTGAAACACTCACTATTCCATACAGTACCAGAGTAAACAGTACTAGTGCAGAGTATCAATCTTTCATTTCTAGGCACAGTGTTTGTATCTGATGGACCTGTGGGAGCAATGTTTGTTAGCACTACCCGAATGCTGCCACACAAAGTACCAGTTTTACATTAATATTATGTACATACATCTCACTCTGTTACTGTACACACTTTGGTCACAGCTTAGCAACATGGGGGTGTATATGGGACATAATTGGCTTATTACTCTCATAACAGGGTGACACAGTGACAGGCAGCAGATATGGACCAATTTACTGGACATTCTGGACATATCTGTACAGTTGTGGGGTATGAATCTGTATGCAGATTACTACCACTCCCAGGATTTGAACCATGGCTGTGTGTACTAAAAATACAACAGTTCACGTCTCAGTTGTGTGTGCTATTTGGATTTTGTTGTCCATCTTTTCACTGTTTTCTGTCTCTGTCTCTCCCAGTTGTACTAGCTGACCTCTGGTGATTACACTAGTCATATACAGGCATTCCTACACATTTTTTACTTATGCTGCACAGTGTGGGTAACGGTGCTTAATACAACAGTACTATTATGTGACTGCAAATCTACATTGCCATATGATACCAGAGTAAACACATGCAGTACAGCAGTTATACCTTCATTGTCAGGCTATTATGCTTTTATTTACAATCAACCTATATGAGACTCTTCCTGCCATATTCTCTGGTGTATGCAGTACATGCCTTAAACAATATAGGTTTTATACAGGCAATTGACTTACTAATACAGTTAGATTTATTTCCTATGACAGTACATGCAAGAGTATTACTAACCTACCTGCCGTCACAACCTCTCCAAGTGACAGCCATGGGCCTCCTGGTTCACAACCTGCTTGCTTGCCACTGTGAAGGACATAAAAGGAATATTTAGCCATACCTCTCCATAATATTCATGACCTGGCAATTATTAAACAGTTAGTAGAGTGATACTTCCACACTACTGGGACCTCCCCTGTCCTCCTAGCCTCTTGGATCCACTGATCCAAGAGATCCCCCTTTCACTGCTTCAGGTCGGTGCAGTTCAGGTTATTCCAGTGGCACTGGTGAGGTCACAGGCGAGATGGTCCCAGCCTTCTGCTTTATATTGGGAACCCTGGTACTGGCCCTGCAGCAGTCTCTGCACATGGTCTTTGACAAAGAGTCCTGCCATGATTCTAGACTTCTGGATGCCTCAGTGCTGCACCTGAAAGCACACTCCCTCTCCCATTCCAGACATGCTACCTGCAAGGGGAAGCTACAACCATTTATGAGATGTATTCACGCCTGTTGGGTTTAAATAGGGCTGATGTCCCGCACTTTGCCACTGGGCAAATTGAATTAGCTGGCCTTACACATTGCTTATACCTACTAAGCTGGCCTGGTGCAATGCTTAGTGTTGCTTAATATTACTTTGCATTATATTTGCTTTTTGGCATTTATTTATTATTCATTACATGTTTTATATATATATATATATATATATATATATATATATATATATATATATATATTATCCATGATTCATGTGTACGCACACTGTTTGGTGTCCTTGAGTTTAATAGGGGACTTCAACACTCTATTACAATTACACCTCACATCTGAGCTTACTTCAGTACTCCAGTTCACATATTTATATTATGTAGTAGGTTATAGAACATAAGACTGTATATAGCTTTCTTTCATATGTTCAGTTTGCTTTTCCTATAGTGAGGATTTGTTTGGTGATACCTCAATCCTATGTACTGCTGTGATGGCTTAGTGGTAAACTACTATGACTATAGTGTATAGGGTCCTTGGTTCAAGACCTGCAAAGGCTGCTTATTTTGCTGCTGGGCAAAACAGAGTGGCTGTTGGAGACAGAGTGATTAAGGCACTTTTAAGCACTTGTAAGTGGGTTTGCATAGATTTGCGCGAGGGTCAGCTATGCTAACCTTCGGTTAAATATGCTTACAGAGAGTTGGCTTCAGTATTGCTTAACCTTTGTGTGCATTGCTTACCCCTATGGAAACAGGCTTAAACCCGCTTACTAGTGCTTACATATGCTTACTCAGGGTCTATATTATTAGCTCGAGCACACAAGTGTCCGAATGCCGAAATATCGGACTGGGAAGTTCAAAATGTAAAAATAGCAAAGCCGCGGAACACCAAATTTTTTCGCAGGGAAGAAATTTGGTGGGACATTTCCGCAGCTTTGCTATTTCCTCCACTGTGGTGCGATCTCAGAGCTGGTATATTTATTAGGGGTGTGTGGAGGGCACAGCCCCCCACATTGGGGGGGTGTGAGGGGCAAAGCCTCCCACATTAGTAACAGTCTGAAGTATTTGTGTGATTTTACGTTGTGTATCAGAACAGCGATTTTTTTCTCTGGGAAAAAATCGCTGTTCCGAGCATTCAAAGTTCTTACATTTTGAACTTCTGGGTTCAATATTTACATAGTCAAACTTATTACATTTCGACTATGTGATATAGACCCCTTACTCCTGCTTACTACTGCTTAATAGTGCTTACACTTGCTTACTCCCACTTACCACTGCACTAATTTAGACAGTAATGTCTAATGGTTCTTGGGAAGGTGGGGGATTTGGAAGCTGTATGGAGTTGTCATTCATTATGCATTTTACCTTCCATTTGTATCCCTGATTTCTGTGTACATAAACTGTATGGGGCACATGTATTATCTTTGGACTTGGCAATATTTTGACACTGACACCTCACATCTGCATTTAATGCAGTACTCCAATTCACAAATATATGTTATTTAGTAGGTTATGCAAATAAAAATATTGGTCATAAAGTGATTTGACATGGAAAATGGAATGTACTGCAGTGGGTCCTGAACCGAGAATGACTGCTCATAAGGTGAATGCTCTGCCTAATACACTATTGCTTTACTTCTTCATTTGCATATATCTTGCTTTTAATCCTCTTCTGCCATTTAAACTGCATTAACCGTAGCTAAGCGATGGGCAAACCCGCTCACCTACGGTTAAATTTAATCTGTTTCATAAAATAAATATATCTTTTTATTTGTTGTTTTAACTATTGCTCTTGTGCACGTGGAGGGGCTGTTGCTGGAGGTATGCGTACACCTATCAGTGGTCTCGCTCATCCTTTTATGACTTGTCTGCTATTCTTCATTGCAGGGACGTGTATATTCTGAGAGCTCTGCTCTCAGACATGCCCCCTGCACTCTTACACACTCGTAAGATTAGGAGCTCAGGCAGCGTGCCTTCATTAATATGCATGGTGCACTGCTGTCCTCCTACACGACCGCTTCCATACAGGAGTAAGCTAGTCCTGCACGGAAGGATAGTGAATCTGGGGGAATGTGTTAGTAGAAACCACACACTGATCCATTACAGGTCCTCTGTAGGAATGGTGCAAAGTGATCAAATCTTCAACTAGGTCTTCTGACAGATAGAGATGCTATTGAAACTGAGACTTTCTTTAAATAGCTAACAACATTAAATACCTCATTCAGCATTTATTACACTGATGGATGCGCAATAGATTTGAGAATTATGTTATGCTGCAGTAATAAGATGCAATTTCAGTGTATTTATTCTTATCAGTAATGATAAAGTGTGACTTACATGATAATCATGTTGAATGTTGCTGCTATATTCTCTCTTAAATACAATGTGGATGCGATTTTTTTGTATTTTTTATTACAGTTTGAAATGCTGCTTTTAATAATAAGTTAAACAGTGCATATTTGCTGATACCATAAATTCTTTTTTCTTGCCATTTTTTCAACTTGTTTCTGCTCTGCTTTTTAATTGTTGAAGTTACTTGTCCTGTCTTACTCCATTGTAAGTCATTTGGTAGCGATAGGAACAAATGACTGATAGTAAGACTTTGAAGGCTGTGATGATTTTTGACTACATGTGAGTTCTGTGTGGCTTTATCCCATATGTAGAACACATTTGCCAAACAGGTACAGTAGTTAGCTATCTGAATGGTGTTCATTTAGTCTTTCAACCCCACTATGTATTTTTGTTTGTTGTATATAAAACGTTTTTTTTGTTGTGTTGCTAATTGAATTATATCAGATGCCGTATCAAAACCTTCGTAATCTTTTCTGTCATTCAGCTATTAGTGTATCCAGACTGCATAAGTTTTCAACATCATTTTAAAATATATTTTGAATCTCTGTATTACTTTACTGCATGCTTGCAGCACCTTTAGATATACACACTTGCTTATCAGCACTCTGATTTCATTTGGTTCTTCAAGTACATTTGGTATCTTATGTTTACTATTTTGAAGCTTACACAGACCCCATGGACATACTTCTGACTCAGTAACATACTGTGTGCATCAGAACTCTCCCCATTGTATCATAACATTTTTGTATTTCTTACGAGCTAATATACTTTTACCTTTAACCCAAGAATTGGTACCTGCTTTATTTTGTTTGTGTGTGTGTGTGTTTTATCAGTGCACAATGCACATGTTAACCATTTTCTACTAGATTTCAGTATTGGATTCCTAAAAGGCAATGCCCCTCTAGTTATCAGTTCATGGTGTGTGCGTGTGTGTTTTATCAGTGCTCAATGTACATGTTAACCATTTTCTACAAGATTTCAGTATTAGATTCCTAAAAGGCAATGCCCCTCTAGTTATCAGTTCATGGTGTGTGTGTGTGTGTGTGTGTGTGTGTGTGTGTGTGTGTGTGTGTGTGTGTGTGTGTGTGTGTGTGTTTTATCAGTGCACAATGTACATGTTAACCATTTTCTACTAGATTTCAGTGTTAGATTCCTAAAAGGCAATGCCCCTCTAGTTATCAGTTCATGCAAGCATTATCTTCCTTAGTAAGAAAAGCATCTCATATCTGCATTCTTTTTTTATGCATTGGTTTTACATTTTTAAAACTTTGTAAGTTCTTTCACTTTTCATTTCTGTATCAAGTCACAAAGCATACACTTCAATTCACAGCTCTGCCTCAGAAATAGCAGTACTTATTTCTATTTCAAAGTACAAATTTCATTCACAGACCGGCAACCACAGAACATAGTTCAAAGTCAGTATGTATGTATATAGTTGAGCAGAAATAACCCCTCATCCAAATTTCATTTGCCTGCTGTTCCCTTTCAAGCATAGCACTGTCTAAAATGTGGGTCACAGATCACTGATAGCAGTACTCGCTCACCTCATTACTTTTTGTTACAGCAGCTTCCAGTATAGCGCTTTCTAACTGAGTGTCAGAGCAAACACCTCCGTGTAACAGTATGAACACCATTACCAATGGATGCTTATTCTTTTAGACGGACACAAACATTGTGCTGTCACAAGCTTTTTCAGTACTTTTATACCTATTATTCCTTCAGTAATTTCTTAACTCAATGCTTCCTAGAAAAGTATAGTCGTCATGAAAACAGAGTTCCTGTGTATCCTGTAAGAGTAGACTCATCTTTGCAAGAGACTTCCATGTATACCTGAAACAAGTATTCTCAATATCATTTTCAAAGTCTAATTTCTAAAGTCCTGTTAAAGGTACATGCATAAAACTGAAGCAGCAAGATGGCATCTGCAAGCTGACATAATTTGTTAAGCATGCCAGTAAAATGGTTAGCATGGGATATTGGAGTCATTAAGGAGTGTTTGTAAAAAATTATGAAAAATATGACATATTTCCATGTTTACATTAATAATGCAAAAGCAGAGTGTTATATGCTGTCTTGTTTTGTGGTAATGTATTCAAGCAATAGATGTTAATAGGTTCATAGGTTAGTACTAAGCTAACTGCCCTTGTGAGCCATTTTAAGCTTAGCCAATTATCCCTTGTGAGACTCAAACCCTGCGCCTTGCGTTTGTCAGGCAAACACCTTAACCATCAGGCCACCCTTCCAACCATAAAAATGACATTTAAAACATTGTGAGAAATGTGAAGATATTCTGAGATACATTTGCTGTTTTAGTAAAGCAGTTAAACTATTCATAGGATCATAGGAAGTTATTAGGCTAATGGCCCTAGGGTCCTTACAAGCCTAGTTCTACCCTTATTTCCATGATCAGCACCTGTTGCCCCTATCCAAGAGGGACACAGGTGGAACCCCCAGGGTGAATTTCCAGTGTATCATCCATTGCATTTGAAGACCGTCAATCAGGTGCTCTGTTTGACATGAAGTGGGAGTCTTTTCCAATGGTGGTGTAACCTCTGGGAGACAAATCTGTCCCTCCAGCAGATTCTATTAATGTCACATACCAGGTTAAGGACTTTAGAGCGAGTAACACATTTGCCATTTGACTTGCGGATATGCCGCATTTCAAATAAAGCTAGGTCGAAGATTGCCTTATATGCAAGGCATAGATCACCTCTGAGTAGCACGTATGAAACAGAATAAAGTTACAGTGGTTTCAGACGATCCACAAAGGACAGATGCTGAAAACCTTGAATTTTCCTTGTGAGGAACCTTTGTGGGCTCTCCAATTGCTGCAGGTGCTTGGAAAGGTACATACCAAAAGGGGCAGTGTACTCCGTTATTGGCCTGATAAGGGAAGAGTACAGAGTCTCCAAAATCCAAAACCAGGGTAGAAACGGAGAAAAACGGCAATTAAAATTCTTTCTGGCCAACGTTTATTTACCAAGACACAGTACACTCAGTAAAATAGTTTGGCTGAACAAAATCTGTTATAAAACATTAACGCTATTAAACCCTTGCGTTTTCATCTGCTATATTGAGACTTCATCAGATGAACCTTTGTTTAATATTTACACTCCCTTTTATAGTCTACCTAATCACTTTAATTAATGAACTCAATCTAAATCAATTAACCCAATTCAATTCCTTTTACATGCTTTCCTTATAAAAATGTACTTCCCTATTCATTTAAAAAACATTTAAAAACACTTCATTTTATAACATATTAAAACAAATAAAATTATTTCCATGTTGTTAATATAAACTCATTTCTTTCATGAAATAAAAGACTAAATACAAAAATATAAATACAAAATAATTCATTTTGTGGTGTTCGACTGCCATCTAGTGGAGATTCATATTTGTTTGTCATGCAGGACCATAAATTAAAAACTATAAAAAAGTCCTTTGTATTAAAATAAACCCCATTTTCATATTAATATAATTTATAAAAATAATTTATAAAAGCACCCTTATATCAAATAAATTGTTAATAAATTAGCAAAAATTGTTCCTAGATCAAATTTATATGTTATTCTACAACAATGTCATTATAATTTAGCTGCCCTTAATTTCAAGACTGGCAATATGCTAGTATATTTGTTCAGCCCAGGTGGGTTGTATGCTTCTAGTGTTACCTGCCACCAAAGCTCCCTATATTCTACTTTTTCCTCCCAGGGGCCCCCTCTTATATCTCTTTGGGTATGTTCTAACACTGTAAATTTGAATGTGGCTCCTGTGCATTCCTTGCTATGTTTAAATAAGGCATTAGTATCCTTACAATTTTTAATGTCATTAAGATGCTCATAGATTCTTCTTTTGAGTTTTCTTTCTGTTTTCCCTATATAGAAGGAATCACAGATCCCACAGATGGCCATATAGACTAGCCCCATGGATTCACAATTATAATAATTCTTATTATTAATAATTAATCTATTCCTACTTGTAATGTGTAACCTATTGGTGTTTGAAATATATGGGCAATGGGCACATCTACCACATTTATAAGTACCCATCTTCTTTGTCTCTTGTGGGGCCACATTTTTCTTACTTTCTAAAATGTTTCTGATACTTTGGGCATTTTTATACACTATTTTTGTCGAAATCCCTTCTATTTTATCTATGTCTGTTATATCAATAAATCTATCCCATTCCTTGAAAAATATTCTTCTGATGTTATTATTCATAGCATTATATTCTAGGTTTAAGGCTAATTGGAAATTCTCTAGGTTTCCACTTTTGTCTTTAGATTCCACCTTTTCTAGGTCAGTAATTTTCACAATAGGGGTATATCTAATGTCTCTACCATTTTCTATTTCCTGTCTTATTTCCTTAACAAGTTTTAGTGGATATCCCCGATCCTTAAACATTTTTTCTAATAAATCACATTCTTTAAGGAAATCGTTTTGACAACTTGTCATTCGGCTTCCCCTTACGAATTGTCCTTTTATGATATTCTTTTTACAGTGGAGGGGATGTGCACTATTGTAGTGTAGAAACATATTACAGTATGTAGGTTTCCTATATATTTTTGTTTCTAAACTTTCCTCTTGTTTGTAGATTTCCAGGTCTAAATATTGTAATACATTTTTTGATAGTTTGTGTGTAAACTTCAGGAAATTAGTAGTATGGTTAAGGTAAATCATGAATTCGTCAAACCCCCCCCCCCCCAGTCCAAAATAGTACTATATCATCCAAAAATCTACGGTAAAGCACCCAATCGGAACTGAATTGAGAATTTAATACAAATTTCTCTTCCCATCTGGCAAGTACTAAATTTGCATAAGTTGAGGCACAAGCAGCACCCATGGCTACTCCTTGTTTCTGCCTAAAAAATTCTCCATTAAAGTACAGGAAATTATTCTTTAACACCATTTCCATTAACCATACATTTACCTGCTTTTCATTATTAAAGTTTTTACTCTCATACAATATTTCCTCAAACATTTCTGTGCCTTCATTGTATGGAATGGATGAGAAAAGGTCAATCACATCTATAGTGACAAATAAAATATTGTCCAGACTTTTTACACTAGAAATTACTTTTAATAAGTCCCAGGAATCTTTTAGAATTTGTTCTTTGTCTAACCATAGTTTCTTAATTTTATTATCTATAAATTTAGCTAGTGGATGGGTTTTGGATCCATCAGCCGAGACTATTGGTCTTAATGGGGGGTTCAACTCATTTTTATGAACTTTTGGAATTCCAAAAATTGAAGGAATTTTTGTTTTTTCCACTTTCAAAAATAGGTATGTTTCTTGGTCTGTAAGCCCCTCATATAACATATCTTTTAAATTTATATCTATTTTGTTATAGGCAATATTTCATTTTTAGAGACCAATTCATATTTTGTATTGTCCCAAAGAATATTATGCATCCTACTATCATATTCAATTTTGTCCATTATTACCACCCCACCCCCTTTATCCGGTTTCATAACCCTTAAATTGGGGTCATTTTTCATTTCATATAACAACTGCTTCTCTTCTGTCCCCAGGTTATTTTGATATTTAATAGCGTCATTTTCTTTTCAAATTTCTTTTTCTAATATGTTCTCTAAATTCTTTAATTGGGGGTGAATAGGTGGATTGTAGGTGGTTCTCCGTCTTAGAGTAGGGGCTGGGGCTGTTTTATTACTAGGAAGTAATATTTTCAAATTTATTTTCCTTAGAAACAACCTAATATCAAGGAGAGATTTTGCTAAATCACCCTTGGTGTTAGGTATAAATTTCAACCCTTTGGATAATAATCTAAAATGTCCTTCATTTAAAACCAAATGACTAAAATTGTAAATGTTAAAATTATCAAAGGACCATTTGTTACCCACATTCATAATTTTAGAAGTTTCAGGGAGGTTAGGTATGGTTAGTACTTCCCCCTCCCTCTTCTCCCCCCTCTCCATTGAAAATGTATTTGCCTGTTCCCTTGTTTGTTCATAAGCCTCTCTGACCTCCTTAAGGGGGGAAACTCATCTTCATATCCGTAACCTTCTTCCAGTTGGTTAATTTCTTCTTCTATTTCCGTAGGTCCTGTTTTATCATCTCCTTTGTAATAAACTTCCTTACCATATCTCCTATGTAGGGGGTTGGGGTAACTTAAGTTATGTTTATATTCATATATATCACGGTCCATTTTCTTTATTTTCCTTTGTATTAAATTTTCTATCTCCCTCTCTATATCCTTTCTAATATTAAAATATTTTTCTTTTTCCTCTTCTATGGAAAATATCAAATCATTTTTAATACATTGGTCCGGCACTTCTATTTCTTTGTTTAAATCTTCCTGTACTCTTGTATTTTCCCTTACCATCAATTTCAATACCTCAATACCACATTTATTAAAAACTTCTATAAGTTCCTTATGAAATAAGGAACCTGGTACAACATTGTTTGGATACTTATATAGACGCAGCCCTTTGGGCACAATTTCCTTCGAAATACATTCTGTTAAATAGGTGTTCTCAATATTCAAAATTCTATGTTTGTTCATTAACTTAAGAAAGAGTACAGAGAGGTTACAACTTTTTTTTTTTCTGGATGCAATGCCTTTACTTATGAGATGACCAATATAGAATGTCTTTCTTACCACTGTGTAGACATGGTAATCAAAGGAAAGGTTGCTGCTAACCAGTTTGCCCAGGCTTGTCACCACTGAGTGCATACTTAGGAGGGTGTTACCTATATTTTAATAACTGTATTGATTTCATAAAAGCTGTATGACCTACAAGTGAACAAATAATACTATTGTATGCAAAACATTAAGATACACAATGTTTCCATTGATATTTGCCATCTAATGCAAATGTATAGATTAATATTGTTTGAAATATTTAGAAATTATTATATGGATAATTTGCATAGATTCAGCAAAATCACAAAACAGCAGTATGCTATCCCCTCTTGTCATACATCATTAATGCCTGGCAGTTTGCTTGGAGGATTAAGGAGCGGTTAACGATCTGTTTCCTGTGATCCAGTGGTACAAAGCTTGATTCACTCAGCCTCCATTGCCTATGACTGAGCAAAGCATTTAACCAGAAACCATTTTACCAAACCAAAAAGAACCCAACAAGGGCATGCACTGATAACACAAAATAAAAAAAACGAATAGTGCAAACTTTAAAACGGCTTTATTACCACCAGAGTAGTGGAATAAATAAATTCTCTCAGAAACTAAGTGCTTTCACCAACCTCTTTGGCTTCATCAGAGTTAATGAGAACAAATCACAACACCAAATAAATATACATTTAAATTTTACATCAATCATTATTCCACACCAATTTTATATTCCATACATAATTCATGAATGACATCATAGTACCCTCCCAACAATATTTAAACAAACACTCCCACATCTCTATATATATATATATAAAATTAATAACTATAAAATACATAAAATTACCATACTATATTAATAAATGTTTTATATTATTATTATTGCACAATACCTAAATACAGTCTGCTTTTTGTTTAAGAATGGGCATAATAGATATATTGTCAGTAATATCGGATGCTTGATGTGCTCCAGGATTTGCCAATTTGGTATTATACTATGGGAAGATTTATTTATTTTCCAGTCTACATTTAAGGATAAAATTTAATTATACAACAGATTTTTGGATGATATTCTTATCCTCTGGAAAGGAAGTGAAAGTGATGCCTATACATTTGTTGAGTATTTGAATCACACTACCCCCTTTTTTAGATTTACTAGTCATTGGCATGCTAACGTGGTGAATTTTTTAGATATAAAAATCAGAAAAACAGAGGTGGGCCTACAGAACAATATATATATATATATATATATATATATATATATATATATATATGTATATACACACATAAAGGAGACATATAGTAACTCCCTGTTACATTTTGAGAGTTGACACCCTTTCTTTCAGAAAAAAGTGTAGTAAAAGGCCAGATGATCAGATTGTCTCAGTTAGTGAGTGACGATGAGTCATATCAAGATAAAATGTATAAATTAATAGGGATGTTCCTTGAGAGGGGTACCCTCTGAAATTGCTCGTAAAAATACAGAATGATGTAATAAGTAATAGAAATACAAGGTTTCCACCTATTTTATGGGGACATGAATTTAAAGGCCAGGAACAAAAGCAAAAACTAGAAAGGGAGGTATTTATTTTGAGATATAATAATCAAGCATCTGATATTATTGAGACAATAAATTAGAATGTGGCTTTTGTGTATTTCTGAGGATAACAAGAAGTTAGGAATGTTCCCTAAAGTGGTCTTTAGTAGGGGGGAACAATATAAAAAATCTTTTAGAAAGACCAAAAATACAAAAACAAAGATCATTAATGTATAAATGTGGGATGTGCAAGAATTGTAAATTTATTAATGATGGGTCTTATGTTTCTGTTCCAGGATATGAGAGAACAATAGCTTGCCCAGGTAGATGCTGTTGTAACATGTCTATGGTAGTTTATATTGCAACATGCACAGTATGTCCAGGCTTTTACATGGGCAAAACTGTCCGTAGATTAAAGGACAGAATATCAGAACACATTAGAGCTATAAAGAAAAAAGACAAACATAATGCTGTGTATGTTAATAGTAAAAGTTGTCAGAATTAAAAAAAAAAAATCATCTTTTTTGTTATAGACAAAATTAGTGCTAATGATAGAGGCGGAAATGATAGATGAGGGTGGAAGAAAAACAATATAGTTGGCAAGTAAGGCTAAATGCAACAACACCCCAGGTCTTAATGACAATATATCTATTATGCCCATTCTTAAACAAAAAGCAGAATGTATTTAGGTATTGTGCAATAATAATAATATAAAACATTTATTAATATAGTATGGTAATTTTATGTATTTTATAGTTATTAGTTTTATATATATATATATATATATATATATATATATATATATATATATATATATATAGATCTGGGCGTGTTTATTTAAATATTATTGGGAGGGTACTATGATGTCATTCATGAATTATGTATGGAATATGAAATTGGTGTGGAATAATGATTGGTTGATGTAAAATTTAAATGTATATTTATTTGGTGGTGTGATTTGCTCTCATTAACTCTGATGAAGCTAAAGAGGTTGGTGAAAGTGCTTAGTTTCTGAGAGAATTTATTCCACTACTCCGTTGGTAATAAAGCAGTTTTAAAGTTTGCCCTATTCGTTTTTTATTTTTCATTTTTTATTTTGTGTAACCAGAAACCATTCCTGGGATGAATCTGAAAAAGATTCATGGAGATCACTGCTCTACCCTGGAAAACAAATACAATAAAATAAGTGAAAAAATGCAAGCTTTTAAATGCTAAACAATTCCCTCACTGATGTATTGGAACTACTTTGTACACTAACAAAGATATAACCCTTTGTTCGACCATAACATTAGTATTTTTTGGCAAGCAAAATACATTTTTCTTTCATAAATCTTCAGTATAAAATCAGAATCTTCAGGCAAACCTTGATATTAAATAACTATCACATTTTGCATTTTTTTTGAAACTCACACTATATATCCGATATTACAAATCTAATTAAATATGTTTTGAATAGAGGAGTTTGGAGGAAAGCTCCCAGGAAAAAAGTGGTTTCCCTGCTTAGAAGATCTCAGAAAGCAAAGCTGTTAGTTAACCTCCTGCTGTTCAGGATTAAATGAGTTAAACACACACATCATACTGTAATAACATTTTCACAAGGCATTTCTTTTAGCAGCTTAGTATGATCAGCCTGCACACTTTTGTTAAGCAAGCTGTCAGCAATTTCATATCATGTCTTTGGCTAGAAACCATTCAGAAATGTATTCTTTGGTTATACTGCTATTGTTTTCATTCTGTGTTCTTTGTACTAATTCTGGCAAAAATATTTCAAACAAACTGCAAAACTTGTAACACAGTTCAGCAGACTATAACACTGAAGTAGCAGTCAAATAAGGTTTTATTCACAAATGATTTCATGGGAAGGCTGTTCCCTATGCAGTTTCAGCATTCTCCCTGCTGTTTCTGTTACAGATACAATGTCAACACTTCTGTGGTAAATTTCAAAGTTAACTTGTTAATAAATTGCTTTAATTCAAGTATCCAGTCAAGTAAATGCAATAAAAAAAAGCATTTCCTGCCTGGTACACAGAACCTTCCTAAACCCTCAGTGAACTATTGAAAATAGCTACTGTTGATATTCAGTCAAGAAGCCTTTCTGTCTGGGTATGCACAATTCACCATAGTAGCACATAATGAACTTCACAGAGTAAAAGCTCAGACACAAACAGGCAATTAACTGCAGCTGGAACTTAGTACATTCAGCACTTTTATTAGCAAAAATACCATTGTTTTCTGTGGAGTATTTTCTCTATGTACTGCATACTTTGCAGTTTAAATTCACTTTAGCTGGACAGAATAATAGTGAATAATCAAATAAATGTTGTACACTTGAGAGCACCGCAGCTGTATTCCAAGTCTCCCTTAAGCCACCTATTAAGGAATTTTCACTTAAGTATTACACATTTTCACCTTCCGTTACTTTCATTTAACTGAATAAACCAAGGTATTATCAGTCTTTGATTTTCACAGAGCACACAAAATCTTCATTTTAAAAGTTAACTCCTACCTTAACTGAAGTAAACTTTTCACATCAAAATACAAGGTTAATAACCTTTTGAAATGTCTTCAGATATATAATACTCTGCAGACTTAACAGTCTCATTTACACTTAATATATGGGCCTTTCGTTTCTATTTCTTGGCATTGCCTCAGGCTCAGAGACCCCCGGATCAAGCCCCCTGGATTCTCTGGTACTCTAGGCCTAACCTGGTGGAGTCTTCTATCCTCCTATACCTGTAGACTTGGTATCAGGCTGCTGCCTGTATAACTGTCTTGGTTAAACCCTTCCCTGCTTATCAGGTTCCTACCTGTATAACTCTCTGACAGGCACTTGCTTGGGTATCGGGCTCAGAACCTGTACAGTTTGTATGGATCAGGCCCCATTTGTGTCCTTCTCTAATTCCTTTCAGTGAGAGGCAAATATATGTGTTACTTCCAGCTGCTATTTTCTTTTTTATGACTTTGTGACAGAAGCTTGAATTTCAAAAGCTCGAGACCATGTAGCCGAAACCCCACATTACCAAAAGACCAGAAACGCGAAATTCAAAATCCCGATGTTAAGGGATTTTGAGTTAGCGCTTCTGGTGTTGCGGTTCAGGTAAGTATGTGTGTGTAAGTGTGTTTGTGAGGGGCTTTAGTGTGTGCAAGTGTGTTGTGACTGTAGTGTGTGTGAAGGGCTGTAATGTGTGGGTGTGAGTTTGCCTTGTGTGTATGTTTGTGCGATCTCAGAGTTAGAATATTGAAGTGGGGGGGTGTGGGGGGCACAGCCCCCCACATGGGGTGTGCAGGGGGGCTTATCTTTAGTGTAGGGTGGTTTGTTTGGTTATGGGGGAGGCTGTGTGTATGTTTGTGTGTGCTGTATGTATGTAGTACTTCCGCGATTTTGAATTTTGCGGTTTTAATATTTCGGTAATGTGAGGTTTTGGGCTTATAGTCTCGGTATTTAGGTCTTCGGGATTGTGTTATTTCAGGATTCAGTAGTGAATCCATATATATATATATATATATATATATATATATATATATGTACATATATATATATATATATATATATGGGTCTACAGAAAATTATCAAACACTTATTTCATCAAATCCACTTCTTTGAATCTCATATCTCCTGGAATTATGAAAAGGAAACCCCGGGAAAAGAACCACTTGGCCACCATGGTGAATTTTGCCCTTCCTCTACTGTAGCATGATCTCAGAGTTGGTATATTTAGTTGAGGGGAGTGTGGGGGTTGAAGGCCCCCACTTGGAGGGTCTTTTTTATTTTTCTGTTTGCTATTTTGTCCTGGTGGTTAAGTGGTTCCTTTCCTTTGTGTTTTAGGAGATGCACTATTTCAGAAATTATTTTGCACAACTAATGAAATGAGAGTGTCCAATGTTTCTATTTTCTCTCATTTCATTAGTTTTGCAAAATAATTTCTTTCACTTCAACAAAGTAATTTATCGTCAGGTCAGGGGAGTAGCAATAGGATCCAAGATGGCCCTGGCCTTCACCAATCTGGTCTTGACTGAGTGGAAAATGGACACCCTGGTGCATTTACCTGGCTTCTACTCCATGAAATACTACAAAAGATACATTGATGACATTTTTTGTTTGGGAGGGCAGTACTACCCAACTCAATCAGTTTGTTAATTCCCTGTCAGAGAGAATAGGTTTCCTTAAATTTGTCATTGCCAGCCAGGGTAATTCTGTTTCATTCTTAGATACCAATATTTTCATAGATAAACAGAGAAAGTGTTTTACTTCTACTGTACACAGAAAAGATACATTTAGAAATAACTTGACTTTATTAGTTCCCATCCATTTTTTTATGAAACACAATGTTCTGAAGGGGCAATTCATTAGAATTTCCATGCTCACTAGTGAAGATATTGATTTTGAGAGAGAAGCTGATTTTTTATCTTATTTATTTTTACAAAAGAATTATCCTGTGGAGCTTATCAGCTCTGTACGAAGTCTCATTACTACAGACAGACACACCAAGTACAAACCCATTGTGAGATTTGGATTTACCCCAGACTCGTTTGCTTCTAAACACTCTGAGGATTCTCCCCATTCTTTGAGTTTTTCTTTACCCATATGCAGAGATACCAATGCTCTTAGGAAGGTAGTATAGAACAATTGGAAAATTATTTTATGTGACTATATATCAGATTTGCACTAGGAAAGGAACCCTCTTTTTACTTTAAGAGAACTAAAACTCTTAAGTCGTCCTTTGAGAAAAAGGATTCTCCTTTTATTTTATCACCTTCCACCTTCAATGTCAAACCCAATGGCATGCACTCTTGTGGCAAATGCACTTGTTGTCATTACATTTATGAAGGTAAATTATTTGTTTTTTCTCTCTGCAATGTCAAGGTGTCCTTTCCAAGATATTTTGATTGTAACTCCAACATGGTTGTGTACTGTGCTATCTGTTCCACATGCTCTGCCTTTTATGTAGGAAAGACAGTGCATAAGTTAAGCGACAGGATAAAAGAACACAATTTTGCTATCAGGAATAAAGACCATTATAATGCTTTAGGGAAACATAGTTATTTGCGCCCTAACTTTTCTATATTCACGTTTTTTGTCCTTGAACAAGTCCTTGAGTTCTTTGGTGATGCAGACTGCAAATTACAAGTTTAAGAGCTTAAATGGCAATTACGCTTAAACGCTGAATTTTTCCCTGGATTATATGAAGCTATAAATTTGAAATGCACTCTTAAATGGTTTCATTAAATAAGTCTAATCCTTTAAGTATGCCTAGTTAGCTGTTTTTACTACCCTGTAGCTTAGTCTCAGTTCCCTGTTGCTTAGTCTATGTCTTCTAGTAGTACATATACTCCAGTTGTAACTATAATCTTTGGAATATAACTTCATATCAGCTAGTCACGGCACTTTGTTCTTATACATAGCATTTTTTTATACTACTGTGAAGTTCACACTTCATATTCATTATGTCTCTAATGACATACTATTGTGTATTCTATCATCACTGGTTTATACGCCTCATTAATATTCATGATTGTTTTTTAAAATGTGTATATATCTCTGGTCCCTTGCATTTTGATTTATTCTGATGAAGTTCTGATACAATAAACAGGAATGAAAGCTTATTTTCCCACTGTGGTTGATTTATTTCCTTATACAGTTTTTATTTTTTCCATTTTAAATATCCGCGGTGGTGGTGCTGCGGTAGCGTTGCCACCTCACAGTAAGACGCTGTCCGGTTCGACTCTCAGCTAGAGCGTCTTCTGGGTGGTGACATGGGCATTCCTTCGTTGAAGGTTGTTTGTCAGGGCTAGCACCTCGGTACATAAAAATCAACTGCCACAATCATTAGTGGACCAGAGTTCTGCTGTGGCGACCCCTAACCGGGAAAAGCCGAAAGACACAACAACAACAACATTTTTCGATTTTAAATGGTTTCAGAAGCTTTTGGTGTGTGTGTGTGTGTGTGTGTATGTATATATATATATATATATATATATATATAGATATAGATATAGATATATGTATTTATATATGTATGCGTGTGTGTGTGTGCACTAGCTTTTGTTGACAAAAGTGAATGTCAGCATCCTAAACGGACACAAAAAAACATGAATGTCAATGCAGTACTATGCCTGCACTGAAAAACAGCCTTGGTGCATGCAAACCATAAAACAAAACAAAATAAACACTATTTTTTACAGGGGGCTGCACTGTGCACCCCTCATCCAGTGCTAATTATATATACTAACTCCAGGATCGCATAAAATTGGGGAAAGGGAATATTCCCAAATCCAAAAAATTGTGCTTTCTTGGACACCTGTCCAACCAGCTGTTTAGTTGACCAACAGCAGTTGACCAAATACACTGTCAATTAAAGCATCTGTTTCCTATTTTCTCTGGAGGGAGTGGACTTCCAAAAGTACCAGGATTTGTCCCGGAGTCTGACGAGGGATTTTAATACTTGTATTAGTGTATTGAAGAGACTAGAGATTAAGGGAAAGTAAGAGCCTCTTAAGGAGGTTAGAATGTGTGTGAAGAGTTTACAAACCACATGTGCTTTCATCTGTTGAAAAGGGTTTCTTCAGACTGTCAAAATTTTAAAATCTCATGTTTACGTAATGATATTAAATCACGTTACAAATTAGCCTGTCTTAATCACTACCTCTACCGACCTGCTTTGTTGCTGTTCTTTTTTTTTATTATTATTGGCATGCTATATTTGTATTGCCTGTGCCACAACTCCCAGAAAATTTTTGTTCAGTGTATCATTTAGGGGGTACACGTTAAAATCTCTAACTTCCTGAGCTAGCTGTTGAACTTCTAGTAACACAAAACCCACCAACACAAAATAACTGCCACATTTAGAATACTTCAATTGGTGCTCAAAATGTGCCTTCATTTTTTGAAATGTTCCTAATAGCAAACGTTTTGACAATGTAAGTCAAACTACATATTTTATTAAATCTGCTAATAGAGCATAATTGTAGATGGTCTACCTGTTTTAAACTTGTATCTAGAAAGTAAAACTGGGAGATATTTACTAGAGACATTAGAACAAATGCTCACAATTTTTTTTTAGCATATCCTCATTGAAGAAATAATTCAGTGAAAAGCTCAACATCATTCATAAGATCAGAATTTTGGAAAGTTTGTCTTAAATGTTAATAAATTTTCCATTTTGGTTTGTCTCTGTTGATGGAACTGAGCAAATAAGAATTCACAAATGAGACCATGTGTGTATCTTAATCAAAGCATCATGCTTACATATTAAAAGAAAATATAATGCCTAAGCCTACATCATTGTCTGCACTATTACCAGTATTCCTTAACAAATCTGTAGAGTTTTAAACTGTCTTAGAAGTATTTATGTAGCTCTTCACTCCATCGCTAAATAAAATAACAATAATAATAATACATATTGTAATAACACGTTTATCTACAAAAATTACTTTTCACTTCATAACTTTATTTTTGACTAAAATATTTACCAATGAATATGAAAAGGTTGTTTTCCAAACCTAAAATTAATAAATGCAGTGAAATATAAATGTAAGCAACATATATATATATATATATATATATATATATATATGTATTATATATATATATATATATATATGTATATATATGTATATATATATACATATATATATATATATATGTATATATATATACACACTAATCTCCCCTAGTAAATCTCTGACCAAGTCTAACAGTTATCATGGGGATACAAATATATAAAGAAACTGTATCAGGTGTAACAAAAATGAAAATGTCAGTTCGCCCAAATGAGACCCCAATTTTTTTTGTAAATATCCTGGGGATTTAATAAAAGATCGTCTTACTTGAATTAGCAAATTTAATTTAGTGTAAAAAAAGAGGTCAAATGTTTTATTTCCATTAGCCAATACAATTGGTCTAAAAGGAGGTTTGTTAAAGTTCTTATGAGTTTTTGGTATTTCACACAAGTGACGGAATAATTTTCAAAAACTTTACATTAAATAAAACAGTGGTTCTCAGTACTAATTGGTCTTAACAGATACAATAGAATTGATTGCTTTGTATTCATTAGATACAATAGAATTGATTGCTTTATATTCATTGTTATCTCTGTTAACGTAACATGCTCACATTTATCTGTAAATGCCAGAATACTGTTTGTAGTCTTATTACAGACTTTACCATCTATGATAAACAGTCCCTTTCCCTTATCTGTTTTCATATACATAAAATGGTGGAAGTATCTTTAATTTATATCAAATTGCCTGTAGTTGTTTGTCTTTTTGGCTTTTCCCGGTTAGGGTTCGCCACAGTGGAACTCCGGCAGTAGATTTTTATGGTGCCGAGTTGACAACCCGACGCCCAACCTTCAGTGAAAGCACGCCCATTCACGCATGTCTTTCGGAGGCCACTCAACCGCGGGGGGGACATGCAGACTCCACACATAAGGCACTCCAGTCAAGAATCGAACAAGAGAACCTCTTGCTGTGAGGCAACAACGCTACTGCTGTACCACCACGGAATTGCCTGTTGTAAACTGTTTAAATGAAAATATCATTACTTTGCAGGCCCCTAGAACAACTTTCTTATGTCTCTATCGCAGAAAGCATCAAAAGCAGATAAAGTATAGTTCTGTTAGTAAGCTTACTATAACAGTAAATGTTTGAGTCCGTCATTGTTGGAGTAGCCTAAGTGATTTGAAACATCCTGCGAAGGATCAAACCAGACAGCCAGCTTCCAAAATTTTAGGGCACCTTCCACTCTCCCACTTGGCTTGGGATCCAGTGTCTACTACTCAGGAGGATGATAGGCTAGAAATGGTGTTGGAATTCTGGTGAGGGAGAGGCTTCAAAAGGCAGTGAGGGATATAATTAGAATTAGTGGCACAGTCTCAGCAGATGCCATTCTAATGATATGGCATTAGTCATAATCAGCCTATGCCCCACAGGAGGGTAGTGATAGTGAGGGAAATAGTGCATTCAGACAGCAGTTGTCGGATATACTAGATAAAGCAGGACAACATGAATTGGTGTTGATAATGGGTGACCTGAACGCACATAACAGGACAGACAGAACAGGATATGAGGACTGCCAGGATCCACATAGATGGGGCAACATGAATAGAGGAGGAGAGGCTATTATAGGCTTCTGTCTGGAAAAAGGCTTGATTGTAGCCATTACATGCTTCAGAAAGAGATGGAGAGTCACAAGGTCACAAGAGTGGCCAACATGCATCTTAGGTAGACTTCATCCGAGTAAGGAAAGGGCACTGGGGTAGAATCAGGGATTGCAAAGTCATCGCCAGTGAAACAGCCCACAGCATAAACCACTGGTTGCCACAATATGCCGCAAGCAGTGGTCAGAAAGGCTCTAAGGTCAACATGGACCAAGCTGAATACCTGGAAGTTGACTGGAGAGAAAGCATAACCATTCAAGGAATTACTGAGGGCTCTAGCACCTCAAGAAGATGAGGAAATAGGTGGAGTTGAAGAATGATTACACCTCAATGCAGCATGTGTGAGGACTTCAGAACAGATATATGGCCAAGCCAGGCAAGGAAATAAGGAACATAAGGAAAGCTGGTGGTGGAATGCAGAAGTCCAGGAAGTCATTAAAAGGAAGGAGGAGTGCAGGAAAAAGTGAGACAGAGAAAAAGACCAAGCTATAAAGGAATATCGGTGGGCTATCAAAGAGGCTAAAACAGGTGATGCAATAGCAAAGAACAAGGCATCAGAGCCATTCTATCAGCTTCAGTAAAGTAAGTCAATAGATGGCACAAAGCAACTATATCAGGTTGCAAGGCAAAGACAGAAAAATAAAGAAGATAGCCTCCCTTCCTAAAGGATGACAGCAACAACCTGCTTATCAGTCCACAGGACATCAAAGGTAGATGTAAGGAGTACTTCCAGCTTCCAAATGAAGAAAACTCCATGAAAGCTGTACTGCTCTGCATGCAGCCTACAATGAGAGAAGAAAAGCAGCCCAGCCTGGAAGAAGTAAGAATAGCACTAAGAAAAATGAAGTCAGGAAAAGCAGCAGGCTCAGATGAGGTCACAGCAGATATGATAAAGATGCTGAGTGAGATAGGAGAGAAATGGCTCCTGAGGGTACTCATAGCAGTGTGGAGAGAAAGGCATATCCCATAAGACTGGAGAATAAGCATATGCATGCCATTGTTCAAAAACAAAGGGAACATTCACAACTGTGGGCGGTGCAGAGGCATCAAACTCTTATCACATTGCATGAAATTTCTGGAGAGGGTGATTGAAAAATGAATATGCAGAGTAGTAGAACTTAAGATGGGATATGAGCAGTTCAGAATGCAGCACAACTGACCCAAATATTTGCAATGAGCTAGGTAGTTGAGAAGCAGGTGGAGATGAGGAAAGAGTCCAGTTGGGCATGTCTAAACTCAGAGAATGCATATGACAAGGTCCCAAGAATGATGAATTAGGCAGTTCTGCAGTGGTTCAAAATCCCAGAAACACTGGTAAAATTAGTGCAAGCTATCTACAAAGAACCCATGACTCCAGTATGAACAATGTTCATCCTCACAGATGAGTTCCCAGTGGGAGTGGGTGTGCAACAGAGTTCAGCTCAGAGCCCACTGCTGTTCATACTGGTAGTGGACTACATTAGCAAACAAGTAATAGGGGTCAGATCAATAAAGGTGCTGTATACAGATAATGGGTTATTATAAGCTAACTGTGAGCAAGAACTTTAAAGGACAGGGGAATGGAATGCAAAAATGAAGGCACATGGGATGCAACAGAGTACAGATAAGACAGTTGTAATGGTATCAAATGGAAGAAATAAGAAAGCTAAGAACTGAGATAACATTAAAAATAGTGCAACAGATTAACAGTTACAAATGTCTGGGGGGGGGTGGTTGAAGAAAATTAGACGTCTGAATAATGAGGTCAAAACTAGAATCAGAGGGTGCAGCCAACTGGCACAGAGTGTAAAGTGTACTCTCACAGAAGAATGCCAAATAAGTTGAAAAGTAAGGTGTACAAAACAGTAGTGCAACCAGTACTATTGTATACTATAGAAACCTAGGTAGTAAAGGCAAAGCAGTTCAGGAAGCTAAAGGTGATGGAGATAAAGGGCCTGAGATGAGTGGTAGATGCACACTGTGGGGCAGATGAAGAAAAGAGGACATAAGAGCAAATGTCAAAGTGGCTCTTATTGCAGAAATGGTCAAAGAGAACAGATAACGGTGTTTCAGGCACATGTGCAGAAAAGCAGAAGGCAATCTGGTGAAGATGATTTGGAGCAGACAGGAAGAAGACAAGAGGAAAAGAGGATGTCTAGTCAAGAGGCAGGTGGATTGTGAGAGAGAAGAGCTGCAACAATCAGGCATAAGTGTTAAAGAAGGCAGAAAAGTGGAATAATACAGGTCTAGTAAAGAAGCAGGTGGACTGTGTGAGAGAAGAGCTGCAACAATCAGGCATGAGTGTTAAAGAAGGCAGAAAAGTGGCATAATACAGGTCTAGTAAAGAGGCAGGTGGACTGTGTGAGAGAAGGGCTGCAACAATCAGGCATGAGTGTTAAAGAAGACAGAAAAGTGGCATAATACAGGTCTAGTAAAAAGGCAGGTGGACTGTGTGAGAGAAGAGCTGCAACAATCAGGCATGAGTGTTAAAGAAGGCAGAAAAGTGGCATAATACAGACAGATGGCAACAGTTGACATGATACCCCAACCTCCATTTAGAAAATGGGGAAAAACGGTGGTTGATGATTGATGATGATTTCCTCATCCCCTGGACACTGTAACGGTCAAAGAAAGCAGTATAAAATCAGTGATTTGGGCTCCAAAACATCAGAGCTTTCTTAACTTAGAAAGGGGAATATTGAGCTCTGCCAGACAGGAATGGTGGTAATACAAATCCCTGGCCTAAAAATAGCAAAAAAAGGAGGATGGAGGGAGGGAGGGAGTGGCATCTGTAGCAGTGACCTATTGACCATCTACTGCTATGGTAAGTTTACTTACACAACTGTACTGTTGTTCGTCATTAGATCACTGTAGCCTAAGCTATATAGGACAAATACCAGAGCTTGGAAAGAAAAAGCCATCAGAGAATTGTCATTACAAAGCCTGTTTTGGACTTAGAGAAGGAATCTAGTTTGTAGTGCTTTGTAAACTTGTTTACAGATAACTACGTTTGCTGCCTTTAGCATATTTCTAGAGTCTACCTTCTTCCAGAAACATAGAAGTAGCCAGAGCCCTGGTAGTGTGGGCCCTGATTTTGCCTGACATTGTCTTGTTATGGTGAAAATAACAAAAACTGCAGCATGAGACAACCATTTAAAAATTGTCTGTTTCTGACACTGATTGTCCCTTTTTCCTACCTTCATAGGTAATAGACAGTTAATCAGAAATCCTTTTTTTTTTTGTTAATCATCTCAATATAGTATCAAAGATGCCTGTGAATATCCTGAGTGCAGAAATTTCTTTCTCCCTCACTTTTTTGTTCTGGGAAGAAAACAGGCACTTAATTTGACTTGCTCATTGTAAACTCTGAAACAAAATTAGATGTAAAGGACCTGTTTCTTAATTGTATTTGTACCATTCTTTGGCTGCAAAGTGATTAAATTGAGCTAATTCGTAGGAAAACCTGAGAAGTAGCAATTTTAAGGTCGCAAAAAAGGAAAAGATGTAATCTTATAACCTGCCTCTATACTGTAACTACTGCCAGTGTGTGACTAATCTGGATTATTCTTATCCATGCATCCACTCTCTGTTGTGATTTTAAACTCACTCCACGAACAAACCTCACAGAACAGAAACAAAAACAATAACACTACTACAGTTCTCAGCGCATTTTCGTCGACATGCACTTCATCAGAAAAGCTAAACAGTGCTCAGTGTACTAAATTTATAAGTCAGATGTTATTTGAATCTACCAATGGTGTCTCATAACTAATTAAAATGTTAATACATTCAATTAACATCCTTGTTGTTGAAATTACAGGTTTCTTAACAAAATCAAAGAAACGTTATCATCATCTAGTGGTGAAACAAAAACTTTACAGGCAGGAATACATAGTAAAAATGTAATATAAATATTGTATGCTCTGAAAACCATTTTAATTCTTCTTCTTCTGCTTTCGGCTTTTCCCAGTCAGGGGTCACCACAGCGGATCATCTGTCCGCTCATGTTTGGCAGTGGAGTTTTACAGTGTCGAGTTGCCAGCCCGGCGCCCAACCATCCACAGAAGGCACACACATGCACACACTCACACCTAGGGCCAATTTGGAGTGTCCAATCTAAAAAACATTTTAATTAATACATAAAAAAAAACATTTTAATTAATACATAAAAAATGTACCTGTGTGCAAAATGTTTAAAAAACATGTAAAAATGTATGTATGAAAAATATTAAAATGTGTTTAAAAAATATATATATATAAAAAAAAATATATATATATATATATATATATAAGTACAACTGATATATGGGTGAGTGGTTATAACTTGGCTGATCTCAACTTTAATACAGGTTTTAGAGAGATCATTTAATTTAAACCTGGGTGACTCCTAGCCTCAAACATTAATTGCCAAAATAACTCTCTGTATTCTAAAGAGGCCTCCCAAGGACCACCCCTGGGATCGGGGGGTAATACCTCTATGACGAAGAATAGGAATTTTGCAGATTTACATGTTAAAGTATGTTTAAACAAAGCGTTGTTAGTGTTTTCCTTCCTTACGTCATATAGGTGCTCATACATCCTTTGTCTCGGCCTTATCTCGGTTTTCCCTATATAAAAGGAATCACATGCCTCACAGGTCACCATGTATACCAAACCACAAGTATTGCAATTTGCAAATCCTTTAGTGGTGATAATTTTGCCTCTACTTTTCAAATATATTTTCTCACCTTCATTGATGTTGACACAGTAATGACAGCTTCCACATTTATGTGTACCCAACTTGTTTGAGAGATGTGTGACCTGTTTTCCACCCTCAAGTATGTACTTAATGTTATGTCCTTTTTTAAATACTACTTTTGAGGGTTCTTCAAACTTCAGATTCAAATCTGAAAAACTGACAAACCTATTCCACTTGTCATTAATAATATTTTTAACTATGTTGGTTTTGCCGTTGAAATTAATAGTCAAAGCCGAATTGTAGTGTTTTATATCTACTGGAGAATTGTTTTTAATGTTGAATTCCCCAGGATAGGCAAAAACCTTGTGGTCCTTGCTGTTTTAACTTCTTGTATTAGTCTTTCTAACAAATCATCAGGGTAACCTCTTTCTCGAAACATACTTACAATAAATTCACATTCTATCTGGAAATCTGTCTCATCTGAGGTCATCCTGCTAGCTCTTACTAGCTGACCCTTGACAATTGCCTTCTTTTGATAAGGGGGGGGGTGAGAACTAGAAAAATGCAAATAGGTGTTAGAAAAGGTCTCTTTCCTATAGATTTTAGATCTCAACCCCTGATTTATTTTCTCTATGCTCACATCTAAAAAACTAAGTTGGGAACTGTCTATTTTGTAAGTAAATTTTAGAAAATCAGTGGTATGTGAGACATATTCATAAAACTCAAGAAACTGGTCAGCAGTGCCATTCCAAAAGAGACCAATGTCGTCCAAAAAACGACCATAGTAATTCCACAAAATTTTGAAATGGGAATTGAAAACAAATTTATTTTCCCAACTGAGTAATATAATGTTGGCATATAAGGGGGCACAATGTGCATCCATGGCTACACCCTTTAATTGTCTGTAATACTGACCCTGAAAGTATATAAAATTGTTTTTCAAAATAAGTCCATGAGAATCAAACAGGTACGAAACTTGTTAAAAGAAATGGAAATTTGAGACTCCAAAAATTGCTCAAACCATAAAAGACATGTTTCATGGGGAATACAAGTAAATAGGTCCACCACATCCAAAGAAATAAAAAAATGGGGTATTTGTTTTCTGTAGGGCATCAATGTGTTTCAAAAAATCCCACAAGTCTTTTAAAATGTTGGGATGTTCCAATATAAATGGCTTCAAATGGAAGTCAATATATTTGGCTAGGGGGGCTGTCAAAGAGCCCTCCGTTGTAACAGTGGGTCTAAGAGGTGGGTCCAAATGGTTCTTGTGGACCTTGGGTATACCAAAAATAGAAGGAATCTTTGGTTTCTCAACATGTAGGTAGTTTTAAGTTTCTATGTCAATAAGCGCCTCAAGAAGTAAGTCGTTAAGACATATTGAAACTTTCCTTTTCGCAATGTTAAACTCATTCAAGGACACTCTTTCATATGTATTTTCATCATTCAACATGTTTAGCATTTTGACTTCATAGTCTATTTGGTCTATCAGAACCACCCCTCCTCCTTTATCAGGCTTCATGACTCTGAGATTCTTGTCTGTTCTACAAGAATCAAGGATGTTGAATTCATCCTTTGTGAGATTGGGGGGTACTTTATTAAATTTAAGCTCATCTCTAAGATGCTTCTCTAAAACATTTTCAAATTTTTTGAGCTGTGGATGTAACGGTGGGTTAAAAGTACTCTTTTTATTTAAAATACTAGTACTCTCTCTTTTATCAAAACCATTAAAAAGTAGCTCAAAATTATTTTGTCTCACAAACATTTTAACATCCACCAATAAATCAACCATGTTGGCTTTGACCCTGGGAATGTAGGTAAAACCTTTGGAAAACAAATTAAAATGTGTTTTAGTGACAGTGATATTAGTGTAGTTAAATATTTAAAAACCTTTATAACTGTATACACATTCATTGATAATTATGTCTTCTACAGTTTTTATTAACACTGCCTGTTCCTTCGATTTTGGTAAAAATTCCAGTTGTTGTAGTTTATGGGTTCTTTCTTTTTCAGCCTTTCGGATCTCCGAGGGGAGGGGTATTCTAAAGGGTCAGTTTCAATATGAAATGGAACTTGGTCATTGCACATGTCATGGTTGTCAAAAACCTCATTGTATGCCACAAATTCGTGGTTGGAATATTTATTGTTGTTAACCCCCCCCCCTGTTTTTGGTGAAGGGTAATGTATGTTATTACCATATTCAAACATGTCTCTATCAATTTTCTTAGCTTTTCTTTCAAATACTTTCATGCATTTTAACTCAACATCCTTCTCATGATATTTGTTTTTCTCCGTTTCAATACCAAATAATAAGTCATTCACAATTTTCTGATTAATTTCATCAGTTGTAACATAGAAGTTCTCCATTTCTGCTTCATTGTTGACAATGATAGCTCGCATAATATCTAAACCACACCTATCAAATGCAGTAATTAAATCTTTATGAAACTGTGAGCCTTTCCTAACATTATTGGTTTTTTTACACACTCAAAGCCCCTTAGAGACTATATTGGATTGAATACAATGTTTCAGATATATATTGTCCATTTCCATTGATTTATATTTAAAAAGTAAACTGTTCATTTTAGACACCATTTCAACATAAGAATGTTTGTTATTTACCTGCAGCCTAATCGGCTCTTTAAAGTCGAATTTAAACTCAAGCAGGTCTTTAAATTGAATTTCAGTATGTTTGTTGGTAGCAGCTACAGCAGCTGGTAATAAAGTAGCTGTTTGTTTAACTTACGACCTAGCGACTCCACTGGTGGTTGCTGTTATGTTTCCAGAGGAAAAAAGATCGGGAAACCCATCCAAACTGTTCCTTAAGCCATGACTAGTCTCTTGTCTCACATTGGATCCGTCGTTTAAGCCAGTAACCGTCCCTTCCTTTGCAGCTGGACTTCCTGCTGTTTCTGGTTGTAGGGAATAAGAGACTGTGTAGAATTTTGTATTAGTGATTGGCTGAGTGGCATTAACATGCTAACCAACTCAGAGAGCTGGCCAATCAGTTTACGAAGTTCACCCACTTCATTGGACTTCCTGGAGTTATCACAATCATTGACAATATGACTGCTGGAACTTGCTGAAAGATCCATGACCACAACCAAAAAAAACTAGTAAATAAAAATAAGTGGTCAATGTGCCCAAACTCACACTGGTAAACTCAAAAGATAGGCACAGCAGATCAGCAAGAGATGTTTATTTTCACTCCACAAACAAACCTCACAGAACAGAAACAAAACAATAACGCTGCCACAGTTCTCAGCGTGTTTTCATCGACTTACACTTCATCAGAAAAGCTAAACAGTGCTCAATGTGCTAAATTTATGTCAGATGTTATTTGAATCTACCAATGGTGTCTCTTAACTAATTAAAATGTTAATAGAGTCATACAGTTAATAGAACTGTAGCAGCGTTATTGTTTTTGTTTCTGTTCTGTGAGGTTTGTTAGTGGAGTGAAAAAAAAACATCTCTTGCTGAGCCTGTCTTTTGAGTTTACCAGTGTGAGTTTGGGCACATTGACCACTTATTTTTATTTACTAGTGATTTTAAACTCACTGGCCCTTGATTTGTCCACCTCTTCTGTAAATTTGTCTCCTTCCAGACTCCTCTCATTTGTTCATACTACTGAGTGAAAATCAAAATGACTGCTAAAGCTGGATTTACTGTCATGTTTGTGTACAGTACAATACCTATAGCATTGCCACATTATTTTTTCATTTTACTTTTAAAACCTGCAACATCTGGGACTAGATTACCAATCACTGGAGAGCGACAAACTGCATCTAAGGAATCGGAGTAGGATTAATGCTTCTGTGTTGCTGATGATGAGGAGGAGGAGTGGAAGAGGGAGATTATTTCTTAGCCTTCCAAGAGGCTACCTGTAACTGGAAAACCTGAAACCACTTTCTTAGAAACCAGCTAGGGTTATTGATACTGTTGCTGCTGGTGAGAGGAGTACCATAGAGATATCGATTCCTCAATGTTTCTGACAGGGCAGTGTGTGTGTTTGGGAATTCCCCGACTGGTCTGGTCGTTGTATCATTGCAAACCTCTTCAGTTTTAATTTCAGACTGTTGTGCAACTTGGCTTTGCTAAGCTACTACACATTTTGTATAGGGCTTCTACCAGGATAAGGCTACAACAGGCCTATATTGTCCTGCAACATCTGGGATGATTACCAAAGAACCTGTGACCTTCTCAAGAATCATCTTTATATAAAGGGGGAGGTTGACATAATGGTTAAGGTGTTCACCTTACAGACACAAGGTGCAAGGTTTGATTCTCACTTGGGGTAACTGTCTAGGCTTATACTGGCCCACAAGGGCAGTTAGCCTAGTACTAAACTATGAACCTATGAACTATAAGTGCTACTGTTTTGCTTTTAGTAAGAAAATTAGTTCAGGGCCATTGTTTATTGGCTGTGTGTAACTGCAGTGAGACCAGCATTAGTTTATCAGCAGTGTCTACTATGAGGCATACCACAGTAATCTCTCTCAAACCTTTGTGTAATATGACTAGCAGTAGTCATCCATTCTCTAGCAACCTAAGCCATTAAGGCCACCAAAGTCAGCTTCCACAATTGGAAATATTTAAGTCATAGATAACTCTATTGCAAGATATGCATACTCCACACTCATTGGATCAGACAAGAATAGTGTGACTATTAGCTGCTTGTCGGGTACCAGAGCCCACGATGTCACAAGGCTCTAAAGACCCTTAAGCCATGACTACAACCTAGTGTGGCCTATATGGGAGTGAATGATTTGATGTTCTCCAATTAGAGGATCATGCAGAGTCAGCTGATGGAGCCTACAGTGTATGATTAGATGTTGGAAAGATGCTGGCCTTGAGTAGTATCTTGCCTTCATCAAGAATGATGCTTGGATACCATGGCAAGCTAACTGGCTTTCATGTTGTTTCTGCTATTCTCTGGGGACCTGGTATGTGTCAGCCTAGGATGAGTTGGTAGATACTTCCAGTTGTGTCAGGGACAGCTTACACCTGTCATACCTGGGCTTCTAAATACTGACTGAAGCCTGGTCACCCCAACATAACAAAGTCAAACTCCTATCTGGACAACTCTGTGACACTATCCAGTTCCAAGAGTAGAAGTAGAAATATGCTGGTACTTGAGGTCCTTCTGCAACCCAAATGCATTCATATTTGTGTAGTTACTGAGATATGGTTTCACTGCAATGGCAGCGCTCTTGTTATACTAGGACTTAGTGCCTATCGTGTCATCATGTGTCTGGGTAAGTGTGGGATGGATGGCACCTGTATTTGCCAGAAACACAATGGCCATACATCAGATTACCTGTGACCTTAACATGGAGCTCCTAGAGTTCCACATCACCCTTACCAAATTCAACTGTTATATTATTGCTAGCTACAGATATCCATCAATACCTCCCCCAAATGTCATGGAAGCTACCTGAATGCTTTTATGGGTTTAGATATAAAACCCAGTGTCTTCTTGCAGTGTGACTTCAATTATACAGGCATTGACTGGCACACCTATACCTCTAAAAATGGAAATGCTCAGTATTTCCAATGCTTCCTTAATGGCAATACATTGGAGCAAATTGCAAAACTGATCACTGGGAGCCTCTAATAATCTTGACCTGATCTTTGCCAATCTAGACCCCACCCATAGCACACTCCTCATGTCCTCATCTGCACTTAAATATGACCTTAAATCATCTTCTGTGTCAGGTATACTGAGAACAGGTTTCAGAAACACTGCCAGTGGCTGAAAAGAATACTTCCATTGGACTGGACAACATATGAGGTTGCATTCTTATTAGTGCCACATATGTACTAGCTGCGCCTCTATTTATACTTTTTAACCTCAGCCTATTAACAAGGTTTGTGCCTTATGTCCGGACAGTGGCCATGGTGAATTCCCAACAGAAGAGTTGCCCCTGTAGAGACCCGGATAATTATAGGGCAATTAATTTCACCAACTGTGCATGCAAAACCATAACATAATTAATTTATGCAGACACAGGGAACTTAATTAATCTATACCTCAGTCAGTTTGGTTTTATGAAGTTCAGGTTCTGTTTTATGGCCATAGAAAGCTTCTTCTAAAAGGTTACAGCAGCTGTGGTATTGTTTATCTTAACCTAATCCATCTTTTGACACTATGCTGCATGCTAATATTATTGAAAAATTAGACAAACATAATGTAAACTCCTAAACTGCACATTGAAATTATGAAATTTGCTGGTGCCCTCTTTGAATTTTTAATTGTAACTACTGGGTTACCACAAGAATCAGTGCCGGTCCCTCTGCTGTTTGTAGTTGATTTTGTAGCCATCCAAACAGACATCTCAGAAGTGCAGTTGATAAATTTGCTGACCATTGAAACTGGGCACTGTTTTTTACCCATCTGCTGATACTAAGCATCTCCAGCAAGGGCTGTAATATGCATTACTTGGTGTATCAAAACATGGTCTGAAGCTAAGTGCAAATAAGTGCAATGTAGTAGTATTTGACAAAAAAGATGCTCCCACTTTGTATGTTATAAATGGTATTCCTCTTCAGATAGAAATGGTCATAAGAGACACAGCTGCTTATGTGGGCAACTTTCTATCTCTCTTTTGTCATCATGTTTCCATCATAGTGAAGACATTCTCTGTCTGTATCCATTAGTTTCCAAGGGAGTATCTTCAGGATTCAAAAATGTCAGTGTATTTTCCCTTATCAGACCCATAATCAAACGCAATGTCCTCTTTGGTATTTACAAATTAAATCATCTATCCAAGCATATTAAAGGCCTTAAACCTTCAAAGATGACCCACTGTATACTCCATAGCCTGCCAGCTGTTCCAAGGAGATCTGCATATTCTTTTTGAAGCCATGAAAGACTCATTTCTATATGACCTATTTCTACACAAAAAAGTGACTCCACCAATACCCACAAGGAGTAAAATCAATAGTAATACATAAACAAGATTTACTGGGAAGATAGGTTTCTGACTTCTTAACTCAATTTATTCCCAGGGCCGTTGAATAAATTATCCCTATAGCTCAAAGTACTATTTTGGCTGCCTGTAAGGCTTGTCTTGATGACTAAATGGTTGCATAATTTCACACCAGCATCATCATGTATGGCCCTGTTTGAATTGAGAGGTAAACACCATTAATTATTTGAAAAGGGTGTAAATAACTTAGTATGTCTATTTAAAGTTGTAAGTGGTGAACCAACTTATGATTGCTGTGATCTCTTGCCTAGCATCATTCCTATCTTCCTACAAAACATGGCCTGCAAAGGAAAAGGCCATCATTTTAATTATTTCTGAGATAATATTTCTGATTTTGAAAATTCAGTTTTAACTTCACTGGGGACAGTACCTGTACTTACTAATTATGAAAAGTAGTGTGCAAAGATTACATATTGACTTAGTTTGCACTGGAAACCATTTAGATAAATTTAGCATATCACTAGAGAACATTTGTCAGTTTGCTAACAGTACAAGTCTACAAATTTTGTTTTCAACCATGTTAAGCCTTTACATATTGCAGGAAGAGTTATGGTGTAACAATGTGAGGTACTGCCAGCTATGAGAAGAAAAGTAGGGCAATGGATGTATAGCATATTCCAGCATAGCTAGTTGGAGTTTTGTAAAGAATTATATGTTATTTGTATATCAAACTGATTTGTACAGATGCTTGTGTTGAAAATGTATTTGTAAAGCTGCTTGTGTTAAAAAAAAATGTACCATCAGTGTATCCTGTGGGACAGAAAAATACACCTGTATGTCAGACTGAATTGTAGCTGTTGAAATAAATGCATTGTAGCAGAGGGTACTGGAAGAGAAGAGATTAATCTCAGTTCAGCTAACTTTGAAAAATAGCTTGAAATTAAATTACCTGGCAGGCCCAAAAGATTGATTCTTACAATTCTGATTTCAGCCAGATATGAAATGTCTCTGAAAACAAGGACTAGGAATCCAGCTGTATTGTCTCTAGCAGGGAACTAATTGCTACCCTGGAAGGGTGGAAGTGTTGAAATGGTTTTATGACTTCCAGAAGCTGCAACAGATCTTAGCAAAACCCTATGTGTGTGTGTATTATTGACACATATGTGCTACATCCTGGCAGCTTCTAGTAAAGGGGGTAGTATGGGAACCAAAGTTAGATGACCAGATGTGCGTGATGTAATTCTAAAATCCAGGACAAAAATGATGTTTTAATACCAGATGAGACCAAAGTCTCACAGCAGTCTGTTTTTTGGAACCTGATAAAGAAGGACCCCTCACCTACTTCATCTTGCCTTGCTCTAGTAAGTGACCAGGGAAGAGTAATTCTTTAGATCATTCAGGAACATATAGTGAGATTAGTTAAATACTGTTTTTATGTATGTGTGTAAATCTATTCATCTGTGTTATTTTAATATTTCCTGTCATTGAAACTTTAGTGTTTCTTGTAAATATATATTCTGTATTTTTATGTTCTTTTATTTAATATTATTAAATATATTTCAACTTTTCATAGTGGCTGGTGCTTTAGAGAATATTTTGAATGTTCAGAGTACTTATATCTATTTGGATACTCTGTGGCCACTCCTGAAAGCCTTACTGCATTGGTCAAACACTATCATTTGTAATATTAATTTCACTCAGTATAATTGGTTACCCTTGTAAGATCCTTAGAGTAGTGGCTTTGGAGTGTCTGGTGACAGCATAACTACCTTATAGTCTGGGCAGAAGGGGGCATAACTAGTAAATCTGTACCAGCTTTTCCCAGGTGTGTGTGTGTGTGTGTGTGTGTGTGTGTGTGTGTGTGTGTGTGTGTGTGTGTGTGTGTGTGTGTGTGTGTGTCAGCTGCTTGGAGCAGGGACATAGAGCACTGGTTTCACAGAGAGAGTGGTGGAGGACTTGGCTTGGACACCCAGCTCAGGACTTAATTGGGGAGTCTTACTGGGGACCTAGAGAAAGAGAGAAATGAAGACCCAGGTTGGAGTGTGTTCCCTGTGTGTTCTTAATCTGCAAATACTGCATGTATCTATTTTTGGAATCTCCAGTGTCAGTGGTGAGGATTAAGGCATCTTGATTACTGGCCCAGAGTGGGGACATCACAGACTTTAATTTAACTTGGGAAGAAGGATATTTCTTGCAATGGCTGTGAGTACTACAAGTGAGAGAAGGTGGGATATCCTATAGCACAATTTTAGCTGTAATAATTTGTTGGTAATGTTGACAGAATGTATAGCAAAGGTTAGTGATGAAATAACAGTAAGGAGTAGGTATTTATGTTCTATGGCATTGGGTATATCACCACCTTCATTATCTTCAATAAGTATTTATGGAAGGGAGGATAGCCTCTGAAATATATCAAACACCATAACATTATTTTTGGGATTGATTAAAAGCCTATTCACACTGGATTAGGTGCATAGGTCAGAAATGGTTCTATTCACATTGGAGTAGGTGCACATGTCAGAATTGCTTTTATTCACATTGTACCAGGTGCACAGGTTAGAACTGGTTTTATTCTCATTGGACCAGGTGAACAGGTCAGAACTATTTTTATTTGCACTGGACCAGGTCAGAAATGGTTTTACTCACATTGGACCAGGTAGGTTCACAGATCAGAAAGTGTTCTACTCACATTGAATCAGATGTATAAATGCTATTGATCAGAAATACTGTGATTGCTGTTTAATACATTAATGTCAAAATTAGGCCTTATGTAAGGTGAAACAATAGAATTTGTATAATGCATTTAGGTGTGTGTGTGCACGCATGCATGTACGTGTGTGTGTACATGTGCACATGTGTAGTTGTTTGTGTGTTTCTTGAACAAGTCATGTAATTGAAAATAAGATGTTTACATTTTGCTTATGGTACATGGGTTAAATAGATGGCACATCACCATCTTGGAAATGAACTGACAGTAACGTGATCTGCAGTTCTCTGTGATTCTGGTAGCCAAAAAGGTCTGTAACTTGATCTGAAAGAACTATTTATTTTGGTCTGCCAGGGTCATCACCTCTGAGCTTCTGTGGTGCAGACATGTAGGAATTCAGCTATGTTACCAGCTACAGTATTCTGAGTGGGAGCTCACATGTAGATATGCGGGGACCAGGACTGTATAGAGACCTACCAAATAAATTTCTATGTTCAAGGTCGCTGTTGTACCATTTAGGGACTTGCATAGTTTAATTCGCAAGCATGTCACCTGTGGTAGTATGTTCTGGAACTTTGCAGGGGGAGAGAATATGGACATGCTGCTGCTGATGAGGGGCCAGTAATCAATTCTACCTGTAGAGTAATATTGATAAAAACAGTGAACAAGATGTAGAAAAGAAAAGAAAATGTGATGTTATATTTACTTTTAGTACTGCCTGATATCAGTAATAGGTGTGCTGCCAACCTTTTTTCAGCTAAATTGATATGAAAATAGAGGCCAAATATTTCTATCCATGTTGAATATGTGCCTTAGGCAAGTTTTAATTTTATGATGTTTTGGTTTACTACACATTAGTGCAGTTATTAATCCAAAGTATCTTTGTTATAGAAAAAACTGTGTAAACTTTCAATTACTAACCATGTTTTCAATAACTCAGTCTCGCTTTTAATTTCTTCCACACACTCACATTTTCAAGCTCTGGCTAATGAATGAATTCTTTTTAACTTGTAATAATGTTCCATTTTCTGTTTCTATGCATTCCAGCTTCAGTGCATCATTAGTGTTTCCTGCTTACTCTCAAGTGACAAATGCATCTGGGGGCGCACTGCTACAAGGCTGAAATAATATAATCTTTCATACTGATAATGTGCTCTCTGGTTGCTGTGGTTACAGTACACTGACTAATATTTCTCACCCAAGAGAGAGCTGACTGCCAATATCACCTTTGACAAAATTAGTGAAGACATGACAGTAATGCCATTATGAAGGTGGCAAGCTGTTATGATTTCTCCAGCTGATGAAAGGCACTGACATATAACCAAATAAAATTAAATAACAAAAGGTGCAAATGAAATATTTAATTACCTGGACCATGCACTGCTTATTAAGTTTTAATTCAGACTATTCTAAAACACCAAGTAAAATGGTCATAGCAGAAAGGCCTTGAAGGATGACAAAAGGAATGTACTTTGAAGATTTTTTTCTTTTGTGATCTCATCTCTTCGACTGTGTTTACATAAATGTGACTACTGATGCTCTGAAATGTTTCAGTTCAAACTAGAAGGTTCTGAAAGTTCTAATGAGGTTTAAACAGCTAATTCAACATTCATGGTCTGTAAGAATTGTCCAGAAGCTCAGATATACTTCTGATCCTGCCACTCCTTCTTGCCAGTGACAAATGAAATGAAAGTATCTGCTCACTCCGTAATGACTACCTTCTTGTACTGACTATAATATTAGGAAAAAGGATAACTGTTTAGAATGTCAGATACTGGCCACAGCTAACTTACCAAATATATAAAAAGTCCTCTTTGCAGTGGAAAAGAAAAACAGTCTGGTTGAAGCTTAATCAGATCTTTATTGGATGATGGACAAACAATCTTTTCTGATGTAGTCTTAAATGGATACCAACTGCTCAAGTGATTTTTCTGTTTGGCTTTTTTGTAATAGAGCCACATACAAATGCATTCCTCTGTATAAAACTACTAATGAGACAATGGATGTGAGAGAAATAAAATGAAAAATTGAATATGAAATAGGCACAGTCACCGTGGTAAATTATTATTCTTTAAGATATTAATTTGTTTCCAAAAGGAGAGAAGCAAAGGTACTCAAGGACATATATCTGTCTAAGTGTTTGGGACTTGTTTCTTTCTTAATAGGTAAAGGTCCTTGCTTTCGTATTTTATTGTTGCAGCTCATACAAGAAAGGATTTTACTGCTAAAAGAAACTAGTTTTACATTTCCTTTTTGGTTTTCAGCCATTTTGCACAACTTTAGTTTTTTTTATCTAACATTCTATAATGCAAAGCAATAAGGGTGGTGCAGTGGCATAGCATATAGTATTGTTGCCTCATAACAAGAGGCTCTCTGGTTCAATTCTCAGCTGCGGTGCCTTCTGTGTGGAGTCTGCATGTCCTCCCTGTGTTTGTGTGGGTTTTCGCTCACATTCCAAAGACATGCAGTAGGTGGATTGGACACTATAAATTGGCTATAGATATGAGTGAGCATGCAAGTGTGTGGTCTGGAAGAACTACCGTGGCAGGGCTAGCCACTTGGCAGTTTAAACCATGACTCTAGATGATTGTCACTGTTCAAGTGACACCCTAATTCCATATGCACAAAAATGGGACAAAACTGGTTGTGGATGGATGGAGTCTATAAAGCAAAATAAGAGCAGTACATTGTTCATAATGAAAATATCATTATGACAAAGTTATACGAAAAACATGAATTTTCCTCCCATGAGAGTTTACATTACAGTCAATATGTACCTAACTACCATGAATCTAATCATTACTGCCTTTTCTTATGCCATATGCATCTCAGTCTATCTTTTAATGAAAAAAAGTTCAGAATATGTTAACTAAAAAAAAAGACCATCTACAAAATGCAGATCAATGGATAAAATATATAACGGCTAAACTGTTTGCCAGTTTTTCAAATGTTATACCCAAAAGCTGTCCATTTTGACCTAGTTTTCTGATCCCTACATATACAAATGTTTAGCATATACAGTATGTATTGTAATTTAAAGGTGCTACCAATGTTATTACATTGTTTAGTAATATTGATATGTACAACAGCAACATATATAGGATTTGGATTGGTCTCTGATCGTATTTAGCTTATTATATGTTAGAAACATGGATGCCAGGAAAATCACCTTGAGAGTGAAACTGAAAAAGTTATTCAAGGCATCCATGTTAAGAAGTCATAATTTAAAGGATTATGATTGGGTCATTGATCATATCTGCTTATTATGTAAACATGGATACCAAGAGCTTCACCTGAAGATCGAAGCTCAAGAAGTAAATCTTGGCATCCATGTCAAGAGCACACAATTAAGGGTTATGATTGGAGGGCTGCTATTTGTAGTGTATGGAGCTTTAAAGAAAAAGAAAACTCCACAAAGTATTTTAGCAGCTTTCAAAACTGTAAAGCACTTGGCAAACACTGCCAGAAAGACAATGTAACACAATCTCTAATGTTTGCACTCACCTTGTCATGTCTCTCAAATGTCCAGATTTTCCCACAATGTCCAGATTTTTTGTCTTATATGTTTGCTCTGTTTCTCATAAAATATTTGTTTTTCATTCAAATCGCAGAGGATTGAAGTCAGTAAATATGACATTCATTTCAGTTTCAGATTTCATATCCTTCAGAAAATGCAAGCTACTTTCTCAGTGTATGAAAGAAAGTGAGGGGCACTTTATTGGTATGGATAGCAGACAGAAACAAATCTGTTTTTCATTCTGTTGCTGTCTTTTGCTAGTCAGCTGTGGCAGACTTGACTACCTAACATGACACCTGACTTTAGCAAGATAAGCAGGCGGTGCATAACATTTGTTAAGGTTAGGTCTCCAACTGTAGTAGCACTTATCTGATTAGTCTTCTTCAGAATATTGGAGTGTAAGCACCATGATCCATGTGCTAAAAAATGTTATAATCGGCGACCCAATCTTAATACTGTGTAGTGCCTAGAAGTTTACCTGTTCTATATACTACCATTTACGGGGGGGAAAAAAGACAGAGTGAGTACAGAAGAGTGAAGTGTTTTAATGGCCAGAAAAGCACTTAGCACTGTTAAACAGACAACAGTACACCACACCTCTCAGCTGTCCCTGTTTTGGGGGAATGTTCATATTTTCTGGCTTGATTTATCCCTCTCCACAGGATGTCTCTGCTTTTGGAGGTATGTTCCAATTTTCAGGCTTGATTTACCCATTCACATAATTTTCTGAATCCCTCTCATCACGTGATTTTTTGAAGTTTTCTGGTACACACAAAACCACATTACATGACCAGCAATAGTGGCGACAGTAATTCAAAAAGAAGACGCACATCTTACATTTGTCTTTTTCTGAAGCAAAAATAAATGACCTTATGTGATAGAATGTTGCTACATCGTTCATTAAACTCTACAGATTTGACATAGTCTATTCGATACATACTTATATTCATCATCATCATCAACTCCATGTTTCCAATTTCTACATGGTATTGGGGTGTTGTCACTTATTGCCATCTCTCCCTATTCAATGCCATTGTCCTACCTTCTTCAACACTCATGCCTAATTCTTGCAGGTCTTTTTTCAGACAATCCATCCACCCACCTCTTTGCTGGATGCCCTCATTTCATCATGCCTTCATCATGTCTGTCCCAAATCATCTTCTTCACCAGATTGTCTTCTACTTTCCTGCACATGTGCTTGAACCAGTGTAATCTGTTCTCTCTGACTTTTTCCGTAATTGCAACTACTTTGGATTCTGTTCTGATGTGCTCATTTCTTCATCTGTCCCACAGTGTGCATCCTGCCATGCATCTTGGGCACTTCAACATCATCTCCTCATCTCCTCTGCCTTTACTGCCAAGGTTTCTGTACCATACAGTAGTACTGCTTGTACCACTGTTTTGTATTCCTTGCTTTTCAGCTTCTTCTGCATTTTTCTGTCATACATTAGCTCTGACACTCAGTGCCAGTTAGCTGATGCTGCTCTGATTCTAACACTGAACTCCTCATTCGGACTTCCCTTCTCTTCAACCACCTCTCCCAAATACCTGAAACTGTTAACCTGTTCCAATGTTCTCCCTTCTATCTCACTCCTCAGCTTTTTTTGAGTTCCATCATTTGCTGCCATTACAACTGTTTTATCTGTGCTCAGTTTCATCCCATGTGCTCTTAGTTTTGCATTCCATTCCCCTACTCTTTGCTGAAGTTCCTGTTCAGAGTCCACCTTTAATGCCACATTGTGTGTATACAGCACCTTTATTGACCTGTCCCCATTACCTGTTTGCTAATGTAGTTCATCACCAGTATGAACAGCAGGGGGTTCAGAGCCGAACCCTGATGTACATGCAGTCTCTCTGGGAACCCCTCTGTAAGACCAACACTGCTCATACTTGAGTCATTGAGTACTTGGACATAGCTTGCAATAATTCTGCCAGTGTTTGTGGGAGTTGAACTACAGCAGAACTGCCCAAATCAGCTTTCTTGGGACTTTATTCTTTTTCCAAGTCTAGGAATGACAAGTTGGACTATTTCCTCATTTCTAGCTTCTTCTCGAGTATCTGTCACAACTAGGTTGGTTGTGCTGCATCATGATCTTAAACCAAACTGCTCATTTCCCAACTTACTTTCTACTATGTGTATTCATTTATCAAGCACCCACTCCAGAAATTTCATGCAGTGTGATAAGACTTGGATACCTCTATATTATCCACAGTTATGAATATCCCTTCTGTTCTTGAACACTGGAACTAGTATGCTTATTCTCCAGGCATCTGGAATACGTCTTTCTCTCCACACTGCTATGAGTACCCACAGGAACCATTTTCCCTATCTCACCCAGCATCTTTTTCATATCTGCTGTAACCTCATCTGAGCCTGTTGCTTTCCCCGACTTCATTTAGCCTTAGTGCTGTTCTCACTTGTTCTAGTGTGGGCTCATCACCTTCTCTCAGTGGTCTGTGCGTGTGGGGCATTACAGCTTTTGTGGGGTTTTCTTCATTCAGAAGCTGCTGGAAGTAGTCTTTCCATGTGCCTTTGATGTCCTTTGGACTGGTGAGTAGGTTGTTGCTGGTATCTCTTATGAAAGTTGTCTGACCATCTTCTTTATTTTTCTGTCTTTGCCTTGCAATCTGATAGAATTTATTTGTGCCATTCTCTGAGTCACTTTCCAGAAGCTGGTAGAGTGCTTCTGATGCTTTGTTCTTTACTATTGCAACTTCTCACTTACCCTCTGTCTTAGGGAATTGGCATTCCTTCCTAGCCTTGTCTGTCTTTCCTATTTCCCACTCTTTCATGCACTCCTTTCTTTTGATGACTTTGTGGACTTCTGTACCAGTTTTTCCTGTGCATCTTATTGGCTCGGCCACTTATCTGTTGTGTAGCCTTTACAAATGCTGTTTTGAGGCACTGCCATTCTTCTTCAACTCCAACTATTTTCTTCTCTTCTTGAGGTGCTAGAGGCCTGAGTAATTCCTTGAACTCTTGTTTTCTTTCTAGTCAGCTTCCAGGTCTCCAGTCTTGCCTTGACGCCCTTAGAGCCATCTATGACCACTGTTTGTAGCTGATTGTGGCAACCAATGGTTTATGCTGAGGGCCGACTGTTTCACTGGGGATGACTGTGCAGGCACTGACTCTACCCCGGTGCCCTTTCCATACTAGGAGGAAGTCTATCTGAGTTGTATGTTGACCAGTTTTATATGTGATCTTGTGACTCTCTCTCTTTCTGAACCATGTGTTGGCTATCATCAAGCCATTTGCATCTAGAAAGGTCTTTCTTTCTTTATTCCTGTTGCCCCACCCACGTGGGCCCATGCAGTCCTCATATACTGCAAAATGCCACCACCAGCAAGATAGTCTAGGAATGAAAAATGCAGGCCAAGAAGAGCTTCAAGTAGTTTAATAGAACACAGGAAAATTGACAAGATTGAGTGCTTTCGTATAGAAATACTTCATCAGAATCTGTTACAAAAGCACATACACCAAGTTTAAATACCCCTCCCTATAATCACATGACAGTTTGCATCATCAGTGCACTCACTTGTAGAAAAAAGCATGTCTTAACGCAATAACATGTTACAAGTCAAAACATAAAAAATTTTATGTTATCTATTAGTTTTCAAATAAAAATTCAAAGGCTCTTCTTGGCCTGCATTTTTCATTCCTGGGCTGTCTTGCTGGTGGTGGAATTTTGCTGGATTTGGTCTTTGTTATTTTGGTTATCCTGTTTTTTTGTGTATACCAGTATGGCTGGACCTGGAGTGAAAGAAGGTGAGATGGAGAAACTTTCCCAGAACCTGGGCTTGCTTACTCTGTTCATACAAGAACTTACTCAAAAGGTGGATGATTTACAAAAAAGATGTGATGGTGATATGCAGGTTGACAATGAATTTGAACAAACACCAAGTTGTTTGTTAACTGCTGGTCAAAGAACATGTTCTAGAGAGGCTATTATTGTTGTTCCCTCCCAGCCTCAAACAGACCAGCACAAGGATTTAAAACAATGGCTTAATGGCTCATTATCCATTGGCAATCATGGAGTTGGTGAGGAACCACAAACTTTCAAAACATCCTTGCTTTTATTTGAACAAACTGTTTCTAAATGTCAGAAATTACAGCTGGAGAATGCCTATTTGTGGAAAGCATTATATCCCAAAGAATTCCTAAGGGCCTTAAAACTTGGAAATTCCCCACTGGTGTTAAATGGGGGAAGTCCTTTCTACTCTGAGTTGCTTGGCATGTTTGTCAGGCATGGGTGCGAACTATTGAAGTGTATTATTAAACATAACCAACAGCAGCTGGATGTGCTCAATAGTGAAGCAGGCAGGTTGGATGCAGCTTTACACAAAGACCTACAGTTTCCCTCATTTCAGGGGGAGTATGAAGAGATTTTTTGGAAAGTGGATCGTGAAATCTCTTTTATCAGGACTAGGAAGGAAAAGAAATCTGGGAGGGACCGGGTGGCCTATGAAGAAGGGAGGACATATCCTAGACCTCCAACATCCAGCAATTCTTTTTCACATGATGATGTCACAGAGGAAGCAGAAACTGCCAGGCATAACCACAACAAACACCAGGAGAGCCCTTTAGAGCCAGGACAGGGGGAATTTGTTTGCCGTTCTGAGAAAATAAAAAGATCAGAAGCAGAACAGTGTCTCGCACAGCCAGTGGAAAAGGAACCAGGGAAACAGGTGGCAGCAACCACGGGGATATCATACAGCAGAACTGAGGAACTTAGTGCATTAACCGATGATGAGTCCAACTTGGGGAAAATGTCACAGAAGGACCTTTGTTGATATTTAATCATTCAGGTGACTTTAAACTATTAAATTACAGTGACTTTGAATGTACTGTTAAACATGCAGATCTACTCGGCAAGGGTGAGTTGTTTGTTCCTTCTACTCAATTTAAAATTGGTTGGGAGGGTGGCCTAATGGTTAAGGTGTTTGCCTTGCAAACACAAGGTGCAGGGTTTGAGTCTCACAAGGGATAATTGGCTAGGATTGAAATGGCTCGCAAGGGCAGTTAGCTTAGTACTAACCTATGAACCTATGAAAATAGATGTGCTGTTAATTAACTTGAAGTTGTATCTCAGAAAAATTAATCTGGGGCTAGTATTGGTAAGTAAAACAGATTTTACTAGCAATATTTTGAAACATAGCAGCACATTTAGCCCCCCATTGCCCTTTATAATGTTTGAAAAAATGGTAGAGCTGGATTTCAGAGCCCTTTCTAAATTTAAACATAATAACACAAGTAACTTAAATAACCATGTGTATACATTGCTTTTTCAACTAGCTAGGAACAAACATTCATGGGTCATGAAACCTGACAAAGGGGGAGAGGTAGTGGTCATGAACAGAGAAGAATACTTGTACAAAAATGATCATCCATGTCACAAATTGTGATTTGTATGAGGAGATGCCATTGAGTTGCATCAAATTGGCATACTGCAGAATTGATTTTTTTCTGCAAGCCGTGGTGAAAGAGGAGGAGATCACACCTGCAGTACACAGGTTTCTTCCGGTATTACATCCTGTTTTCCCGTGTATATTCGGGATCCCCAAGATTCACAAGAACATTGTTGACTCACCAATGAGACCAATTGTAAATGCCAGTAAATCCAAAATCCACCTCCTTGGGGTCTACGTGGATTCTTTGTTAAAAAAGTGTTTGGAACCTTTTGAACACATTTGCAAGGACTCATGAGATTTTTTGTATAAAATGAAAAACTTGGAATTTTCAAGAGACTTTTTTTTAACAGTGGGTGTAATTGAGTTGTTTAACATTATACCACATCAACAAGGTCTAGAATGGTTCCATGATTTCCTGTGTGAATGCACTGAGTTTAACAATGACACTGTTAATGTTTTAGTTTTATGCATGGAATTGGTTCTGAAATATAACTTTGTTTTTCTGGAGGGGCAATACTATAGGCAGAAAAAAGGGGTAGCTATGAGGGTGTCTTGTGCCCCCATATTTGCCAACTTAGTATTGCTGCAATGGGAACAATGTCTTCTTTTCAAACACTATGAGGTTAAACCTTTGAAGTTATATCTCCGTTTTTGGATGATATTTTTATCATCTGGGGTAGGCCCCCAGAGGAGATCTAGGATTTTATGGAATTTATTAATTCCTCTACATCTTTTTTGAGGTGTACTCACACCATTCACTTGGAAAGTACAATTATTTGGATGTTACTATTTCTAAAGATTATCAGAATGAACAATGGGCTAGTAAAATTTACAGAAAACGCACATACAGCAACAGTCTATTACATTTTGAGAGCAACTACCCTCTCCATCAAAAAATAGGAATAATCAAAGGCCACTATATTAGAGGGGCCAGGATGGTTTCGTCTCACAACTATTTCATGGAAGAATGTGAGACACTATGGCACGTTACTCAAGAGGGGGTACCCCAAGGGCACAGTTGCCACGATTAGGGATTATATAATGGAGAAAAGAATTGAGGGAGATATAGTACTCCTTATACACCCCACCTTCACTTTGGCCACATGTGCATTTTCTAGGAGACAAGTGGATGGATCTAGTATGCAAAAAGCCTTTGTTATAGAGTTTTGCAATGAGACCCCTCAGATTAGAGGTATTTTGATCAAAAACTGGCAGATCTTTTATTTGTTTAAAGAATTCAGAGACAAAATAGGGAACCATCCAACCGTGGTCTTTAGAAGGGGCAAGACCATTAAAACTATCTTGATCACACATCTGTCCACTATGAATATGGACACAGTAACAAAAGGGCTAGCACCTATAAATGTGGCTTTTGCAATTATTGTAATGACATACTGGAAAGTGATAACCTGGTGTTAAACCAAATGACAATTAGATTCAGGAATGTTTGTAACTGCAACAGTGTGGGGCTGGTGTAACTGCAACAGTGTGGGGGTGGTGCAACTGTAACAGTGTGGGGGTGGTGCAACTGCAATAGTATGGGGGTGGTATAACTGCAACAATGTGGGGGTGGTGTAACTGCAACAGTGTGGGGGTGGCGTAACTGCAACTGTATGGGGGTGGTTTATGCTGCTGTATGTCAACTGTGTAAATGTCTTTATGTAGACAAGACAGTGGAAAATCAAAGAGCGTATTTATGAACATAAAGCTGATATTAGAAAACTGGCTAGTAAAAATACCCTTGCTAAACACTACAGAGTACCTCAGTCACAGTTTTTGATTTTTTTGTTTTGGAACAAGTGTTACAAGACCTTAGAGGGGCACCATGGGAGGATAAATTGGAAGAAAGGGAACTGCGTTGGCAGTTTAGATTAAATGCTACCAACCCACCTGGTCTCAATGAAGGGGTGTCTATAGCTTGTGTTTTAAAACTTAAATCTTATAGTGCGTAGCCAGGTGCTGCTGTTCTGTGCATTTCAACAAACTATATATATAAAACAACTTTTTTGTTGGACAAGGATTATTTTTATTTTCATTTTATATTTGAAAACTAATAGATAACAAGTCCCCCTGGATTTACTAAACTTTTGTGCAGGACTAGCTTAGTCCTGCATGGAAGCACCTGTTTAGGAGCAAGACGGCAGTGTGCCATGCATATTAATAAGGCGCGCTGCTCGAGCTCCTAGGCTTACACGGAGCATGTAAGAGTGCAGGGGGCGTGTCTGAGAGCAGAGCTCTCACAATAAACACACCCTCGCAATGTAGAACAGCAGAAAGTGGTAAGAAATGAGCGAGACCACTCATAGGTGTCCTCATATCCCCACCAACAGTCCCCCGTGTGTACAACAGCAACAGTACATATAAATAAAATGAAGGAACCATTTTATTATTTTTTTTTACAAATCTGATTGAAGCTAACCATAGGTGCATGGGTGTGCCCATCGCTTAGCTATGGTTAAAGCAGCTTAAAAGGCTGAAGAGGATAACAAGGAAGATATATGCAAATGAAGCAGCATAGCAATATTGCAGTGGGCAGAGCATTTGCCTAACGTGCAGGCATTCCTGGTTCAAGTCCCACTGCAGCACAGTCTACTTTACATGGCAAAGCATAGTATAACCAATATTTTTGTTGCAAAACCCACTAAATAGCATATATTTATGAACTGGAGTACTGCAGGAAATGCACATGTGAAGTGTCAGTGTCATAATGAGTAAGGCACTAGTAAGCAGGTTTAAGCACAAATAAGCAGTGTGTGTGTGTGTGTCTTTCGGCTTTTCCCGGTTAGGGGTCGCCACAGCGGAACTCCGGTCCGCTAATGATTGGCAGTAGAGTTTTACATGCTGGCTTGCCGGGCCTAACGCACAACCTTCAACGGGAACCCATTCACGCATGTCGTCACACAGTAGACGCTTTAACTGAGAATCGAACGGGCAACGTCTAACTGTGAGGCGACAACGCTACCGCAGCACCACCACCGCAGTTCAAGCACAAATAAGCAGTAGTAAGCGTATTTAAGCACTAGTAAGCATATTTAAGTGCGTTTGCATGGTGGTAAGCACTGCCTACACAGATTAAGCAATTTAGAAGCTGAGTGTAAGAAACTGTAACCGGAAGTTAGGAGTGCTTACCTCCGTGCAAACCTACTTACAGCTGCTTTAAAGTGCATTAATCATTCTGTATCCAATGGCCCGTGTTCTGCCCAGCAACAAAATAAACAGCCTCTGCAAGGCTCGAACCCAGGTCCCTGCACACCATAGACAGTGATTTACCACTAAGTCATGCCAGATGTACATAAATCTGATGTTTTCACAAACATATCATCCAGCCCAGTCATGCAACAGTACAGAGAATGTATACCAACGTCTACATGTATGTTTGTGTGTGTGTAAATATATTAATATCTAAACAGATACAACATAGTTATACATGTATATATATATATATATATATATATATATATATATATATATACTTTTTTTAGGAATCTATACATATATATCAATATATATGAAACTATATATATGCAAATGCCTACATTAACACACACACACACCTATATATATATATATATGTCTGCATATAAACAGCAAGGTACATATATGTACGCAGATCTATATCTATGTAGGTACATGTGGCCATACATCTGTAGATAGCAATGGTAGATTAACAAAAACAAATATGTCCACATGCACCGTTAATGGGGTTGAGAGGCCCCAAACAATATACGTCTTGTACAAATAGGCATACCCCCCCCACAGTGAAACATGTCCGCCCTGCAATACACTACCAAGTGCTGCAGATCCCATAACAAGGACCTGACATAACATGGGTACAAGATGTCAACAGTACTACATCCCACCTGTATGATGTCAGGCTGGTATTGGTAACATATGCAGTATAGTCTGCCTCCCATAGGAAGTGTAAACTGTGAAAGCTATCAACATCCCCAGGATACATATACACAGACACAGCCACATATGGTACGATAGCATAATATTACAGTATATGGACTATCTGTTCGACACCATCCTCATATGTGCCACTCACAGACTAACCCTACATATACTGGGCTGCTACACAGTTTGGTCTGATGGCTGTCTGTGGTATGGGACATGTGTGTGTGTATGGCCCTACAAACATGTAAGCCAATACAGTAACATACAGTGGAGCAGCATGTAACATCAGATAGGACAGGACCTAGAACAATGACATCTACCACAGTCTGTACACAGGCTAAAGTACATATTAACAATACACACACTGTCAACATTCACCATAAGTACACAGACCTCAGTACTGTGCAAATATCCACAGCTTGTCCAGGTTATGTCATCAAATATAACCCCTACTGTGCATAATATGTGTAGCAGTCTGATATCTCACTGGTTTGTTATCAGATATGATGGCAGTAATTGTGGTGTACAGCACATATGCACCTCTTACTACATGACATATGTACAAAGGTTGACAGAGTTGTGGCTGGAAGCACATACACAGGGACAATATTGACATGTTGCTGTGATAACCTCATATATATATACTGTTGTAACAGGGTTTGTTGCAACTTATGTCCTATTAGGGATATGATGTCAGTAACTGTCATGACTTTCACCATTTACAGACTGCAATCCTTACACTACATTCTGCAGTTCACAGATAGATGCTCTGTGAGTAATACATGACACTAAAGGCACAACACACTGACCAGTCTGCAGATGACCCTACAGATCAGGATTCGTCATAAACATAGAACTGACTTGGCAGGTATTGAAACATGTAGGACAACCATAGCCACACACACACCTTTAAACCAACATTACTCCAAATTCAGTATAGCAGCACTTAAGTCTGTAGTCGGGTCGGACACATCCCCCTCCTGTGTGTTGCCCTGTTTCCACAGTGTATGTTGTTAGAGGTTAATCCCCATTCCATCTGAGATGCTGTTTCCCAAACAACAGATCTAGTTCCTGCTCACAGTGAATGAAAAGGGCCAACACCAACATGATGTTCCTAGATATTGAAGTGTGTTTCCATGGAATTGGCTATAGGGATGTTACCACAGTTGTTCTACTTGCAATCAGCTAGGGGATGGCTGCAATTTGTGCAGAGGCCATCAGCTGATCATGAGCATCACTTAAAATACACATGCTGATGCCTAAGCAAAGCAGGTGTAGGTCTCCACATCCACCAGAGAGGGAGTGAGGTTGGCAAACAGAGGCAAAGACAAGTCAGGGAGGGGTGGGAGAGTAAAACCAAAGCATGTTTGTGTCACACACCTACCAGCACAGGGTATCAAACCCCTGACGACTATGTAGTGCTATCACAGTTCTATGCAGTTCTTGGATGCACCACATAGGTTACCTGTTGTGGAGCCCTCAGAACATCTATGTGATGGTGAGTGACATCTGCAACAGGGATATGGTAGCTAAATGGTAGGTGACTTACACATGCCTGTCCACATGAACAGGTGCCAGCGTCAACACAGCCACACTTCCACAGGGATGCACACACATTGACACACTTGGCAGGGCCAGGATTACAACTTATCAGTAGTGGGATTGCCACAACACATTATTGTGCAGGTCTCTCATGCACCACATGGGTCATAACGTTGTATGGGCAATGGCTATGGGGAGGTGTCTGACATCAGACAGCATGCTTCAGTATGCCATTGGGGGTTGTAATGAGTGTGGATGTGATCATATGCATCATACAACATGCACACAAACTCACAGGGTGCCAGTACTGACATGCATGGGTGCATTTTTGCATGGGTGTGTGGTGGTCGACTGTGCCAGATGGCTATACAAGGCTAGGTGATGGGTATACCTTGGCATCAGGCCACATGATAATGGTCTGCATTGTGGCTCAGGGCTGCATTTTCTGCATTTGCTCACACAGGTGGGAATTGTATCCCCCATTCAGTAACCTGGGTAACTATTGTGTGTGGCCAAAGCTGTGCATCACTTGCCATGTATGTGTTCCTTAGTCCATGACATCGACGGTGTCTGGGATGTGCACACCTCCCACATGCATGTACAGTGACATGTGGAACTGTACCTGGGGTGTCTTACCCATGCTGTGAACACAGATTATCATCAGATGTGTCAGCCTTGCCCACCTGGCGGGAACTGATAATGGACAGCATGTTTACCCTGCACCTACATTTATAGAATGCGAATGACATTCCCTGGTGTCAGTGGCATCTGTCCATACAAGGCATATTGTCAGGCATGGTATGTCCTTTGTGGGTCACATGTGATGGCACCACAGGTGTTGCAGGTGTCCATTGGGGAACATGGGGGAGGTGCACTGTCTGCATGTACGTGCATATTGGACAGATGGACAGGGAGCCATGGCCTCTGTCGCCCACTGCAATCACTCCATAGTTACTATCAGTGGCCAATATGCAGTGTACTACCCACATATTGGCTGTTGCCTAGGCATGTGTGCGTGTATGAGACATGGGTTGAGAGTGTGCTCTGGGTAATACTGGGGTTGCTAACTGTGATTGTTGCCTGGCCTTGATGTCACATGTATGGGTATGGATTTGCACCCAAGTCTCTCAGCTATTTCACATCTGTTATCCCTGTATGGTGGACATTGTGATATATACTAGGGCCGCCATATAAGAAATATGCAAAACCCGCTCCACATTGGGCCCAAGTGTCACATACTCACACCCACCTCCACATAGAATATGAGTTACAAACACACACACACACCTGTCATGTCTGGGAGTAGAACCCCTACCTAACTAGTTTATTACACTACAGCACTATGCAGTTATAATATGCCCCACAGAGATTATTGAAGTACTCCTTCCTCAAAGGTGTATATCACACTGGATGACATCAGCAGGATTGCCAAAGTAGGACATTCAAATTGTAGTGTGTGTGACCAGCCTAAAATGCATTGCTCCCTACACAGACAGTGACACACACACAAAACTTCCACAACCAACATGTGTGGGTATCAAACCCCAAACAGAGGTCTATATCACACTACAGCATGGAGCTGTTATAGGAAGCATCATGGGGATTATTGGAGAACTCTTTCCACAAAGGTGTATTTCACAATGAATGACATCAGCAGGATTGCCAAATTAGGACATTTGAAATGTACTTAGTGTGACTAGCATGCATTGCTCCCTACACAAACATTGAAACACACACAAAACATCCAAAACTGCCGTGGGTGCGAATAGAACCTACCAGAGTTCTAAATCACACTTCAGCAGTATGCAGTTATGGCACATGCTACAGAAATAACTGGGCTACAACCTTCCCAGAGGTGTATTTCTAGATGGATGACATCAGCAGCCTTGCCAAAGTTGAGCATTTGAATTGTAGGGAGTGTGACTACCCTAAAAAGCATTGCTCTCAACACAGTCAGAGTCAGACAGACACACACACAAACACACTTGCCATGTCTGGGATTAGAACACCTACCTAACTACTTTATCACACTACAGCAGTACATAGTTACAGGACACGCTACAGAGATTACTGGGCTACAACCTTTCCAGAGGTGTATTTCTAGGTGGATGACATCAGCAGCTTTGCCAAAGTTGAGCATTAGAATTGTAGCGGGTATGACTGCCCTAAAAAGCATTGCTCTCTACACAGACAGAGACAGACACACACACACACACACACACGCACACACACACACACACACACACACACACACACACACACACACAGTTGCCAAGTCCGGGATTAGAACTCCTACCTAACTAGTTTATCACACTACAGCAGTACGCAGTTATGGGATGCACCACGGAGATTACTGGGCTACAACTCTCCCAAAGGTGTAATTCACAGTGGATGATCTCAGCTGGCTTGTCATAGTAGGGCTCTGGGGAGGGCAGTGTGTGTGCATGGGCCATAACCCATTCATCTAGGGGTTGACATGCCACATGCGGGCACACACACGGTCATATTTCACAGGTACATGTATACAGCTGCTAGATGACTACTTCCTTGTTACGGTCATGTTGCACAGCTGGCACATGCACCATATACTCTGTAATGCTGACAGATACTGGTGGCTACTATCTGCAGTGGGTGATATCTGGCCCTTGTGTGGTTGTGGCCCATTGGCTGTGTGCTGGGTGGGACAGGCCCGGATGGCTCCTTGTCACAGTCACCCTCTTCCACACATCTATGTACATATACATTTGGCTTATTATAATGTATTGTCCTTAGGTATATGTCTGTATTCTTGTCCACTGTGTGTGAAAAGCATGTGTGTTGCATACTGAGGAGTGTCTGTACTAACATCTGCGACTGCCAGTTATGTCTGGTCCACTGGTGTTTGCAGACAGGGCCTTATGTGTTTGTGTGTGAGCATGCTGAGTATGACCTTTCAATGTGTTGTTGACTGACATTACCTTCATTTCAGTAAGTGTGTGAGCATGCCCAGTATGGCCATCTGTATTGAATGTGTGGATCAGGACAAGGTAAATTATACTGCAGTGCTGACCTTTGTGTTGTACACCTACAGGTAGCATGGTGTCTCTGCAGGGTATCCATCGGTCATTTGGCATTGACTGTTACTACTTTTCTGCATAGTGGGGGGCACACCTGCCTATTTCTACATTTCTACACAGGAGTGGGGGGGGCACACCTGACTATTTCTACATTTCTACCCAGGTTGGGGGGAGGCAAACCTAACTGTTACTACATGTCTCTGTAGGGTGGGGGGCACACCTGACTATTTCTATATTTCTACACAGGATTGGGGGGCACAACTGACTGTTACTAAATGTCTATGTAGGATGGGGGGGGGGCACACCTGACACTTGTACACATTTGCTAGGACTGTACTGGTATGATGGGTACTCCATTTCATTCTGTAGGCTTACCTATCGTGCTGACTACAGGCATACCAATGTACTACAGATCTTAGCTTTTAATTACCTACATATTCGTTTCTGACTTCCTACCCTTCAGAACTGACATCCCACTGCCTGACCTGCTGTAGTCTGTCTGTGCAGGCCTGGGGGGTTACCCATAGGCCTCATTCAGAGGCCATAGCACAGCCTTTGTTTGTGTTTGTCTAATCCTATCCTGGTGGCTGTGACTGTTGTTGGGTATGTGAACCCCCCTGCCTGGCATATGTGAGTCACTTACCTTGTGGGTGTCCCAGTATTGAGGGTGGTGCTGCAAGGCTGCCTATGTTGGATGCACATAGTACACTCCTTACACATGGTTAAGCACAGGTAGTATCATGTTTGGCATCCCTTTTACTGTATGTGAGAGTCAGGGAGAGGTGTTATTCCCTGGGTCCCTCCTGTGTCAGTGTATGTGCTATGAGTTGCCTCTTTGCCAAGGCCAGGGCATACTGGGCACACCTCCTTCTGCCTACTGGGGCAGGCTCAGGTTGTTCCTCCTCTGAGTCACTCTGTGCCTGTGCAGGCCTTGGCAATGGTGGAGGGCTGTGTGACCCTGCCCCATTCTGTTACTTCTGCAGCTGTTTCCGCAGGATCATATTGTGTAGCATGGCACATGTAAGGACGATTTGGGTACATGTAGCTGGTGAGTACTGCAAGGCTCCAACGGATGTGTCCAGGCACTGGAACCGTGAACTGAACATCCAAAACACACGCTCTACTATAATTCTGGTCTGTGCATGTGCCTCATTATGGAGTTCTTGTTCAGGTGTGTGTGTGTGCATTTCTGATGGGTGTCATCAGCCACGGCTCCAGTGCGTATCAAGCATCCCCCACTAGGTGACTGTCAGGGATGTCCCCATTGGCAAATCTCTGGTACAGCTGTGTCAGATGCCAGATGTGTGAATCGTGATAGCTTCCAGGGCAGCCAGCATACACATTCATTATTATGCCCTAGGCATCACACATGACCTGGCAGTTGATAGAGGGGAAGCCCTTGCGGTTGATGTAGACTCTACCCTGCTCACCAGGTGGTGCTTTGATGCATATGTGCGTGCAGTCTATAGCACCCACTACCTCAGGGTATTCTGCTATTTGGTGGAACAGTTGCATATTGCTGGCCAACGCCTCACGGGTGTTGGGAAAATATACCTGCTCACCGACATGTGCTGACATGGCATCCAGGAACTGATGGAGTACCCTGGATGTTGATGCCTGTGAAATCCCCATCATATCTCCAGTTGGCCTTTGGAAGGTACTTGTAGCTAGTATTTGTAGGCTTACACATACCTTGGTATCCATTGGGATGGGTTCCCCTCTGTTAGTTCTGTATGAGGCGTGGCCGGCACAGCTCAACAATTTGCTGTAGGAGGTCCCTGTCCACCATATAGTGCTCGACTATCTCCTGGTCTTATAGCCCGTGGTAGATTACCCTGGGTCTGTGCACTCTTCTCCGTCTCCTCACTTTGGGTTGGTCGACAGCATTCACATCCTCAGCACCCTCAGCCTCTTCCACAAGTTCTTGTATGATAGCTATTGCAGCCCCAATCATTTTTGCTGTTGTGAGTGTTAAAAGTTCCCCGCTTGTTTACACTGGTTGTGTAGAGTGTGGGCAAAACCAGAGGGAAGGTGTTTGCATAGTTTATAGTAGTGTTCTTGGCTGGGCTGGTCTGCTGCTTGTGTAATTGGCTGGTTCTGATACAGTTCACCTGCCACCTGTGCTAACTCTCCTTGATTACCTTCCTCCTGCTCTTTTCCCTTCCCACTGCCTTCCTGTTTAAGTCCGTGTGTGCGCCGCTCAGACAGAGTGCTCAAATGTGCACACTTCTGCTATTTCCTGGTTTAACTTCTTTTTTCTTCCTGTAAAACCGGGTGCACAGCGCGCACACCCATTTAGGCTTTGTTAAGAGTGCTAGGCAGGTTTAGACACACCCCAAGCTAGGAGCAAACCCGAGCCACAGGGCTCCAATCCACTTACAGTATGCCTGATAATCCCCCCCCCCCCATGATGTCACCTAACTCCTAGGCTTGTTCCAAGCTATTCCTACTCTTACACTGTTGGGACCTGACTCACATGCTGAGGAAAACAGGGATTCACTATCCTTCCCCTCATTTGTATAAGATTGCCTGCTAATGCATAGTTACATGTCTCTCACTGAGGCCCTCCCCCCTTAGTAACCACTACTCACTGGTCATGTTGTCTTTTGCCTGCCATTGACTTGCATGGCAGAGTACTGATTTTAATTAGAATGCTTAATTTAGGTTCATTTTGTTATTTTCCCCCTGATCCCATTTGCACGCCGCTGCCCTACACTTAAACAGCCGAGATCGACTAAAAAAAAATAAAAGTTGATTTTTGTATTTTTTTTTTTTTTTTATGTTTGCAATGCCAATGGCCTTATACTTGGCCATTGGCATGCTTACTACATGATATGCAACCTTTATTTGAAGCTGTCACAGATCCGTTTTGGATTTTGCAGAAATGTACTCGGTTACTAACCGAGTACATTTCTGCAGATAGCACTAGTCCTGCACGGACAGTTGCAAGCTTCCTGGATTGGAAAATCACCTCATTTGCATAGATTTCTCCTGCAAATGGGTGATTTGCATACAAGGGCTTTGTTCGTGCAGGATTAGTGCATGAGCACTCGTGCACGTCCCTGCAAGCTGTTCCTGGATCGCACGGCAGACATATTGCCTGCTTGAGCTCCTGCACCAATCTTGCATGCCGTGCAAGCTTTTGAGAATCCGGGGGAACATTTTTTAAGTTTAACTTGTAGCATGTTGTTGCTTTAAGGCATGCTTTTTCTACAAGTGAGTGCATTGATGATGCAAACTGTCATGTGATTATAGGGAGGGGTATTTAAACTTGGTTTTTGTGCTTTTGTAAAAGATTATCGAGTATTTGTATACAAAAGTGCTCAATCTTGTCAATTTTGCTTTGTTTTATTAAACTACTGGAAGCTCTTCTTGGCCTGCATTTTTCATTCCTGGACTATCTTGTTGGTGGTGGAATTTTGCTGGATTTGGTCTTTGTTATTTTGGCAGTCCTCATATCTTGTTCTGCCTTAAAGGGAGCATAGGGTGGCATAACATTCTATGCAGGTTTTTTTTTTGAACACAAAGTTTGGATGCTCACCCACAATTTCCTTGATCTTAGGATCAGATGTCAATATGCTCCAATTTTTCTTATATATTTCAGTAACCTGTTTAACATCATTGGAATAAAAGACTGGTATCCTTAAACTATTATTTTTCATTGCTTAATGACCTTAATATCAAAGAAATTGATTTCACAAAAGGAAGTTGTCACGAAAGATGTACTAGAATTAATGTACTCAAAAACATATTAAAATCAACCTAGTTACTACTCCAGATAAGAAACAAGTCATCAACAAAATGCCTGTAAAAATATGTTGATTCGATTCAGATTATAGTATTACTTTTTGTTCACTGTTGCCCGTGATCATATTTGCATAGCTGTTAGCACTAGATGTTCCCATAGCCACTCCATCTAATTAGTGGTAAGGTCGTAGAGTCTAATAATGGTAAACTTACTAGTGAGGTACATAGGAAGGAATGCCATTGTAATACACTCCTTCACAGACATAGTATGCACCACAGGCATATTTTTACTAATGTGGTTAAAGGACAAGGTATGAGAATTTCTTGCCTTAATGTAAGTGATGAGAAACTGTTGCAAGAGTTGGATGACTTAAAGCATAGATTTATAGAAAGGGGATAAAGTGATGGTCAAGTAGTGGCAACTTTAGACCAGGTTAACGGACTTGGGCTGACACATGCTAGACCATATTACTCTTTACACATGGATATAAGCAATAGTGACAACCTAGCATGAGCCATGAAAAACAGTAGCTTACGGATACCACTCTTTTATTCCAGCGATGTTAAATAGGTTACTGAAATGGGTCCCCTTCACAATATTGAAATTTCAAAACATCACATCATTGGTCTGTGAAGACCAGATGATCGAAGTTTTGAAATATCGAACCTTGTCAATGGAGATCGTCATACAGTGCGGAATGGGAATGTTACCATTCTCTTTACTGTAGTGCAATCTCGGAGGTGGTTTATTTAAGTAGCATGGGGGTGTGGGGGGTACAGGAGCCCCCTGCAAAAATGTGAAAGAAGTTTTGTAATGTTTTAGGTTTTTTTTTTTTTTTTTTTGTAAAGTTCGATATTTTAAAGCTTTGATCCTCTGGACTTTGATGATCAGTGGTTCAATGTTCTGAAATTCTGATCCTTTGAAGTAGACCCACTGAAATATATAAGAAAAACTGGCACATAATTAGATCTGATCCTAAGATCAAGGAAATTGTGGATGAGCATCCAAACTTTGTGTTCAGAAATAAAAAGAACCTGCATAGAATGTTATGCTACCATAAGCTCCCTTCAAAGATAAAGACAATTAGCAAAATTGGTAAGTTTCCCTGTAACCAATGCAAATCATGTGACTATATTGATACTATTAGTTTATTTGTACACTCTGATACAGGGAAACAGTTTAAATTTAATATATATGCTAACTGTAACACTTATGTTGTGTATTTAGCTTGCTGTTTGAAATGTCAGTCATTCTATACTGGAAAGACAGACAGAAGACTCGTGGATAGAATTAGTGAACACTTGTGCAACATTAAGAATACCGACAATATTCATGCCTTAGCTAAGCATGGTGCATGACACGACTCGCATACATTTCTGTTTTTAGTAGTAGACAGACTGGTAGAAACCCTCAGAGGAGGAGACTTTATGAACAGGACTGAATCGTCAGAAAGAAGATGGATTATTCGCATGCGTGCTGATATAGGACATGATCTCAATGATAAAGTCCCTGTACAGCCTTTTATAAAGGCTAGGGGCTATAGGAAATAGTTATACAATTGTTATTAATAAACACAGCTTGTAAATGTAGATTATATAAGCATGTATACAGACCACTGAAAAAATGTATGGTACATTCTGAGTTTTATTAGGGACTAAAAATGGAGTTATTGTTGTATATGCATTTTATTATGTATGTCTTGATGTATTTTTAATATTAGTTTTTGTTAATACTGGCCTTTGTGGAATCAGCACCTTGACGATATTGTTTTAACTGCAGGTTAGTTGCTCTTTGTATAGAATATAGTATAGCAATTTCATTGGAACTAGTACTTTTGAGTGTGAATGTTTTAACTGCAGGTATTTTTGTTTGGCTAGCTGTTTAAGTATAGGGGTGTATTAAAACACAATGTTTTACTTCTTTTATTATCTGATGAAGCAGTGTGTTTGACACTATAAGCTCATACTTTTAGTAAAGTTACTGTTTTATGCCGTACTTGCATTAGTTTTGTTAATCTGCACTTTATGTTATATATAGGGTTGCCACCTTTTGTTGTGGCTAAAACTAGATTAAGACAACACCCCTCATATCTCCTGTAACCCTGCCCATCCCTGTCCCGCCCATTTATGACATCAGCTGATGGGGAACACCCTCTTTTCCATTCCTGATGCCTGCTTTTAGCTGATTTACTATACTTTTCTGTAAAAATCATAGTAAGTCAGTCATTTTAACAAACTCCGATAGTCTGTTTCCTTTTTTGAAAGAGAATACTGGCATTTTTACAGTGTTTTCCAGACTACTGGACAATCGATTTGATTTCTGGATAGTCCAGAAATAAAATGGATAGGTAGCAACCCTAGTTATATACTGGATTGTTTTGGTTGGTGGACAGTTTGTGTCCCTGCTACAGTGTTGCTTGCTGGTATTTCTTCAAGTCTTGGGGCACTGAACAATGGCTGAAGGGGAGCTGGATGATATTGAAATTGATTATCATCCTGTTACCAATGAACATTCCAATTTCAATAGAAAAGTACATTTGGATTCAGTATTGAAAGGTACAACTAATCCACTCTTAGATACTAGCATTCCAGATACTGGGAATGCTAATGTTGAGCAGGCAGGTATTGATTTTACTTTATTACGAAACATGCTTTTCAAAATGTAACATGACCTAATTAAACTTAAGAAGCTGCAGATGAATAATTTTCATTTTGAAGCATGCCTAACTTATAAAGTGATTCCCTGTGGGCTAAGGGTCCTGAAGAGATGCCCACTTACTGGGAATGCTATCCTGCATTACTCAGTCAGTGGCAGAAACTTAATATACAAATCAGTTATGACTATCTTAATTTGTTGATTGAACATATTCACTTGCTAATAGCATAATAAAGCAGCAGGAAACTTTGTACCAGAATTTTCCAGCTATCCCTGTCCCCTCTTTATCTCCAACTGAATTTCTCATTTTTCTTAGCTATGCAGAATTTTCTCATCTCTGTACCACTCAGTTTCCTGCTGATTTACATACATCTTCCACTATTCATACGTGTATTCGTATGAACTGTGCTCAAACTGTAATTGTTTTTACAATCTGTCTCTGAGCTGAATTTTATATTTTCTCTGTATATTTGTATCAACTGTTATTTTAATTTGTTTTCAGTATATAAATTAGTATTGTTTGTGTTTGTCTACTACTGTTCTGGACCTTTTATCCCTGGGTCTCCGCTGAAAATGGGCTCCTGGCCCAGTCAGACACTACCTGGTTAACAAATGTAATAAATAAATAAATATTGGTGGCTGAAAGACTGAATGCTATTTTAGACTCTACCATCATTCTTGAGAGAAAATTAATACAAACCAAGTTAAAGAAATTAGTTTGTGACAACAATGATTTTTCTAATGGTAATATTTTCTTATGGCCATGGACTGTTAATTCAAGTACTGCTGTGAGAGCAACAAATCAAAATGAAAACATTAATGGTTGCATTGTTCACATTAAGCCATTGCTTTCAGTTAGTAGTAATACATCTACTGTGAATAAGAATAATGTCAAAGAAGTTGACCCTAACACCATGGTTCATAGGAAAACTTTGACCACCACTAAAGCTGAGATACATGCTTCCCTTACCATTGAGCATGGTTTGTTTGTCGCAGCAGTTGACACCACCTTCCATCGGAGGGAGCTCTAATCACATGACAAGCATACCTGTAGGCCACAGTTTTTTAAATTTTCCTCTACTCACACAGGTGGATTTTTCTGTCAACAACAGGAGATCCAGTAGTCAGACCAATTTCTAAAGGAAGCAGGAATTAGAAGCCCCAAACAGATCAATAAAAAAAAAAATGTGGCAAACCAGCAAGGATCCATAGTTTGGAACATCATTTCAAGGTGTCTTACACAGCAAGAGTTTTCACTTTTGGAAAAAGGTTTATCCTTTATTCCCCTCACAGCTTTCTGAGGTAACAGACAGTATTATTGATTTAAAGATGTTTATAAGGAATGGTATGTAAAAAGTTAATTTGGGCAACTGTGTTAGTGATGTTACCTCGATGTTTAAGAAGGCAAGCTTATATGTTCCTTTAAACAATTCAGTGTTAGATGCTTATGAGAAAGTATGTAAGCATGATATTCACTTACTAATGAATAGTAGATGGAAGGGAAAGTTTTTTTAGAAATTTGAGCTTAAATGAAAGAAGTGCTCTGTCAGAATTACAAAATGACACAACTATTTGTATTAAATCAGCATACAAAGTAACAGTATGTGTGCTATGTTAAATGATACAACTACTTATATGTAAGTTACATAGGACCAGGTCAGAACAATGATTACACATATACAAAATACACTGTGGGAATGTCTTGTAAGTAATATTGTTGATTCAAAGCTTTTTGAATATTTTAATGTTAGATATCCACTTTTGCCAGTGATACAGGGCCTTCCTAAAATTCACAAAGATCCTGTCTGCCCTCCTGTTAGACCTATTGTTGGTAGAAGAAATTGGTTCACTGAACCCCTTCCTATTTTTGCCAAAAAACACCTTAGATCTATATTAGACCTGAATGCTTCTGTGTTAAAGGACTCTAAGCAGTTTCTGATGGATTTATATGCACAGTTGAATGAACATGACTGTAGTAGTTATATACTTGTGATGCTGGATGTGCAGGCACTCTGTACTAAAATGCCACATCAAGATGGAATTCTTATGTTGCACGAATATTTGACTAACCATGCGTGCTGATATAGGACATGGTCTCAATGATAAAGTCCCTATATAGCCTTTTTTAAAGGCTAGGGGCTATAGGAAATAGTTATACAATTTTTATTAATAAACATAGTTTTAAATGCAGGCTATATAAGCATGTATATAGACCACTGAAAAATGTGTGGTTCATATTGAGTATTTTTATATATGTTTTTTATTATGCATGTCTTGATGTATTTTTAATATTATTTTTTGTTAATAATGGCCTTTGTGAAACCAGCACCTTGACTATGTTAATGTTTTAGCTGCAGTTTAGTTGCTCTTTGTTTAGAGTATAATATAGCGAGTCCCCTTCACAAGGTCGACTTTTCATAATGTCGACTTTCATATGGCCGAGACCATATGATCGACTTTTGAAAAGCCGACTATGGGGAACTGCTATCTCCGTACAGTGCAGAATGGGAAAATTTTCCACTTCCACACTGTAGTGCGATCTAGGAGTTTGTATATTTAAGTTACTGGGGTGTGGGGGGCAGAACCCCCCATGGGGGGGCAGGGGGGCAGAGCCCCCCTGCTAACAGTTTAAGGTGTTTGTTGTGTGTTTATGTTTACTTTACATAGTCAGCATTCTGAAAGTCGATCATATGGACTTGGCCATATGAAAGTTGACTTTCTGAAATGTCGACCATGTAAAGTAGACCCAGTATAGCAATTGCAGTGGAAATGGTACTTTGAATGTGAATATTTTATCTGCAGGTATTTTTGATTGACTAGCTAGTTAAGTATAGGAGTGTATTAAAACACAATGTTTTACTTGTTTTATTATCTGATGAAGCAGTGTGTTTGATACTGCAAAAGCACCCATCAGTTTTTAAATATAGTTTATAAATATTGCTGTTATTCACTTAAAATGTTAATAGAGCAATATGTTTTGCATTAACATGGATTTGAACTAACCACCTGTTGATGTGAAACATTGCTCTAGATATTTGCACTGTTACAGTGACATGTTGATCCCATAATTAAAAATGGGAAAAGGGGTTATGGGTGGGTGAATGGATGCATTTGAACAAAAAAAAGTACGAAACTGTAATGTCAAGCATTGTTGACTGTCGGTAATTCTTAGTGATTTACCAGAAAATCAAAGAATTATGTAAGGGACAAACCAAAAATATCAGGCAAACACAGGTACTGTTGAGTAGCAGGGAACAGGCAGAAATTAAGCTATTTTATCTTCTGCCTCTATTCTTTGCTGGCCAGCACTGTCCACTGTTACTCCCTAAGATGAAACTCGATTGTAATGGCATTTGAAGGTGCATAACAGTTGTTACTTACCTCTGAGCACTGTTATGATCAGGTCTCATGCTAGGGAAGGTATGAGCAAGTTTATTTTTCCTGTTATTGGAGGGTAATTTCTGCATTCCATGTGCTACAATAATTTTATGTACTCTTAACAATGTTATAAGTTCAGTGTGATTTGGAATTCAGTGTATTTTTTTTTAATATGGGATAGTTTTCATGTATAATTTATAGGGTAGCATAGTGTTGCAGATAGCACTGTCACCTTACAGCAAGATGTTCCCTGGTTTGATTCTCAGCTGGGATGTCTTCTGTGCAGAGTCTACATGTCCCCCCTATGGTCATGTGGGATTCCTCCCACATTCCAAAGAGGTGCAGTAGGTGGATTGGACACACTAAATTGTTTATAGGTGTGTGTGTGTATGTGAGTATGTGGTGAGGAAGAACAACTTTGGCAGGAGTAGCCACCCAGCAGTGTAAACCTTGGCTCTAGATGATTGTCCCTGTTGAAGTGACACCCTGACCCTTTGTGCAAAAATAGGAAAAAGGGGCTGTGAATGGATGGGTGGGTAGTTCTCATGTGCAATGCATCCCACCTGCATCTTGTGTACAGTGCTTCTCCTGACACTTACTGCTCGTCTAGATTTGTTGTGCAGCAGAAAGCTGTACGGACAAATTTAGTGCTGCAACTGCAGAATTTAACAAAAAGAACATAGCCTTGTCCAACGGGGAACTTCAACAGTTTTAAAACCAAGTCATTTTAGGTATGCCTGGCAACCATGCATGTTGTTTTGTCATAATTCTGTATTGTCTGCTCCACTGCAGCCTGGCTTGTGATTGAAAAGGATCAACTGACCACACCACTTACGCAGTTAAATTAAAAATAAAAATGTAAAATTGAGTACGCATTTATCTCTCATATGGGTTGATATTTTGCAGTAAGATATTTTGACATCCATTGTTACAGTTTATTTAGGTTCATCCTGCAAGAAATGGAGTAGTCGTTTCTTAATTTGTTTATGTTCTTGCATTAAATACGCTTGCATTAGTTGACAAATTTCCATCTGTGGGTAAGTAAATAGTGCTTTAGTTGTAATGGAATGGCAAAACAGTGGTTTACTATGAAATGCTGACTTCCTGAAAGTCAGCATTATGAAAGGATGAAAAAAAATGGCTGAAATTCAAAAATGAAAAAAAAAAAAAAACATTTTTAGTTGAGGGTTTTTTATTTTTTATTTTTGCACATACTTAAATTTATATATTCCCACTCCACAGTGGCACCAACCCAAAGAAGGTAGAAATCTTCCAAAACAAGTGAAACCCACTGAGAAGTCACCCCAGTGAGTTCCTAAGGGGAGCAGTGTTCCATGTTATGCTGTTTGTCTTTTTTTCCATGGTATTGGCACTCAAGCAATTTAATCTCTACTATTTGTAGGGGAGCCCAAAATGGTGCATAACTGTTGATATTTATACTTTAAAGCAAGAATGCTATCTCAACAAAACAGTATTATATCTTGCTATAAAATTAATGCAATTACCTAAATGGATCACTCTCCCATTTTACCTCTTAGTCTCACATGCACTCCATTATCCACTTTAAACCAACACAAAGGACTTAAGCTGTATATAAGATGTACATGGGCATGACTATTTTCCTTATCGGGATGGAATCCTTTACCTGCCTACATAATTACTCTGCTAATGAAATTTACTGTCTCCTTCCCTATGTCTGTTGCTATAGATTTATTTTTTTTTTGATTATTCATCTACTTATTCTGTGTTACTTTCTTTTCATTCTGTATGCTGTAATACCAATTTTATATTTTGCATTTTACTGTATTTTCTATTTAAGCTCTCAGGCTAATCCTGTAAACAGCCCAAAGACAGCGTTGCCCTACCCTTGTTAACAAATTCATATAAATAAATACATTTATAATTTTTTTTTTCTGAATAAATTAAAATGTTTATGTTCATTGTGACTGGAATGTGACTGAAATTTTGAAGATGACTCATGTCAACTGAAATAAAAGTGCAGTAAATAAAATGATTAAGAAATATTAATTCATCTACTGACTACATTTTGTTCATAAGTCATGACACCTGTCATGTTTTACAGTTCCAACACAGATTTTCTACATAAAAAAAAAATCATGTGAAAACAATTTAAAATAAAACTTAAGCGTACAATAAAGTATTTCAGGAACAGGATAACTTGTTGCATATTTAGTGTCATTTTTCTTTTTTATATCACAAATGGGTTTACAAACAGACAAATGTTCATGGAAAACACTTCTGGGGAACTTTCTTGACTTCTAAAAAACATTTTTTTTTCAATTTGGCCATAAATATACATTCCACTCCTTTTTGTCTTGTACTAGCGGTGGTGGTGCTGCGGTAGCATTGTCGCCTCACAGTTAGACGTTGCCAGTTCGATTCTCAGTTAGAGTGTCTTCTGTGTGGCGACATGTGTGAATGGGCGCTCCTTCATTGAAGGTTGTGCGTTAGGCCCGGCAAGCCAGCACGTAAAAATCTACTGCCAATCATTAGCAGACCGGAGTTCCGCTGTGGCGACCCCTAACCGGGAAAAGCCGAAAAACACAACAACTAGAAAGCAACTTGTGGCTTGACCACAGAAGTACCGTTATGCTTTATATCTCGCGTTATCATGATGCCATTATGTGTAGTTATCAGAGTGTGAATCATCCATTTTAAAGTTAACATGCCACAAGAAATGATTTGTTGATATCCTGCACTCTCTCTCAAAAATATTATGTCACTTAATAGCCTTTGTTTTTGTTTACTGTTGAAAGCTGTTTTGAGTTTCCATGCCTATTGGACAAATTTGGGACTGGAACAGCTTTTAGCTAGCAAAAAGAACAATGCCATCCCCAATAGCAGAATCTATCATTTTTAAGGCACACTCATTTCAAGTTTTGTCTGCCATTAGACTGACAGTTTTGGAGATGATTGGCCACTAGAGAAGGACCTGCCAAACAGAATGTGATGAATTATAATAGCATTTCTTTTAACTAGTCTTATGACATAAACATGGGTACTCCAGGCATATCCTGTCAGAGTGTTGCCGTCATAACATTCACACAGCTGATGGCTCTTAATATCAAAACAGAGTAGCTTCAGGGCATTCACATTTTATATACAAGTTCAGTCTAGAAAGGAGAAGATCATCATTGACAGAGATGGCTACCTGATGCACGTGGCTTTCTGATTTATCTTTTATTTTTGTTTATTAATTTATTTTTGGTCACGGTAGTAAAATAAAATTATTATTTAGTAAAAGGAATTGACTGATCATTATTTACAAAGTGGGCTTGTTTTGTATTTTTAGGAACCAATCTCTGCTCATGAGTGGATGAAAGATTGACTTTGGTAGGAATCGTGTTCACAGGTAATCAATACGTTGTACTATGGTTACTGACCAAGTTGGAAAAAACATAAGGAAAATGTAGAGTCCAGAAGGAGGGAATAATTTCTAAGAACATGAAAGAGTGACTAAATTCAGAACACAACTATAATATGTTTTAGTTCTAACACATATTTTATGTAAGAATAATAGAATATATGCAGAATGTAACAGAATATAAATCCTTTCGATGAGTTGTAATTATCTCTAAATTTGCACTTCACACTGAATCCTCACCACCTCATCCTTACAAAATCCATAGCAGAGCTCAACCAACTAGCTTTCCAACATGTACGCAATCTCGAAATATGACTGAATGATCATACAGTTGTTTTCCCTGTAAAGTAAATAATCTGAAACCAGTGTTACTAACTCTTAGAATTAACATGAATAAATTAATTAAGAGTCCCAACACAACATGTTAAATGCATTGCTGATTACAGTTAGACTGGCAGTCTGCTATCGGTGTTTGTTTCACATAGCTAGGAATGACTTAAGTATGATATATTTTTAAGTGCTTTTTTTGCTGCACAGTGACTCATTCATGATATGTTCATTGTTAACTTGCAAACAGATAAAAATAATTAAATTAAGTGTAGAACACTCATGTAGGCAGATAGTCAGCAACCTCTGCCTCATACAAATAATTAGTCCGTTTATCATTACAGTTTATTTTCTTCAGTGAACATGACTGTAGTCTATTAATAGATTTCCGAAGAATATTTAAAGGCATCTTTGCAGAGATGTTTCAAATTCAGTGAAACAATTACAGTCTTCCTGTTTCCCAAGTTAAATCATCACCATCATCATCCTATTATTTAAATGATGGTGGTACTCTTCCATTATACTGTCTTTATTCTTAGAACCTTCACTTTAAAAGCATTTCTTGTAATCTGTCTGACCATCAATCCATAACCCCTTTTCAAACCTATTTAAATTCTTCCTATTCTAAGTAGCTCCTCTTTTACAAGTTGTATCATTATAACATTTAGCCCCTCCTTCAGATGTATTTTACTGTGAGTATTAATTCCTTGTGGATTCTGTTCATTAGCTAATTTTCATGTTTTGTGAATTCCAGCCTCAGTTAGCTATGTAACCTACTCAGGTGTATGCTGTCTCTGTTATTTGATCCATCGAAAAACTCAAAACCTGTTCACCACATAAATACATAAGTAACCTCTATATGTAACATAAGATTGATTTTACTGTGATGCTGACTTAAACATCCCATTATTTTTCATCAGGTTATCCTATCTTATCTAAGCAAATAGCAATACTTACGTACATACATGCAAACATATATACATAAGGGCATTTTCTTAAATTTATTTCAGTGCTTCACTCACTTTTGAAATGGTACCATTCTTATGTGATCTCACACTAATAGGCAACTTTCAGATGAAGTGCCTTTTAACAGAGCTCTAGCTGCAGTACCCCCATGACAATAATGACACTGTATTGTCCTTGGCTTTGCCTGCTTTTGTCCGACCTGAAATAACATTCACTGTCATACTTCTCAGTACTTTGATAAACAATGGCGGCAGATCAGATTCACAGGCAAAGCCTGAAATGCATATGTTGTCTGAAATAATATAAAAGCTAGACTGAATTCATTTTATAAGAAAGGTCCAAAAGGAAAACGTCTGTCTTTGACTCTGTAAATGTAAACTTGCTTGAGTCCAACAAAGTTGAAAATAATCAGATTCCTACATACTTAAAGTGATTGTGCAACCAACGCAAGAAGTGTAGCATTTCTTATGGAGGAGGAGGAGTCAGTTAATAGTTATTGCTCTTGTTTTAGTTTGTTTAAATCTATATTTAGATGACTTTCCATATCCACTCATTAAAGACCTCACCAAAGCCAAATATAGGAAACCACAAATGGCTCCTGTCAAATGTGGTTTGGGTATACAGGCATGGGAATAATGGGGAATTGAGTATCCTGTGTACTATGTATTATCAAAGAGGTCTTTATAACATTATCAATGTGTGTTCCACACCAATACATCTAGTATATCAGGCATTAACACATCCCTCCTCAATACTCATATGATCACTTTCTGATTCTGAAAAATAACTATCAAGTCACCAATAAATGCAGACAATTTAGCCATATGACCCAATCTACTGTACAACTAGCAAGGTGTCCAGGTATCTACCAAAGGTTCAAGATGCAAGGCAAACAGAAGCCATGGAACTGAGTTGGTTCCAGTATTTGGAGGTCACCCATGTCCTTGTTGACAAAGTCCATGATAATTATTTCCATGACCTTGCAGATGAGGCTGGTTAGACGTATAGGTCTGTAGTTTTCAGGGTCAGTTGGTGGCCCCTCTTTGTGCAGGGAGATCATTGTTGATGATCTCCATTCTGCAGGAACATAGCCAGTTTTCAAACTATGATTAAAGGGAATGCCAAAGAGAGTCTGCTAAGTCTTGTTTTAGATTGCTTAGTAAACAACTTGGGATTTTATCTGGTTCCATTGAGGCCGTGTTTTTAGCCTTGGCGAGTGCAGAGATGACCTGCTCTCTAGAGAGGCAGACAGCTGGTGTCAGGTATGCTTTGGGATATGGTAGGTGGGGATAGGGGGCTGAAGTCTGCACTGAAGCTGTCAGCTAGTTGGCTGGCGATATCTTCCAGTGTAGTATGACTGATCCCATCTACAACCAGTTCAGCACATAGCTGGGCATTCCCATTTAGACTTCAGATGAAGATAAAAAAATGCCTTATGTTTATCCTTGGCTAGGGATGCAATTTTAGTTTCATAATTTGCTTTACAAGACGTTACAAGATTTCTGATTTTCTTGTTTAGACTTAGGAGAGAACTCTTCTTATGCAGAGTGATATCCCTCTTGCTTTTGGACAACATTTTCTTACTCTTTTTGTATAATCTATTTATACCACAGAGTCTTGTTTTTACGGGAAGATCTGGTTTTGATCCAGTCAGACACTGTAGAGTATATGCAGTCACTTAAAGTGTTTGTACAGAGCATTTGCATATACTTCTGCATAGTGTGCAGTGATGTCTGTGATTGCAGATGGTATGAAGCTTTTTATACCATTGCTTAATAGGCTGTAGTTAGCTTTGCTAAAGTTTTTTTATAATTTTTGTTCCTGTGAGTATGTCAGTTCCAGCAGTTTCTTAAAATGAGACTGATTTGTAGTCTGACCTAACCGGGGAGGGCATCACACTTGGGGAAGTACAGTTGCCTCCGATGTTGCTGAGTACTATGTCCAGAACATTAGAGCCCCTAGTGGGGGTGCAGACTATCTGTTCCAGAGCATTTGTGTTAACAAAGTCCAGGGACCTCTGGGTGAACATGTTTTTTGCTTGTGTGTGTCCCCCAGTCTATGGAAGGATAGTTGAAATCTCCCATGACTAAGATTCGAAGTAGACTGTGTGTTTATCCTGGTTCCTTGTGGGGGATCTATAGCTAGCAATGATGCGGTATGGTACTTTCCCAATAGTTAATTGGGCATGGAGTAGTTTGAGAGATTCATGCTGTTTGACCAGTCTCGAAGTATATTTAGTTTTAATGACAATGGATACTACTCCACCTTTGGTTCCTTTATGCTCATTTTGAAGTCTGAACATATGGAAGGCATTGAAGCCTTGCATGGTTGGTGTGCTCTTGGTGGCCTTGAACCATGTCTTGGTAATTGCACAGACATCAGTATCCTCCCGAACGCTTTTTTTTTTTTATCAAAACGTAATTCAATCTCATTCTTATCTCTTGATATTTTAGTAGTAATGTCTTAGTCAATCTGATTCCTTCAACTTGTAAAATAAATGGCCATCTTGCCAAGCATAAGGTGCCTACTGGGTTTGTGCCCACTAGTTTTTAACATTAGCTAGTAACCATTCTTTCATTAACAATTTTGTGTCATCCTACAACAATTTAGGGGTAGACTTACTCTCTCTCTGTCTCTCATGCTAAGGGGGTACTTGACTAACCCTCTACCTGCATCTTGAATCCATTTGGAATTATTGTAATAATTAATTTAATAATTTAGAAATATTTAATGTCTTATTTGCTCTCCTCCTCCCCCAGTTCTTTCCCCTTAAATCTGAGCCGTATGATCAGACGTGCTTACAAGTAATAAATATTTCAGGTGCTTTAATCCATTAAGCGTGTTCAGCCAAAACCTAGTCCTTATCCAATCTGGCAAATATTCCATATCGAGGAGGATAATCTAGTTTTTGAGTTGAACAAGCCAAATAAGCCTATAAAAATCAAGAGATAAGACAATTTTTTTTATTTTTATTTTTTGTACTGTGGTGGTGGTGCTGTGGTAGCATTGTCACCTCACAGTAAGAAGTTGTCCTGTTCGATTCTCAGCTAGAGCGTCGTCTGTGTGGTGACGTGCGTGAATGGGCGTAACTTCGTTGAAGGTTGTGCGTCAGGGCCGGCAACTCAGCATGTAAAAATCTGCTGCCAGTCATTAGCAGACCGGAGTTCTGCTATGGTGACCCCTAACCGGGAAAAGCCGTAAGACACAACAACGTAATTAAATCCATATCATAATCCAAAGATAGAGATAAATGGATACTAAACATTCATTTAAATGTCATATACTTATGGTACGGCAAATTTATCTGGGGAAATATGTTTATGTTTTTATCATATAAATCAGCTGAAGTGATGGGGTAACAGCTATCGGTTAGGCACTTATTTGACCCAATGATAACAGCTATCTGTAGGGTACTTTTTTGACCCTATGATAGCAACTGTCTATAAGGCAGGTATTTGACCATATGATAGCAGTTATCTATAGGTCACTTATTTGACCATATGATAGTAACTATGTGTAAGATATTTATTTCACCATATTTAGAAAATAATGCTTCTTTTTATACTGACATTGAAAAAAATCACCTCAGGTAGGAATGTATACAGAGATAATTTATGAAAAGATTAGGTTGGCAGGTTAAATTATACTGAACAGTTAGTTTGCACTAGTGGCACTGAGGGATAAAAGTCTGACTAAAGCTAAAGTGAAAAACTTTCTGCAGTGACTTGGGTGCCTGATGATGCAAACCGAGAGGATGGGCCTAGGGGGCAGGAGAGAGGGGCATACATTCTGGTCACACTTGTGCAGTCTGATTCCCTGATGGAAGCCTGAGAAGCAAGCACATGGTGGTGCCTTTTCATGAGTGGGCAGTCCTGTGGATGTAATCACCTGGTGGAAGTGAGGGTGGTCCACTGCTGATGTCTTCTACATGACCTTTCCACTGGATACTACTGTGTGTGTGGGCGCGTGCATGCATGCACATGTAGGGATGGTCTTTAGTAGAAAACACTCCTTGACAGTAGTACAATGCAATCCCAGGTCCCTCAATCTTCTCACCTGTTCCAAACAAGGTTTATAGTTAGTCTGAACTCAGTACACAAGTTCAAATAAAAAATTTGTCGTCTTTAAAAATTCCAAGTATCAGCCCCTTGTTATAGATACCTGGCTCAAAGACAGCTAACAGCTTGTAGTATCCGAAACTAAAGCACCAAACATAATTACAGCCAAGGATATGTACTTTAAGCAAGTTGCTATGTAGAAATGTGCTGTATTATGTCTTCTAGGAGTGATGCCTCCCCACACCACAAGTGCTAAGCACTTTCCAAAATACAACTTTTGAACTGTAATGACATTTCTTATTTAACAACAACAGCTATCTGAACCTCAGCAGTTGTAATTTGAAATTAAAAATTACCTTTATTTGGAAAATATCCAAAGGGGTGTTATGAAATGAGGCCACTAAAGAAGAATATGTTAACATAGTCTATATATATATATATATATATATATATATATATATATATATATATATGAGAGAGACTGAGAGAAATTCTCCTTTTCAAGGGTGCAAGGTTCTTTATTTTCTGTTTGATTTAGATCTTTTATCAAAACATCCTGTTTGTGTCATCAGTCAATCCAATTGGAAATATCCTTTAAAAGGCAGTGACAGGTTTAGAAAAGTAATTCTATTATGTGTGCCTGTTTGCAATCTGTTCCAAAGCTCTAACATATTTTATGAAGAGAACCTGCATAATTTTTATTCAGTTGTATACATTATGATGTTGCAATTTTTTATTTATTTTTTATTCTGAAACAATAATTATGTTTTCCTCAGGTTAGTTCACCACTCATATACTTGACATTAATAAATGTTTTAGTTAAGCTATTCCTATTTGTGGGCCCAGATATTTTATAACAGATTACAGGTAAATAGGCCAGGGTCATACGGACATGTAGATTTATGAACTAATAGAAAATTGATTAGACAGTTGGATTTGGTATAAAGTACTCCCCTGTTAGTTGTTTGCTAGGCTTCTTTTAGAAGGAAGTGCATGAAAACTGGTAATACATTGGATATAGCAAGTGCTTATCTGGATATTGTTTTGCTTGATAGCTACATTTACCAGATTCAAAGTTTTTCATATATTCGTTTTTACAGTTTATATATTTCAGTGATCATTGGAAGTTTATAACCTTAAGCTTTTTTGTTTTAAGCATTTGGCTGCTGTAGCTTGGTTGAGGCTGATAAAGCTTTCTGAGTGAAATATTATTAGATAATATGTACTGAACTGGATAAAAAGTTTTATTTTGACTGCCATTTTATTGTGAATCTGCTTTATGCACAAACTATTGGTTTAGAGTGGTGAACTGTCTTGGATGAGTACCTCTTAATTGCTGGTTGCATTTCAAAAGGGGATGCTTTTCTTCATAGGATCCATAGGTAAGTATTAGGCTATAGGTCTGCAGCCTAGCCAAAAGAAATTCAAAATTTCTCTCTAGCCTCGAGAAGTGCAAGTCAAGATATATCAAGACAGAATCTGAGATTGCCCATCTACTTATCTAGGTTTACCTTGAACGTGGCATGGATGGTACTCTGCTTGACATGCAGTGGGCGTTTGTTCAAGAGGTGAGGGATATTTTGGGATATGAACTTATGCCAATGTATCATTTATCTGCTGATGAAGATTTAGTTCCTTTAACAGAGTAATTGATGAACCATTAGTCATGCAGAATATTATTAGATCAAATACAGTTGGATCTTCCATGGCACAAAAAGCTAGACATAGATCTCCATGGAGGAGTCTGTAAGAGACTGGGTACAGTCTCTCCTGATAAGTAAGATTTTTGAGGCCAATGAATTTTTTTTTTTTTTTTTTTTTTAGTTACGAGTCTCTGAAGTCTCTCAAGTTGTTTGATATGTTTAGATAAATACTTGCTAAAAGGTGTGTTATATTCAATAATGGGTCTGATAAGATATGAATAAAGGGGAATTATGATGATTGTACCTAGTAGAGCTGCCTTTAGAAATTAGATGGATGAGGTAAACGGCTTTCAAGCTATGTGAAGACACAATTGTCAAACGATAAGGAATTATCAACAAGAGTATTCAGATCCCTTACAACAGTATCTGACTGGAGGGGTGTATCACCTATACAATAAGTGAAACTGTTTTGTTCATCAAAATGAACTATGCTACATGTTTTTATAATTAATTTAAGACCATTGTTCTTGCTTGCACCTGTTGTTAACATGGTCTAAGAAATGTTGAAGCAAATGTGAATCAGTTGAAGATCAAATAAGAAAATCCAGTTTTCAGTCATCTGCAAACATAATTAACCACAGGTCAGAAGTGCTGACCTGAAGGTTTAAGAAATGTATGCCAAATAGGAGAGGGCCCAAAACTGAGTCGTGTGGCACACAACTGGCAACTGTTTTGCTTTGGCACCTGCTAATCTAACCACATGAGTTTTGTCAAACAATCAGATAGCTATCCATCACACAATATAAAGGATTAATATTCAGATTTACAAGTTTGTCAATAATGCTTACATGAGGAATAGTGTCAAAGGCCTTGGCCAGGTCTAGATATGATGTATGGACTGCATAACCACTATTCATTGCTTCATTTACTCTCTCAAAGAAATTAATGAGGTTCAAGAGGCAAGACCTTCCTTTGGTAAAGCCAAATTGAAGAGGGTGCAGGGTTGAGAGATTTTCACCATCCAGGTTAATGAAGTCTGAGATAATATACTCCATTGCTTTACAAATGAAGCTAATGGATCTATAATTACCAGGGTCCGTAGTTGGGCCACCCTTATATAATAGCATTACAGTAGCTGATTTCCAGGCTTCAGGAATGTAACCAGTGGAGAGGCTTGGGGTTCAGAAAGGCAATATTTTGCACTGATAATCAGGCAGCCTGGTTTATTATCAGGGTCCATGGATGAAGTATTCTTAATTTTTGAAAGGGCTAAGAGAACTTGTTTCATAGTAGGTAAGGGGGTGGCTGGGATTCTGGAACCTATGAGATAACTAACTTTGGGTGTAGTAAAATTTGCACTAAATTTATTATCTAGGATATTTTACTATTTCCTTTAGGTTGAAGAATGTAGTGTTATTCTGGACTAGCTCTGAGCACTATTGGGCATTACCTTTAGTTTTCAACTTCCTGAAATAGTTAAAGCAAGATTTATAGTTATTTATGGTTTTAGTGGCTATTTTAAGTTCCTTCTCAGCTTTGAGCTTCCTTATGGTTCTCTTAAGCTTTGTTAGTTTCTTTAGTATGCTCCTAAAGTAGGTAGAATGAGACCTCTTATAAGAATTAAGTGGTTTCTTTCTCTTGTTATATAATTTATTTATACCTGTATTCCACCACAGAGGTTTGTTTGTAATTATATTTGTTGTGGAGAAGGATTGCTTCATCAATAACAACTAGTTAAGTGGGAGTAGAAGTCAGAGACATGGGTAGCAGCTTTGGCAATGGGATCCTTCAGAGGAGGATTACAGAAGAATTCATTTAAGTCATCAAATAGCTGAAGAAGGTCAACATTTGAGAAATCTCTAATCACAGAGCTATTTACAGAGGAAGTACCACCAGTTTTAACAGAAATGGTCACTAAATTATGGTCCGATTTAACAAGACATGATGATACATATGGAGCTGTGCAAGAATTGGCCATACTTGTGAGGACTGTATCCAGAATATTAGGATGGTTAACTATTTGTGAAAGAGTGTTAACATTTGTAATGTCAAGGAAGTGCTGGGCATGCCGACCATTGACAGTGTAGGTCAGCCAGTTTATCAGTGAATATCAATGAATAGTTGAAGTCCCCAGTAAAAAGGTCTTGGGTTTAATGGGAGTGTCAGCTAATGTGTTAAGATAGCTATCATGCTCAGAAGCTATGAACTGATAATTAGTATTGTTTAGGGTGATATGGACTACTAGGAGTTCACCTGTGATGTCCCAAGTATTTTATTATGAGGTGATGATATCCTTGAGAAATCTTAATACTCAAACACATTAACCAGTTAGTCTGAAGACATGATAGGCTTTATACCCAGGAACAGAGGGAGTACTTACATTGCTCTGAAATCATGTTTCTGTAACTACACATATGTGAATGCGTTCAAGTTGCAGAACAGCCTCAAGTTTGAGCATTTCTTATTAATCCTCGTAGCATTGACTAGAGCCACATTAATGTTCCAAATTAGAATTTACTAGGTTGAAATGTCCATCAGATGGACTCTGCCTGAAAAAGGCACTATGGGGACAGCAGAGACTTTAACCAGAATGTGGAAGGCTTGGTAAGTGAGATGAGGGCCATCCCTGGCAAAGCAGGAAGACATAGCCATCTCATCCCAGGCTGGCACATACTGTATTTCCCTACAATGATGCCAATTATTAAAGCCAGTTATCTTATTGTTTAATCTCAGCATCATTCTGAGTAAAGGCAAAATACTACTCAAGACCAGTGTCCTTCCTGACACAGACACCTGCATAGTAAGCTCAGTGACGTTCCCAGATGGAAAGGAGCTTTGCCATCTCCTCTTCCTCCTTCCTTATACATTTTAACATTTTTGGATATTGTATCTCCAAAGGAGTCATGCACATATAAGCATGTATATCCTTTCCCTGTGCAGCTCTAGAAAAAAAAAATTGTGAATGTAGAAATCCTGTACTGTGCAAGACTTCTAATAGGGCACTGCATTATGAAGTCCATTTCCACCATTTCTACCCCCCCCCACAGTCCTCACAGTTGGAACTCACTTTTCATATTTCATAGGCTATGAATTCTAGCCATTGTTAGCAACACAGAAATATTCAGTGCTAACTGGCATTGTTCTGTGTTATCTGTATTTGGGGGTGTATAAAACAGCATGTTCAGTGTACTGAACATTGTGCACTAATAATGCAGTTGTGCTTTCAGATTTATAGGTTCATAGGTTCGTACTAGGCTATCTGCCCTAGGGCATTTATAAGCCTAGCCAGAGTGTATGTGGCTTACACCACCCCTTAGGATGAGAATACTACGCCCTTTTAGGGTTTAGTAGTGACACAGAGATGACCCCCGGGGTAAACCTACGATCTCCCATCCACTCGTCGAGATTTCTCTTGAATAGAGTCAGTGAGGGGCTCTGCCTAACATGGACTGGGATTCTGTTCCAGAGTGTAGGGAGCCTCTGGGTTATGAATCTGTCCCTCCAGCACGTTCTATTTATTTCTGTGTTGAGGTTTAAGTCACTTGTTCTCGTGGCTCTGATGGATTTGGATTTTCTGAGGTGGAGCATGTCCATTAATTCAGGATTGGACATGGCCTTGTATGTCAGGCACAGATCACCTCTGAGTAGGCGGTATGCGACTGAATACAGCTGGAGTTTTTCAGTCGGGCAGCATATGACATATGTTTAAGACCCTTTATCCTCTTGGTGAGGAACTTTTGGGGTCTTTCCAACTGCTGCAGGTGTCGGGTGAGATACATCCCAAATGGGGCATTGTACTCAATCATTGGCCTGATAAGAGAAGAGTACAGGGGCACAATGACCTCTCTTGATCTAGATGTGAAACCCTTCATGATAAGGTGGGCAATATAGAAGGTCTTCCTAAACACTTTGGCAATGTGAGTGTCAAATGAGAGGTTACTGTCAACCTGGGTCCCTAGGTCCCTGATTACCTCTTCCGTACTTAATGGATTACCGCCTATGTGGTAATTTGTCGGTACCTTGTTTTTCCCAAAGGGTATGACTATACATTTTTTGGCGTTCTTTCTGTGCACTAGGCAGTGACAACAAATGTCAGGAATGCAGCACTGTTCTTTGTGAATCTCTTGCATGATAGACAGTATATGAAATACCACTTTGTGCAAAACATATTAAAACACACTAAATAAGGAAACAATTTTCTGAATGTAACTAACATTTTGGGGTCTATATTAGAATGCCAAAACCTCAGTCTCGAAAGGCCGACACATAAGCAGTGAACCGCAACAACACCGAATGTCCTGAAGCGTGAAATTCAAAATACCGAATTTCCATAGTTGTCCTTTATCCGGTATAGCTCCCTAACGTAAATGTGCAATAGTTACTGACCTTACAGTTAAGAGTGTGGGTTAAGGTAAGTGCATATATAGTAATACATGCAACCTACACCTTAGGGTTAGAAGTAGGGTTAAGTGCATATATATTAATACAGTTGTGTAGCAGAATAGATACGTAAATTACACTTTTCCCATACTTTGGTGGTGTTTGTTTATATTCAGATAAATTTGTGTGTAATGCACGTTTGATTAGGATATGGGATATATGGCGTTTGATTAGCATATGGAATATATGGGTGAAGTGTAAATATGGAGAAGTGTGGATTATTTATTTTGTTTTGGTGGGCATTATGTAGCGGGTGGTGGAGTTGGCCAACTATGGCAATTCAATATTTTGAATTTCGCGCTTAAGGACGTTCGGTGTTCTTGTGGTTCACTGTTTGTGTCGGCCTTTTGGGATTCACATAAGTGAAGTTTAGGCTTTCTAATATAGACCCACATTTTGCTTTGCATGTTATTACAAGACGATCATATTTTTAAAAGAATGTAGAAAGCAGTTTTTGTATTACCATATTAAAAAAAGAAACAAGGGCACATGTTGGCAATATAGCATTATTTTATGGTTAACACTATTCTAAGCTACTCAGGACAAGACAGAGATTGTGAGCAGTACAACACACTTGTGCATTATCCTTTTGTGCAATGCATTATTAAATAACACTGTTGGCTCAATAGGCATTAATAAGTTGGTAACAAATGTGCTCCAAGCACAGCTGTAGCATTTTGCTTTGCATTTTATTTTGATGGTAAAGTAAGGTACAGCTTTTCAAATTTATTACAGAGCCAGCATTTGATATTATATTGTTCATTTAAAACAGCACAGGACACACGTTGTTAGTAATGTAATGTGATTTTGCTAATAGATGGGGACTAAGTAAAGAAATATGTGGAGACTCTGTTAAAGGTACTTAATTACAATAAAGGTAAGCTGTGTATTAGGATCATAGAATCATAGGGAGTTACTAAGCTAACCGCCCTAGAGGCTACTTAAGCCTAGCCATTCGTGCTCAGTTTTCTGAGTTATCAATGTCCACAGGCTACAATCTCTTTGGTAAATGCCTGTGCCTTAGGGCATCTACCAATTGCCCCTATCCGTAAGGGCAACAGGTAACAAGTCAGGGGTGAATTTGTGATTTTCCATCCAAGGTAGATGTCCCATACAGCAACGGTCCTCAACCACTGGCCCATGGATCATTTGGTATCGGGCCACCATGAACGGAGTGAAATAAAAAAATGAATGTGTGTATGTGCATAAGTGTCTTTGTGTATGTCTACATGCGTGAGTGAATGCGTGCATGAAAGCAGAATGTGTGTGTGTGTGTGTGTGTGTGTGTGTGTGTGTGTGTGTGTGTGTGTGTGTGTGTGTGTGTGTGTGGAAGAAGAAACTGTGTGTGCATGACAAACAGTGAGCAGTGAGATCGATCATGCCATTATTTTACAGTCGCTAAGCAGCTCTTTTACTGTTTAGTGAGTTTAATATAAAAGTCAAGGAAACCAAAAATGTGTGTGTGTGTGTATTTTTGTCTGCATGTGTGAGTGAATGGGTGCATGAAAGTAGAAGAGACTGTGTGCAAAAGACTGAGAGAGAAATAGACGGAGCAATCTTGTGTGAATGCATGCATATGTGTGTGTGAGTATGAGTGAGAGAGATCCCTGGCAGCAGCAATTAAGTTTGCGTACCTCTCGATCATACCACTCAACGTTTTGCCCAATAAATCTGGACAGAGCCACGATTAATAGGGACAGATTTTAAATATTGTTCTTATAAACTTAGAACGTCAATAAGGTTGCCATTAGGTTTACTTATCTCTCGACTATACAGATTTTCACAGAAAGTCCAGATTTTTGCCTCCTATATTTGGGTCTGTTTTTCACAAAATTGTGGTTTTCTGGCAATCATTAGCAAGTCATTAAAGATTGACGTCAGAAAATGACACATTTGTGTTTCCGACTTCATACCCTTCAGAAAAGTCATGCTAACAAACAACCCGTTATTCTATCAACTTTCTAACTTTGTAAGAGCAATATTTATAATTTGTCCTTATTTTTGGGCCATTTTCACCCATTATTTAAAGCTTTGTCCAGATTTCCTGGTCTACTCTAAGATGTTGAGGGGTATGCACTCAACCTCTGGCACAATAAATCTGGACAGAGCCACATATAATAAGGACAGATTTATAAACTTAGAAAGTCAAGAAGTTTGCCATTAATTTTAAGTACCTCTTGACCGTAGTAGATCAATGTTATGCTGTTAAGCAGAATGTACACTTTTTTGTAATTATTGCCAATTGCCTTTTTATTGTACTTTGGAGCTTTATTCCATGGGTCGGCTGAAAAAGTACTTCTAGTCCAGTCAGACCTCCCTGGTAAACAAATGTCAAATAAATATGCACATGCAATGGCTGGTCCATGGAAAACTGTCTTACATGAAACCAGTCATTGATGCAAAAAAGGTTGGAGACTGCTGCCATACAGGGATCAAAACTGCGACCTAGGCATTATTAGCAAGTATTGGCTGGTGTAGTGGTGCAGCAGTGAATGTTGTCACCTCACAGCAAGAGGTTCTCCATTTCAATTCTCAGCTAGGGTGGCTTCTGTGTGGAGTGTGCATATCCTCCCTGCGTTCACGTGTGTTTCTTTCACAGACATGCATCTGGAGCATTTTTCTGCAGGGCTCTGCTGAAAATAGGCTGTGTCTTAGTTGTACGTTCCAGTCAACAAATGTTATATAAATAAATAAATATTCCCCTTGTTTCATTTGTACATTGTGTAATGTAAGTAGCACTCCTTTGTGCAATACATATTACTGCACACGGGTATACCTTTTATCCTCTTACTGGAACAAATCTGGGCAAAACCTGAAATAATGGGGTGATAAATACCCGGAATACCAGAATAGAGACAGATTTTAAGTATTGCTTGTATAATCTTAGAAAGTTGATGGAATAACAGGATTAACAGGCATTTTCT